>NC_134690.1:391660014-391982514 GCF_050947455.1 Rhinoderma darwinii
AGGTGACTACATTTTCCTCATTGGTCAAGTATTACGCCAACAATTGCAATAGGAGACGTAGTAGAAGGAGCGGTTGATTGGCCATGCACATAACAACGCCAATTGTAGATAATTCCCGCAGGTCTTATCACAACTTCACAAAAAGAGAAGAATGTTATCAAGATACATGAAAGCTACAAGGTTTACTTTTATTTGCATTCGGGTTAATGGAAAGTGGCATACGTTCTCGGTCGTTGGGCACTAGCAGGCCCTTGTAAACAACCACACGAGCATCGACCAATCGAGTCGCGTGCAGTGTCCATTAATGTTATTATCTGTGGTCTGGGAATAAGCTTATCTTCATGTACATACTGTAATCATCCCATACTATATCATAATAGTAGAGCTGAATAGGAGCGACTATTATTTATAGTACAGTTCTCCAGATTAGCTGATATCATTGGAACGGCTTATACGTAAACACTGATAGAAGTGATTAAAGGGATATGTGGTTTATGAGAATTAGTAGACTCACTCTCAATAGGAGAATACAATTATAAATATTGTGAATGCAATAACTAATGTCATATCTACGACGCTCTGTCAGACACGCGACTATCGTGACCTTGGACATTCTATGTATTCAATGTGAATTATTGTATCTCAATCTGGCAATAGCCGCCAGTCCTTTCTATAAACAAGTCCATGTTCCTCCATCACCCTGTAACCAGTCCCTCCATTTGTGTCCATTTTTTGTTAACCCCCATATGTAGGACTGGCGTCAGCACCAGGCGAACCTAGGTAGATGGCAACGCCCACTGGACTTCTCGGGCCCATGGTTAAACGGACAAACATGCTCTTTGTTTGTTAAACAGAAGGTACGGCTAACAAGAGGTCAACTGAATCTGTCACCCAAGGGTCTACACCTGAAACCAACCCTACCCATTTGCCCTTGACAGCTGCCACTAGTGGTATTACCTCTTATGCCTACTCACTATACATGTTGAAAGTCATTATGTCACCAACTTTCTCAAACCATTCTATGATTAATGTTTTCATCAAATGTTCTCCGTGCCCCTTCTTGCCACCTAAAGTATAAATTAGTATTGCACTTCCATGAATGTTTTTACTTCGTAATATGCTAGACCTGTGTTGGATTTCATCATGCTACATGCAAATATTAGTAGAATGCAAGCAAAAGAATTGCATTAGATGTGACAATTTTGAGTTGGTGGAAGGAATGAGAGGGTCGTATTGAAGGACCTCTTGCAAATTCAGAAATTAAAATAAATTGGGTAAAAATATGATCCGATGAGGTCAACACTATAAATTATGTTCTATAAAATGTTGCGTATTTTCCTGCAATCATTAGAATTAGTCTAGAACATTTAGTTTAGTGGAAAAAACATGAGTGAACATTTTGGTAAAATTAAAGGATTCCATATTGTTGAAGACCACCATTAAAACTTTTGGCAGGTTAGCGAGAACACGAAGAGTTTCCTGTGAAATGAATGAAGTTTTGACTTTCTAAACTCTATAATTGGTTTTTTTTTGTGTTTTTTTTTTTTGGGGGGGCGGGGGGGGGGGGGGAGAGAAAGAAGCACCAACCTTGAATTGTCCTTTTGAAAAAAGCCTTACAGGCTTCACATGAAGCCACTCCATAATGGTATCCTGATGCTATGTCACCACACACCAAACACAGTCTTTTGGGCATTGCATTGAGCATATATTCACATTTGGTTTGTGAATCTTCAGCAATGGTGCTAGAGCAGTCATCATATCTTTTCCTGACAGGCCCATTGCCACCAAGACCTGTAGCAGATGGGTACAATGGGGGAGAGTCCAGTCCATTCTGGTGCCCGTTCATCGTGGAACTGTAGCTTCCACTGGCGTCTGATGAGCCACCTGGACTATGATGGTTGATACTGTCCGTCAGTGAGGCTGGGCTTGAGGGTTCCGTCTTGATGTATGACGAGCAGCTTGAATCAATGTGTCGATCCTTGCTTGACATTCTGCAAAGAAGCCTGCATGGTAATAAGGAGACAAGAATAAAAAGAAGGCTCCGTTTAATAAAAGAAAGCTTCCTGTTTTTTTTAAGATGCTCTGTAGGGGCTAAAGACGGCACATCATTCATTCATCAGTCAATAACCCTTGTTGTACATGAAGGTAATCAGCATAAGGCCATGGCAGAGATTTAGCAATGTTACAGACAGGCGGTAAACAAAAACTTTAAAAAGCCTCAATCCTCTTTCCCAAAGGTAGGACTACTAGTCAATAGGTAAAATTGTACATGTGAAATGTAGAGTATAATGCTGTGTAAAGTATATTACTGTTGATTTACCCTAAAATAAAAAGAGACTACAAGGACATATATAACAAAATGTTTTTCAAGCTAAATTTTTTTCATTTGGTCAATTAAAACCTTTATTGAACAACATTGGTTGGGTTGTCCATTTAAAGATCATCAATGTACCTTATACATAAGGTAGAGAAGAAAACATAAAAATGGAGAATAAAATATAAAAATGGTTGTAGAATAGCTTTTTTTCAGTGGGAATAGCTAGTCTACGCTTGATAGGCAATCAAATGGTTGCTCCATCCACATTCTTATAATGTAACATATTACGACACAACACATTGAAAATATAGCCCAGGCAATTGGGACAGGGACAGTACTCTATGCTCCACGTCAGTCAACGATGGGCAAGAAGGTAAGTTGGTCCACCATAAGACAAATTGTCTACTCTACAAAGAAAACCCAAAAAGATTCTGTTATGGCCAACTATGGTTTCGCTTGTCTTATACACTATGGTTGTCAACTGAACTAGTAGCAAATGTCATGGTCACAACAAGTCACTTATATTCCCTTCACAACATCAACAAAGACTTTTGGACCTCTACTTATTTCACAAGTAGTATGAGAAATCTGCAAAAAGACTACATTCATAGATGAAGAATATGGAAATGGTAGTCCAGCCCTTGTATGGAATGGCCTACTAGAACCTTTCTTCTGCTCCATCCCATGAATTCCTTGTAAACCTTGTTTGTCCTCCTGGACCCGGTTATGGTTCACACATTTACAACGCATTTCTAAAACTTTCTAAGAATTATCGGCATCACAGAAATGTGTTGTATCTTGTATATCAATTTTAATCTTTATGATAATCATAATGTCTAATGCCGGCATTGCCGGTGTTGCACCTGACGTGCAATGAGAGCATGTAACCTTTTAAGGAAGATAGAAACGGGGTCTAGTAAATACTGTATTTCCTTAATATGTCTTTAACCTATTTATTTTAACACTAATTACAGTCATGCAAACGTCTCATCTGCCTTTGCGCTCATGGCTCAGGCCAACATTTGAAGGAAAGTGGCTCAGCTCTGACTTACAACAGCTCTGCGAATTCCTTTTAATTTAGAGCACTTACAAAACCACTTATTACCTTATAATTACTGGACTGCTCTCACATACATTATGATCTTCGGCTAGAGTTAGGAGTTATTAGGGTACTAAAATACGCTCCCTTTTACTCGCGCTCTCTCTCCAGTAGTGAATTTTATGCAGCCATGATTAAAACATTCGTTCAGATTCATCCCTCGTATCCAGGTGTACATTGCAGATCACAGATTCATATTTTTATTACAATGCTAAGAGTTTCTTCTACTTCTTCCTGCCCAAGATACCGTCAAAGTGGTCTAAGAGAACTGGTGGCTTCTGTCTAGTTGTTCTCCAAGTCAAAAGTATGAGATTATAGTGGACACACCAACATAAGCTAAGGCTTTGTGTTTAGCCCTTCAGGCCTTCTTCTGATGCCGCCTATCAACATTTTGAAAGGACCAAACAAAAATTTGGTCAAAGCTTCACTAAGGATCTTGTCCAAGTTTGTTCAGACCTTTAAACATAACGCTAAAATAACCAATTTGTATCCAAGGATTACAATATCTCATATAAGCTTCAAAGGCAAAGGCCTACTTGAAATACCTAATGGATCAAAGATCTCGGCACTGACAATTCTAGAAACTTAGGAAAATATTTTAGTCATCATTTTGAAAACTTCCTTTTAGATCTTTATTTTAGCCTACATTGTCTTATAGGGAGGAACTATGGCAGACGGGCTCTTGGGCAACAGTCACTGTGGACCCCCTGTCTATCCCTACCCTCAGGTCAAGCAGAGATCAGTTTTACCTAGATTAGCATAGACCTCAAGGTCATCTGCCTAGGTTGGCCTGTTGGTGAAGCTTGCTCTGAAAAGACTCTGTAGTAGGAAATTTGCCCATCAGCAAAACATGGGTAAGTAAACTCGATTCACTCATCTCAAATGCAATTGCCAAAATGCATAATAATCTAGTACTTATCACCACTATTTAGCATCACAGTTTATCAAAAACGCCAGATTATTTTTACAGACATATCATGAAAATATCTGCACCAGCTCACGTAAAACCTTCTTAACTGTTACATCTTTTCAAAAACTTCAAAATGTTTACTTTAAATTATCATGTCCTACGGGGCTGTAATCATTGGTCAGATGGCAGAACATTAGTAAGAGGCTTTTTTAACCAGTTCAGGACCGGGCTATTTTGAGCTTTCAGGACCAGATACCGTTTAGCCAGTCACATGATCACTGGGGCCAATAGAGGCACTCATTGAGCGCTGTGTAGGAGAGATCAGAGAAGATACAAGCAGCGAATCAGTCTCTGACTGCCGGAGACCCGCCATTCAACTGCCTTATCGCTCGGACAGCAAGTTAAAACCCGATCACTTAGGCAGCAAGCTAAAACCCACACCGTAAATAGTCTATGGCGCAGGTTTTAAGGACCCCGACCGCCGGCCGTAAATACACAGCCAGCGGTCAGTAACCGGTTAAATTGGTGGGAAAAACTTCATTCCTTTGATTTCCATAGAAGGAGCTATCACTTGACCCAATTTTACTATTTGTGCTCTCCAGATGAACTTGTATGAACATTGATTGCAGGACATCTATTGTTATGCTAGGCAATATTTAGAATTGTGCCGGAAATAAAGCTCGGCGAGGGGGGTGCGGTGGAGGGTGGTTGACCTGCTAATTACAGTGGAGTTCATTACACGAAAGAAAATGCAGACATCATTCCATTATACTAAGCTGCTAACATCAGGGTGTAATTCACATTTCTTTTAGCCCAAAAATTTTTTTTTAAAAATCTCCATATTATTATTCAAGGACAGAAATATTCACAATTATCTATAAATTCAACTGTCACATAGTGGGTTTTATCCTGGCCCCTTCTTCAATCTAAAATTGGAGGCACTAAAATTCACATTAACTCAAGCAGGAATACAGTGAATATGGCTTTATTTCAAAAGAGCTCGTTTTTGTCAGAAAGAAGCCGTTTCCAAGATGATGACTTTATCTGTTCTTTATTAGAAAAAAAAAGTCAATCCTGCTTTTTCTACTCGTCCAGAAATTCACATTATCTCAATTGCTAATATAGAGGTTAACAAATGTTGGCCACATGCGCTAGGATAAGCTTAAAAAAAATACTGAAAAATGAGCCCAATGTCCCAAACACTGGTAAAAAAAATTATTTATGATTTACCTAATCTAAACTGGTAAGGTCTTGAAAATGACACTACGAAAAATGGCCAGAAGATATTTAGAGAGAATCGGTCACCTCTCCTGACGTGTCTATTTTAGTACAAACTTGTATTCCCTATGAAATTACAATTTTGAAACATATTTTCTTCGAACTCTACATTGTGCCGTTCCTCGGTTATTCCTACTAGAACTTATGAATAAATTGACAACTGGGTGTTACCATTCCCCTTGTTAAAGGGATGTGTCCCTACACAGTCTCATCACTGATTGGACAGTGTCGAACTGTGTAAGGCACACCCCCCAACTGCTAACACCCAGTTGTCAATTTATTCATACATTTCTAGAAGAAATAACCGAGGAAGGGCACAATGTAGAGATCTAAGAAAAGATGATCCAAAAATGTTAATTCATAGTGTATTCTTTACTTATTTAAAAAAAAAAACAAAAAAAAAACAGACATGCCAGGAGGGGTAAAAGGTCCTCTTTAAGGGGTTTTCTGATTTGGACAATCTGATTTGTGAATACCCCCCAAAAAGCAGATTTAGGCAATGGGGGAGGGTAGAGGGTCTCCCTTTGAGGATTTTCTTGAATTACTGTTAAAAGCAGAGGAAGAGTTTAGTAAACGAAGCATTATAGGGTGCCACTGAAATAGTAATCCATGGGACACCGTCCAAAGCAATGGTCAACCTATGGGTGCCCAACTGTTCCAAAATTTCTGCTACCAACAGGCTCTGATAGATTGTGGAGGCAATAGTCACAGGTTGGAGACCACTGATCCAAAGCCAGGTGATGTATTGGATGCATCTCTTGGCTTCGGTGAGTAGAGAGGGATCCCAAGATGGGAACCCCCTTCTATTAGCTCTAAACGCACATATAGGGTCTATTACCAGGGTTTGTTAGTCACAGAAAGAGTTCTAAACATTTCCATTAATAACGTGCCGGACTTTTTATATTTATTTTAGATCCGAATCAGATTAAAGGGTTTGGTCCTCTAAAAACAAAGGACTACGTGAGGAAAATCCAAAAATTCCTGTCCATTCCCGTGCCACTATGGACCACACTTCACCGCTAGGACCAATATTGGTTGTTTTGTTCGGGTGACTTGTCATCAGGTCTAAACACCTATGAAGTCCTAGGACCTGCGGCGGACTACCTAGAAGAAGTTGCTGTGACAGTTATATCTGAAAGTCTACTTTTTGTATTTTTCCCACATAGAGCTTTATTTTTGGAGCTTTTAATATTACACAGTGGAGATTTATATGAACAGGTTCCAGGGAAATGCATTGGATATTCAAGCTCAAATTTTAATCTTTTTAAGATAGAACAACAAAAAATTAGACTTGGCATTTTCACTGTCCCCCATTCAAGTAATAGGCAACCAGCTCCCTTAAAGCCATTGCAAAAATCTGTTCCAAAGGTAAATGGTGCAATGGATTTCGGAGCCGACTTACTTGAACCCTGGATGTTACTTCACAATGAGCATGTTTTCTGCTTCAATTAATTGCACTCTAGCAAAGTGGCAAAAACACAAATCACTTAGTAGAAAAATGGGAGCCAGCTGCTGTTGTATAAGAATGAGGAAGGCAAAGCAGAGAGACTGAATGAAGTGTCATGTCAGAAATCAACGGTGCAACGTGCGATTTGAGGAAACAGGACTACTTTATGGCGACAGGGTGTCATTACGGCATCACAGTAATACGATGCTTTGACAACTCTCTCTCCTAACATATCATCACTGCATTAAGGTGCACTGGCTTAGATGAAACAAGGTGCACAAAAAGGATTTCTCCTCTGCTTCTAATAAGGCTTTGCCTGGTTAAGTTGAGAGGAATACGGAGCCATTACGAAATAAATCTATGCGGAATAGGAAAACAAACATTTCAATGGCTTAAACGAGGAAACATCATGGCAACTAAAAAGTTACTTTCCCAGAAGTCTTCCGAATTGATGCAGCCTAGTGTGGATCGAGAAACACATCATCCAGGAGGCAAGGTGCCGAGCATTTTTGGCAGATCTGTATTCCATGCCTACAGATTCCTATCTTCAACTTGGGGGCGCTATTTCATTCATCGCTTTAGGCTATATTAAGCTTCCCTGTCTAGATACATGTATATGATACAAAGGTCCACTGTACTTCAGATGCAACATCATTTATTGCACCAATTTTTGGTAGGAGTTGGAAGAAGAGCAATTTGGGTGGTCTGTTTTGTGCGTTGTGTATCGGCCCGAAAGATAAATGAATGGCAGGCATGAGGGGACACACATTGCTTGGTATCCAACTCAAGATTCCAGCAATGTTCACATGACATATTTTCAAGATGATTTCAGGGTGGAAATTTGTCTGGCGGGAAAAAAAGTAATGACATGACACAGATCGACGCAGTTTCCGCACGGAAATTGGGTCGAGAAGCCACACACAGACCCGTGGCAGAAAGCCTCGGATCAACTTTGGATTTCTGCCGCGAGCAAATCCGCTATGGATTTTTCTATCGGAAAAATACGTTGTGTGAACACACCCTGAGGCTCAACAATTCGTAACTACTATACTAAAATACATAGTAAGGCAAAGCAATGTACATGGAGCATATAAAGGTGGCACATAGAGTCCATACGGCGCTGTATTATGGAGTCATAGGGTAAGCCACTATATGTTGCCCCTGTATGGCATCTTATTACGGCACACAATGTAATATGCCCTGGAATCTCCATGTGCCACAGCATGAAATTGGAGGCACACAGAGGTACAATATGGACCCTTGGATTTCTATGGGTGCCCTATTACAGTATCTTCTGTACAACATACCACCCTAAGATGAAGTCATTCACATTTGTGAGTCTTGCGGCGTTACCTCTGACTCTTCCTGGCTGGTCGGTATGTGGGATTAAAGGGTTAACCTGATAAGCCAGTCACACAGTTTATTCAATCCTCATTATTCAATCTCCTCTGCAGCTACAGATAAGTAGGCCTTGTTTATGGTCTATAGCTTGTCATAGTGAAAGCAATGAAAAACATCAAATCAATACAGCGTTTAAATGAACAATAACGCTGTGCAAATATAGATATGCCATTGTGCATATATTACCCGCCTTACACATCAAATATGCCACCAGGCACACCAGTGCATTGCGTCAGCCTGCTAAATGGAAACTGACATCCCCGAGAAGGAACGTGCTAAAGTTTGTTTTAAAGGAACACTACACAAATGTTCTTATATTCAGAAACTATTATGTGCCACTATATACATATTACATATAGATACATACATATATATGGCATAGCCCAATAACAGTACAACTCCCTGAATTCAGGACCAGATAGTATAAATCTATTATATAGCAATTGAGGTATACTGAGAGAGAGAGAGAGAGAGAGAGAGAGAGAGAGAGAGAGAGAGAGAGAGAGAGAGAGAGAGTGAAATGGAGGAAAGGAAGGAAGGAAAGGAGAAAGAAAAGACAAAAAAAAAGGAAGGAAAGAACAAAAGTATGAGAGAAGAAAGGAAAGAAGGAATAAAGCAAAGGAAGGAAGGAATTGAGAATGGAAGAATAAAAGATTTAAAAAAAAAAAGAAAAGGAAAGAAAAGAAGCAATAAAGGAAGGAAGGAAAAAGGAAGGATGGAAGGAGAAAGGAAAGAAGGAAAAGGGAAGGAAAGAAGGAGAAAGTAAAGAAGGAGAAAGGAAAGAAGGAAAAGGGAAGGAAGGAAAGAAGGAAGGAGAAAGGAAAGAAGGAAAAGGGAAGGAAGGAGAAAGGAAAGAAGGAAAAGGGAAAGAAGGAAGGAAGGAAGGAAGGAAAAGGGTATGGATAAAGGAAAAGGGAAGGAAAAGGGAAGGAAAAGGGAAGGAAGGAAGTAAAAAGGAAGGAAGGAAGGTAGGAAGGAATGAAAAATAAAAAATGGAAACGAAAGAAACAAGGGAAACTAAAGAAAAAAGGGAAACGAAAGAAAAAAGAATGAGAGGAGAACGGAAAGAAGGAAAAAAGGAAGGAAGGAAAGAAGGAAGAAGGGAGGGAAGGAAGGAAGAAGGGAAGGAAGGCGGGAAGAAAGGAGGGAATGAAGAAAGAGAGGGATTAAGGAAGGAAGGAATGGGGAAAAAAGAAAGAAAGATGAAAGAAAGAAAGAAAGAAAGAAAGAAAGAAAGAAAGAAAGAAAGAAAGAAAGAAAGAAAGAAAGAAAGAAAGAAAGAAAGAAAGAAAGAAAGAAAGAAAGAAAGAAAGGGGTTCAATACTGTCCTGACACTGGGGTGCGCTCACATCTACTCTCTGCTGGACTGTATATATTTCAGTTGCTTTAGAACAAGTTCATTCTGGAACAGTATTTTTTTGTAGAAGTTCATTAGCTGCTGGTTTGTAATTAAACAGATGTCCGTTTGCTATAACAGTATTGATATACATTTGTTCTAATGTCACAATTAGCCTACAGAAGATCTTTACAGTATTGAAATCTCAATTTGGTTCCTTCCGCAGGCAGGCGAGACACATCTCAAGCGCACGCTGGAGCCCTTATCTGCTCTACGGTTTCTAGCACGCGTTCTGTTGTGAGATAATCTCTTCTATATTATTTTAAGTGATTTTACTCTGGCATCAGGAGGGGCCCAGCTGGTGCCAACTGCTCTGTGGCTACGAGACAAAATGATGTGAACTTGCCAGAGTGCATAGTTTACAACTCAAGCTCTATTTTATACAAACAGATAAAAATGTAAATGTACAATAAAAGTGAGATGAGCGCTGCCGACGACTGCGCAGAAAATGAAGCAACAATACCCAGAGCGTACAAACAAATTTGATGACACATTCGACATTACAAAAATTGCCGAGCCATTCAGCTGCCCCGATGTTCAAAGTAAATGCACAGCCAAACATATACGCATGGCCAGTGGTATACATAGAGTAGAGGGTCCCCTTAGCACCAGAAAAAGGGTAAAAATGGGCCCTCCAATATTGTGTCAGGTTTTGCCACCAAGGACAGGAGGGCCTGGTGTTTATTTCTACATCCAAGACCTTTTGATGACACTATGGCCTATTCTCCATCCCCTTGTTTGCAGTTCCTCTGAAGAGGGGAGTCCTGCACAGGTACTACCAACCAGTAGCGAAAAGGAATGGACAAACCCTCACTCCAAGGGTCGAAAACAGTCACTATGGTATGTACCCTTTTTCCCAGGATAGGGAAATAAAAATTAATATTATATATATATTTTTTATTATTTTTTTTTTATTATGATTATTTTATTTATTATTTACAAATAAATAGTTTGTAAATATATATATGTATATATATATATATATATATATATATATATATATATATATATATATATATATATATATATATATATATAATCCAAGGCAGCACTCCAAGGAAATTGGTGAAAAAAAGTGGTGTGTTTATTCACCCCAGGCAGGCAACGTTTCGATCCGTCTCCATGGGATCTTTGTCAAGCCATAGAACGGATCGAAACGTTGCCTGCCTGGGGTGAATAATTTTTTGGGATTTCATTAACAAGGGTTCCTAGCCTCAACCTAGGAGGCCTGCACCCACTGCTGTTGCTGTGCTGCTTTACTCTTTTTCTCATTTTATATATATATATATTTTTAATTTTTTTTTTATTTTTTTTTATTTCATTTATTATTTACAAAATGGGTAAGGCTGCTGATTACATTTCATCTTCTGTAATACAAAATAAACCAAATTTTATATTTGATAATATTAATGAATACAGTATATTTAAATATCTAAATGTAACTTTATTCCATACAAATCCAGTACAAAAAATTTTTTTTTTCAAATAAAAAAAAAAAGATAAAGTGAAGCTCCTGTGTGTCTGTTATTGGACGTTTGATTATACAGCTCATGAGGTAATGTTAGGAGGTGATGCACAATGTACGTGGCCATGCCCGGACATTAATTAGGGTTGGCATCTGGTATAAATGTTTACACAACAATAGCAAGAAAATTCTAAAAGGTTGCAGCAGGACAATCTAATAATAACCAGTGAAGTCAAGGAAGAACGAAGATGACAGTAATATTGAAAATAGCTGGTCAACTTTACTTTTAAAAAAAATAATAAAAAAAATCTACATTTCTAAAATTAAATTAAGTTAAGGTGGTCTCCGCTTTGGACATTCCCTCTTTGTTAGAGGGGTCCCTTGACAATAAGCTGATCACAAAGTGTCCCGCTGCTAAAAACCCCTAGTGATCAGCTGTAATCTGTGGGGAAACCTGGCAGTAAGTGTTCAATTTCCCTGCAGCGCCACCACAGGATAAATTAAGGATTACACGGTACCAATTAATATCAATGGGTTCTCTGTGTAATGCAGGACAGCACAAGTCCTCCAGAGCGAGAGACAGCACAAGTCCTCCACCCTCTATTAAATGGACAATCCCTTTAAATGGACCTGTCATTTCTCATGTATAAGATGCCCTAATAGCTCTGTACTAGTGGATGCAATAGAAGTATTTCAGGATATTTCATAGGTCTACATAGGAGCTGTATACGCAAAACGGTAGGATATTTTTAACCAACATTTTTTATCAATATTGCCTAATTTTTTAAGGGAGATGCCTTGGAACAATAATATATTGGTGAACATACCTTTTACTCATAATCAACATTCAATCAAACCCTAATGAGGTGGAAAATCACATATATAAGGTCTAGTGGATATGGATAAAACAGATTTCCCACTTGATAACAACACTCATCCTCCAGCAAATCAACCAACAATAGCCCCAAAATTGGAGGATAATATAGGATCACTGCTTGCTGTGCCAGTAGACCTGTTCTGTCTATTGCACAATAAAGACCTTCGGAACTATACAATAAAAAAGTGGCAGTGCCGGTCATTGCTAATTACCTTCTTTAATCTCCCAAGCTGACATTGCGGAGTGCCCCAACACTAACTCACTGACACAAGAGATCATGGATTGGCACCTGAGGCTTCATCATTGGAGAACAAATCCCTTGTTGCAGCTTTTGTAGCAATTTTTAGTGCAAATTAAAAGAGTAAAAAAAAAGTATCAAAGAAAGACTAATATGTCTCAGTTCTTTTGTATCTACTTCTGTGTTTGACTTAAAGGGAATGTGTTGCCAGAAAAACATGTTTTTTTTTAAAAAATTAAACATTTAGTGTGTGGGTGATTAAACATTGTTCAAATTTTTTTTATTTTTTTCACGAGTCAGGAAATATTATAAATTAATTCTAATTTATAATACTACCCATTTTTGGTCACTAGATGGAGCTATTCCCAAAATTGCAGCATTGCAACATTGGGTTAAAAGCCCTCGCTCTAGTGAGCTCTCAGCATCCCCCCCTCCTTTATCCTGGCTAGTGCCGGGATAAACGAGGGGTTTGAACGGTGTAACCTCCTACACTGTGTGTCGCCATTTTTTGAGCTAACACACAGTGTAGTAGGTTTACATACAGTAGTAAACACACACAAACACGAACATACATTGAAATCTCTTACCTGCTCCTGCCGCCGCGGCTCCCTCCGGCCCGTCCGCTCCGTTTGCTGCCGCTGGTCCAAGTGCACAAATCCGGAAGCCGCGACCGGAAGTAGTAATATTACTGTCCGGCCGCGACTTCCGGTCCACAGGAAAATGGCGCCGGACGGCGCCAATTTCGAATTGGACTGTGTGGGAGCGGCGCATGCGCAGTTCCCACACAGACGCCGTACACTGAAGTCAATGGGACGGGAGCCGTTCGCAGTCCCTATGGGACTGTGGCTGCCGTATTCCATGTCTGTATGTGTCGTTAATCGACACAGACAGAAATGGAACAAAAAATGGCAGCCCCCATAGGGAAGAAAAAGTGTAAAAATAAGAAAAAGTAAAACACAAACACACAAATGAATATAAACGTTTTTAATAAAGCACTAACATCTTTAACATATAAAAAAATAATTTGTGATGACACTGTTCCTTTAAGAAACTGCCTTGAAAACTGCAATGAAAACTGTATCCAAATCCAGCCTTAAAGTAGACAAAAGGAACCACAAAAAGGGTTGGTCAGCACATCCTAAAAAAATGAAAAATGTGCAGGTGCACGTACGCTGTGACTGCAAACACTACATGTAAAGAAAAAACATTCCAACAGCACTCTGCATTTTTCTGGGATGTGCTGACCAACCATTTTTGTGTTTCGTGTTGTACATGTGGGGGTGACGACTGCCTCCCTTTCTGGTTGTGCGCTCCTCCTATTCTTCCCAGGGGTGCTTTAAATTAGAGTAAAGCTGTCTTTTACCTACCCCGAGTATATTCTGCATGCTCAGACCCAGAACAGAGGTGTATTTTTAGGTTAGGGTCGCACTTAAAAGAGGTTGCCTTGTCGTGGCAGGTGGTCTCACACAATTTAGTCAAAATGTGCTCTAAGAATCTCACTTTTCTAAGTAAATGTAGCAGCAATGCAAATTTATCTGCCTAATACACTGTATATAGTCTTCGGCCCCATGCACACGACTGTATTTTTCATCCATAATTAAGGACCGTAATTTCGGACCCATTCATTTCTATGGGCTACGGACACCTTTCCGTATTTTTACGGATGGGTGTCCGTTCCGTAGAAATGATCCATAAAATATAGAACAAGTCCTATCCTTGTCCGTAATTACGTCACGGACGCCTGATACAAGTCTATGGGCATTTCCATAATTACGGACGGCTACAGATGTGCACCCGTAGCCGTCCGTAACTACGGAAACGTTGCTAGGCGATGCCAGGTTTGCAGATATTGCACATCATTTGTGGGTTTTCTTCTTTTTTAGAATATCCGCCTATATGGATGCATTACGGATTGTATTAGCGGATACCGTTCCGTATACGCAGATAAGTTGCGTATGACTACAAATCCGTATTTACGGATAGATGAAAATACGGTTGTGTGCATGGGGCCTTTGTGTTTGCAATGTTTTTTTTTCCTTATATGTATTAAAGTGGACAATCCCTTTAAATGTATTAAAGGAGAAGGTTAACAAGTCTTCGAATTCTAAATAAAGAGCATAAAAAGGTCACATTTGCAAAAGTTGCTTAGAAATAAGCGTTTTTTTTTTTATCTTCCTCTCCATTCGGGAACGACTGTGTAAGTTGCAGGATGGCGTTCTCCGGCAATCAGTGTTTAAGTGAATGTTTGTCCCAGTGTGTTTCGGCGTGCTGTCAGCTAGCAGCGGGGAGCTGGCGAGTTGTTACTACATTTGATTTGATTGTCAGTAGGAAACATCATTTTCCCCAACTGTTTGTTGCTTCTTTGGGAAGATCTGTTCTTCCTTGAGACTCCTCTCCCCCTATTCTGTGGCAGTCTCGGCATATGTTAGACAGCGCTCCAGTTGACAAACAAAGTGACTGCATAATTGTATTTGAATGGACTGTAGTAAGCTGTCATTTTTAACCTTTTATGTATGTGCATCTAGCGTCTCACCTCGCTATCGCGGTTTAGCAGGATAAAGGCTCGTCTGATAGGGGAATGTCTTTAAACAGATGTCTAATAAAAATCCTACACAAAGGTTGGGTTAACCCCTCATCGTACACGCAATGGAATCTCTCTGTGTAAACCGCTACAATGTTGCAAATGGGTGGAAGATTTTTTTTTTTTAAAGGGCTACGACGGTTTAAACCCATAAAGCTTATTTATTGTAGAATGAAAAGTTCTACATTTTTCTAATATACATTCTGTATCCGTTCTTCAAATTTTTTTAGATCTCTGCTTGCTGTCATTCAATACGATTCTTCATGGTTTACTTCTAGTGACTAAAAATGTGTTGTTTCATGCGAAGGACGCATGGACTGTACTGTAACGAGCAGTGCCCCTGTGTTTTATTCACTGGAAGTAGACAATGAATTCCTATTGAATGACAACAAGCAGATATATTACAAAGCTTATGACATTTACACAAAAAGTACTTTGGTAAATAGCGCAACTTCTCATTATACCATGATAAGCTTGATTTGCTAAAACCGTAATAGCCCTTTAAGGCCAATGTAGAATTTTGATATATAAATACAAATATATAGGCATGCTATTTTTTTTTTTATAAGGCCCAGTTCACGCTTTGTTTTCATTGTGTTTGGCGTATGAGTCGGGATGCTCCCAACACAAAAGCCGTAGGGCCCCATGCACCCAGTGTATGCCAAAATAGTGTCTAATTGGCATACACTGGGTGGGTATGCATTAGCTTATACGTTTTTTCACTGTATAGTAGAGCGCGGTCTGATACAATTTTCTAGAAGAGGCTTACAGCAACAAAACGTTTACATTTATTTACAATGGGAGCCTATTGGCGACATAAGTCATCGTATGCCTGTATGGTGGGTCACAGCTTTCCATTGGAGCTATATGTCGGGGTATCCTCCTCCTGACATACCTCCGACGGAAGGAAAAAAACTAGGTGTGAGCAGAGCCTGAACTTTATATTATTCCTGCCTTAGTATAGTTAATAAACAACAGTTTACAATTGTATAAAGGAAAGCAATGCAACTTTCTAATAGAAATACAAAAAAATTGAAATTCCGATAATCCGGCAGTTGTTTCCAGCACAGAACTAGGAGTTTCACCAGTGTTTTGGTGGCGTTTTTATTTTGAAGCTTTCTAAAAATGTTCTGTTGTTTCTCAAGTGCTTTAGAGAAGCCTATCAGAAAAATGCCATACCCAGAGCATGCAGCGTTTTAAAAAAAAAATATAAAAAAAACACCACTGACCCTAAAAACACCACCAAAACGCAACAAAACAAAGTGCTGTATATGTAGACTTTTTAATATTTCACTATAGACCTTATAGTTAAAGGGTTTTTCCCATGAGAGACATTTATGATATGCGGTTCCCACCTCTGGCACCTATCTCCAAATCGGCGCCCCCTAAACCCCGTTCTACCGCTCTGTGTTGCGGCTGAAGCAGGTGAATTCCGACCATGAAAAATGTTATATGGTCTGGAGTTCCGAAAACAGCGTAACTCGCTGAGCTATGCTGTTTCTGTAACTCCCATATTAGTGAATGCCACTTACGGAAGCAGCGCAGCATGCGAGCTATGCTGTTTCTGTAACTACTATTCAGTTCTACGGGAGTTACGGAAACCGCGCAGCTCAGCGAATTATGCAGTTTCCGTAACTCCCGACCATGTAATCAGTAAGTGGCCGGGAGTCGGTGTGAGCACAAAAACCAGAACGGGGTTTAAGGGACCCCGTTCTAGAGATAGGTGCAAGTCCCAGAGTTGGGACCGGATCTATCTAACATTTACGACATATCCTGCGGACATGTCATAAATGTCTCTGATGGGAAAACCCCTTTGTTCTTGACCAAAAAAAAAACCTTACAGCAAGTAGTGCCAATAAAAACCCACAAAAACGCAGCAAAACACGGGGTAGGAATTCAGCGTTATAGCAGCAGACTTTGAATGAACATTTCTTTTGAGCGGTTTTCCTGAAGCTTCTCTATTACAAGGAGTTTTGTATAATTTTCTACGACGTTGATAATCCAGAATCAGCACCTCAGATCCTATTCACGCTGGATCAAACACATTTTGATGTACCTTGTTGCCTTCATGGATGAGGGATTGCTACAATGTATCACTGCTTCTAGGGCACTCTGTTATACAGTGACATATGGAGGAACACTGCTGCGCGCACGGAGTGTCATAGCGCCACCGTACAAGCCTAATGGAGCAATAATATAGGGGAGTAAGAACACTCTTACTTACATAGGACCGGTGTGAGAGGCGTGCGACCTGCGGAGTCACGACAAACACTTCAGCCACCTCTGCTGTAGGTGGCGCTGTTATTAAATGATGCATGAGGCTATTATATGAGCGCTGTATGTTGGTATTATTTGAACACTATATGGCAGTATTTACTTCTTCACTGCTACTTAGGCTGTGTGCAGTATATAATATTTGTGATGTTGGCAGTGTATAGTATTGTTTTTAGGCACCTATATAGAAGTATTATTTGGTACGGATACGTAGGCACTGTTTGGCATGGGTATTTGTACACTATATAACAAACCATCATACGGCAGATAATACAACACAGGGCACTATTCAACATAAGGCCATTCCAAAATGACAACATCTTGTATTCTGCAACTGCTTCTTTAAAAAAAAATAAAAAAATATGCAGATGCCGATTGCAGGAACAACTGCGTCAAAAACCGGACGTATGAACGTGTAAGTATATCCCTCAAAGGTCCATAAAATGACACCGGCGAACTAATATTTAGCTGCTCTACAAAAAAAAAATGAGAAAAAAGAGAAAACACTGCAATAGGACAGAATGAAGAATACATTTATAGGACAAAGTAATTACACTAAAGAGCTAAAATTATAATTAGAGCAAATTCCATTAGGGGAAAGGCAGGTGCCTGAGTAAAGATGACAAGGTGCGGCGTTCAGGAGAAAAATCTAGAGAAGCGGCTGCAGGGAAGCCGTGTCTTTAACCAGATCAAATTCTTGAAATTGGCTGTCAAGACGGGATTGTTGTGATTTATACCCGTCTATCAAGTGCACGAAAAGAAAGACAGAGAGAAAAGCGGAGCTGCTGTCTCTTCCATTCGCAAAGCACCTTTAATTTCCTCCGCGCCATCTGTTAGCAAATCTAATTCACATTCGCCCTAATCTGGTTTAGTTCTATAATACTAATACTACCTTTAGAAAGAGCTGTGGCACTGGCTTTACGCACAACCGGGAGCTGCATGGATGACTTTCTGAAATGTATCACTGATAAAGAAAAACACTAAATATATTCCCATGAAAAAAACTACAAACAAGTCGACAGAAATAGAATCTTCCATAGAAAAAATAAAATCAAGAAAAAGTGTAATATGTAGCCTAATAGGAGGGTCCTTTATAATGCCGGGCTCCTGAAGAAGACATGTGGGCTCCGGTAGTAGAAAAGTTTGATAGTGGCATAGTTATGGGGGCCCTAGTGGCATCTTGGGTGCAAAGGTCTTAAAAGAGGACAGCAGTACAATAAATGGTAAGTGCCGTAATAACACTCCACCAGTGGATACAATAACACTTGAAGAATTTGTACAGAAAGTTTAGACACAGCAGGAAAAAAAGAGTACAATCCCCTTGACTGATTGGCTAGGAAGGATCACATGACCAGCACCACTGCCCATTTAAAGAATACTTCCTTACGACTCCATGATTAGAATTTTTTGGGGCCATTCATTGGTTGCTACTACACCCACAAGTCCATTTTTATCATCATGTCATTTCAAGGGCCAACATTCTGTTCTGATTAATTGTATAATTGATGTTTATAGGGGTTGAAACTCTGTTTACATAGGGTTTAATGATAAAATTTTCGCTGCCAGCAGCCACCACTAGGGGGAGCTTAAAGGCATACTGTTACATTATTGAGTTCAATGTATAAACTGTATGCAGTAAGCTCCCCCTAGTGGTGGATGCAGGCAGACAAAATTTAGCTCCATGTCTTTGCAGGGGATTCAGAGCAGGAAAAACTGAGCTCCGACCACTATTGAGATATATTAAGAAATTAGTCTGTGCAGAATTTTGGATCTGTTTAAATTGGGAATGTGTTTAGAGACACCATGAAAGCTTTACGATGGTCATGGCTCCTGCCATTCTTCCAGGCAAAACTGTTCCAACTCCTTCACGTTAGATGGGCTGCGTTCGTGTAATTGGAGTAAGGTCTGGGCTTTGACTCGGTTATTCCAAGACAGTTCAATGTTTCCCCTTAAACCCCTCCACTGTAGCTTTATCAGCGTGTTTTCGGTCATTGTCCTACTGGAAGATGAACCTCTGTCCCAGTCTCAAATCTCTGGCAGACAAACAGGTTTTCCTCAAGAATTGCCCTGTAATCATGGCCGTCCATGTTTCCTTCAATCCCGACCAGTTTTCCAGGATATTTACCTCTCCACAACTTTGTCTCTGATCTGTTTGGAGAGCTCCTTGGTCTTCATGTTTCTTAGGGTATGTTCACACACAGAGTTTTCAGGCGTATAATGGGCGTAAATGCCACAAAATACGCCTACAAACATCTGCCCATTGTATTCAATTGAAAAAATGGCATTTTGTTCAGACAAGACATTTTTTTATACCGCTGTTTTAAAAAACAGCGCATAAAAAGACGCCCCGTAAAAAGAAGGAGCACGTCACTTCTTTCCCTTGAAAAGAGCTCCGCCATTTTCAGCCGTATTTATTGGACCTTACAGAACAGGTGTATTTAAGCTGACATCATGTGACCGAACATGTGACACTTTGGTTGGACACAGGGGGCTTTACTACACTAATTATGTAACTTCTGAAGTAATTGGTAATGTCACAAGACTCTAAATGGGGGGGGGGGGGGTTTAATTATTTGCAAGGTACATCTGTCTAATATCTATCTCATATCTATCTAATATCTATCTATCTATCTAATATCTGTCTCTCATATCTATCTATCTATCTCTCATATCTATCTATCTATCTATCTATCTATCTATCTATCTATCTATCTATCTATCTATCTAATATCTATCTCATATCTATCTATCTATCTAATATCTATCTCATATCTATCTATCTATCTATCTATCTATCTATCTATCTATCTATCTATCTATCTATCTATCTATCTCTCATATCTATCTCTCTATCTATCTATCTACAGACATATAGTCGGTAGAACCATTGACATAGCGCTGCATCCAGAGTGGGGTTTTCTGGGCAGGATTACTATGTATCTGCTTGAAAAGGCTTTCGGTTTTAATCGGTTGTGACTTCTGATGACTGCAGACACAAATGTGGATGACAAATTTTAAATGGCAAATGGCCTTTAGGTGCACAAAATCACACATTAAAATGTGAAGGTGCTATTGACGGTTTGCGTGAGGAAAACTATACAAATGACAACTTTGTATTGTTTTACTATGTATAATGTGGCAAAAAAAAACCTGTATATATATATATATATATATATATATATATATATATATAAAAATGCAGCCGTCGAGAGAGAAAGAGAGAGGGGGAGAAAAAGAGAGAGGGGGAGAAAAAGAGAGAGGGGGAGAAAAAGAGAGAGGGGGAGAAAGAGAGAGAGAGGGAGAAAAAGAGAGAGAGGGAGAAAAAGAGAGAGAGAGAGACAGAGAAAGAGGGAGAGCGAGAGACAGAGAAAGAGAGAGAGCAAGAAAGAGAGAAAGAGAGCGAGAAAGAGAGCAAGAGAGAGAAAGAGATTGCGAGAAAGAGAGAGAAAAAGAGAGAAAAAGAGAGAGAGAGCAAGAGAGAGAGAGAGAGAAAGAGAGAGAGAGCAAGAGAGAGAGAGAGAAAGAGAGACAGAAAGAGAAAGAGAGAGAGAGAGAAAGAGAGAGGGGGAGAAAAAGAGAGAGGGGGAGAAAAAGAGAGAGGGGGAGAAAAAGAGAGAGGGGGAGAAAAAGAGAGAGAGGGAGAAAAAGAGAAAGAGAAAGAGGGATAGCGAGAGGAAAAGAGATAAAAAGAGAGAGAGAGAAAGAGAGAAAGAGAGAGAGAGAGAGAGAGAAAGAGAGAGAGAAAGAGAGAGAGAGAGCGAGAAAGAGAGAGAAGAAAGAGAGAAAGATTGCGAGAAAGAGAGCGCAAGAGAAAGAGAGAGAAAAAGAGAGAAAAAGAGAGCGAGCAAGAAATAGAGAAAGGAAATAGAGAAAGAGAGAGAGAGCAAGAGAGACAGAAAGAGAAAGAGGGAGAGAGAGAAAGAGAGAGAGAGAAAGAGAGAGGGAGATAGAGGGAGCAAAAGAGAGAGAGGGAGAAAGGGAGAGAGAGAGAGAGAGAGAGGGGGGAAAAGAGAAATAATCCAGGACTTATTTCCAACATAGCACTGCCTCGGTTTTAAAAACAGCGCCACTCTCGCTCATAGGCTGAATCTGGCATTGCATCTCAGCCCCATTCAAGTCACTGTGGCTGAACTGCAATACCAAACACAGCCCATAGAGAAAAGTGGTGCGGTTTCCCAAACATCCCCTTTAAAAAAAAAATGTAATACTGAATACAAAAAGGTCCGTGTCACCTATTTAAAAAACTGAGAGGCACTTCCTAAAACGCTCAGATTTAAGGGAGTCTGTTTGCCAGAGAAAGCCCATCATATGTGTACGACTGTTGTAGCTAAAAAAAAAAATTATGTTAAGCCACACCCCTTTCAAGCCACTCCCATTTAAAGACACACACACACACCTTTAAAACAAATTTGTCAGTAGTGTCCAAAGCACTCCTAAAATTTGTCACCGCTTCTTATTTACAGAATTTAATGCTGACACGAGGCAATATGCCTTGTTAGAAATATCAAGTACATCGCACTTTAGCAGCCGTTTTATGTTAATCTTTATTGCATACAACCAAATTAGTGAGATTAAATCATGCACTGAAACCCGTACACGGAGGTGCTGCATGTTAAACAAGACTTGCTGTCACATCTAGGTGACATGCATCATTATACTTAAGCTAAACCTCCTTTCAAGATGTCAGATCAAGACTAAACGTAACAAGGCACACGAGCGGTGAAGTGCGCGTTACCTCGAAAATGTTATTCCGCACATTTTATTTAATAAAAAGACTTGAGATTTATGTTACGGGTTATAAGGCTGAGAATGCCGCCATAGAGGGAATATATTGCAACAGTGCACAGTATATCAGCAATATGATAATTATTTATATAAAGCCGGCACTCTCAGCCTCCGAACATGTCGCAGATGGGATTCATATATTGTAAGAAGACATATAATAACCTGTCCGCGGCTGATGGATATGTCTTTAATCCAAATGACCACAATTTTCTCTCGGCTTGTCACGGTGGACAGGTGCAATAGGAATTTACTTTTCATGATTCTTGAAGTTGAGAAAGCTCGAGGAGAAAAGTATGGAAGTATATGATAAGTGCCAGCGATCAAGAGGACGAATGGACAGGATGTGGGTTAATAAAATGCACTGTTCCCCAACTAATGGAATATGGTTTGATTCACTTGACGTAAAATGTATTCTAGGAGCAAGCAAGATCAGCTGAAAAACAGCAAAGCGTATACACCGTATAGTTTGACCATTACTAAGTGCTGGCTATTGGGATGTATTCTTTTAGCTCTGCTACATTCGGACACAGCTATGATCACTGACTCCAGATTAGATGCATTGTCTAATGACAAGTCTAAAATCCACCACCTATGTCAGTAGGAGCTCAGGCTGCTATCCTGTCCCTCCTGATGGTTTATGCTGCAGCTCTGCTTGATCTGATTGGCTGCTATGTGTAAGCACAAGCCCACCACAAACTTACTAGGAAGTCAGTGCTGATTTCCATTACAGTAAAGATAGAATTATTATAACCTACAAACAAATAAACATTTAGATGGTTGTGATACATTACATTTAATATTATATCTGTATATTGGTTAAAGTTCTGTTTTCCAATTCCTCTGCTTAGCCATAGAGTTAAATAATAACGTTCTGGCTGTCCGAAGCCACCACTAGAGGGAGTTCAGGATTTTATTGCAGACAGGTTTAATATAGAGTTCAATAGAAGTTTTGTAAGTGTATATACAGCAAGCTCCCCCTAGTTGTAGCTGCAGGTAGTCCGAATTTTATCAGTTAGCTCTATGCCTAGGTAGGGGATTTCAATCAGAAAAATTGTTCTCCGATTGCTATAAAGATATATTATGAACTGAAATTTCGGTTTAAAAAAAAACAACTTTAAAGACTCTTGGTTCTGGGTTCAATGATAAAAGAGGTGTTTACCGGACCTTCCCCTTTATGGAAACAATATATCCCCCCTCCCCCCCCCGAAAAAATAAAATCTGAAGCTGCTTTTGTTTATATGTACTTAGAAACATTAGCGAGAGGACAATCCCTTAATCAAATTACGTGTGATTTCACTGCTGTGAGGTGTTATCGAGGCTGCAGACATTTCATTGTACTTATGAAAGTGATCTCAATCTCATTTTGCAGCTGGGGCAGAGACTGGAATCAGTTTCTGATGGTTAATGGGCAGTAGGTGGCTGCAGTTTATTGTCTCAGGGGGAAATTATTGGCTCAGGTGTGCTTGAAAGACGTCCAGCCACAAATCCCAAACCATGAACTCAAATTAATAAGATACAAGTATTCAACTACGACTGTGACATGTAACACTGGTATCACATTGATCCACAGCATGCAACATGAAAGAGATAGATAGATAGATAGATAGATAGATAGATAGATAGATAGATAGATAGATAGATAGATAGATAGATAGATAGATAGATAGATAGATAGATAGATAGATAGATAGATAGATATGAGATAGATAGATAGATAGATAGATAGATAGATAGATAGATAGATAGATAGATAGATAGATAGATAGATAGATAGATAGATAGATAGATATGAGATAGATAGATAGATAGATAGATAGATAGATAGATAGATAGATAGATAGATAGATAGATAGATAGATAGATAGATAGATAGATATGAGATAGATAGATAGATAGATAGATAGATAGATAGATAGATAGATAGATAGATAGATAGATAGATAGATAGATAGATAGATATGAGATAGATAGATAGATAGATAGATAGATAGATAGATAGATAGATAGATAGATAGATAGATAGATAGATAGTAAAAGTCCTTTAATAAGGCTTTCCATAGTCCATGAACACTGATATGCAAGAAAATTTGGAAATTCACAAGGACGAGAGTCCCCCCTCCTGATAAAAGTTAAAGTGACAGTAGCATATATTATATAAGCATTATATACTTAGCTACTGTAGCTCTATTTCTTTACTATGACATATCCTTGTACATACTTTTCCATGACTGTAAAATAATCCAGAATGTCTGATAATCTGAAATATTTATCGATCTACCATCGTTTTGTATGCATTTCATTAGGCAGCATGCTTAAAATAAGTCACATGGGTCAGCGCCCAAAGTCCCAATGAGCTGGATCATATGAACAGAAAAAAAATCCTAACAGTATATTTGATATATATGCTGCACATAACACAGGCTAGAAGTCATTAGAACTTGTAGGTAATGTACAATAAAAAGCCCCTGGTCTATTGACCGTATGACGTCATCGGTGTAAAATGTCCCGCAGGGTTTATATTATTTACTACAATTGACGTCTATGTTTCTGCTTCTATCCGTCAGTCTGACCTCCAGATCCTCCGCTGCTTTAATATGTATATAAATTCTTACAGCAAATCTCCAGTAACAATATCTCCATCTCTTTACTGTTAACATTCGTGATTTCGATGTAACTTTAGGCAAGAGACGTCTGATTGTTTAAATACCAGCGATAGTACGGCCTCGGGTTATGTTCCAGCACGTTTCCCTACTGTCAGCCTACAGGGAGATGATGAGATTTTCTCCTTGTTTCTCTGCGTTCTACTGGACATCGCATTTTACACTTTCGGAACAGCCAAGGTCACTAGTCCAGTCGAAGTCACTTTAATGGAAGTGGACCAGAAATGAAGTGATAATTCATCAAATATGGCAGCGCTGTGTGTTATAGCGGCTGCATCGCCGTTACCAGGTAAGATATTGAAGACAGATATAAAACACAACTACTGGGAGTAATGCTCAGAAGTCGGAAATTTTTCGGAATTATTTCGGACCATAAGCATGTTATGATGGAAGAGGTGAACATGCTACACAAGAGCAATAGTTGGGATGTTGCTATAGGGGATGCAGAGATATCAGTCGCATTGGGCGCCTGGTATCGGAGTATTACACCAGTATTATAAATGGGACATGGTAGGTGGGGGCCCTGTTACAGATTTTGCATTGGGGCACTGGAGGTTCAAAAGTTCTGACTCCTGATAAAAAAAATTTCTATGAAAAAATCTATACCTTCTGCATACAATTTTTTTTAAAGAAAATTTTATATATTTTTTTTACTATTTTTTTTTTATCATGCCATTTGAAATTGGTATATATATATATACACATGATCTGGAAAGGTTTTTTTAATCCCTAAATACCCCACTGCACAAAACTCCATTTAAAAATAAAATAAAAAATATATAAAAAATAAATATAAATAAAAATGTAGGATATTTAAAAAAAATTGTTGAATGTTGTGTGACCTGGTAAGCCAAAATTACAGTACTTACTTGATTTAAAAAAAAAAAAAAAAAAAGGCATTTTTTTTTTCTCATTATTTATTTCTTTATGGATTTCTTCTACTTCTAAAAAAATGTTAGCATGACTTTTTTAAGTTTTAAATGTACTCTGGGACACACTCAAGAAATGTTAATTTTACAGTTAGAACACTTATGTGGCGACCTCCTTGAATTTCCGATAATTTCTGTAAGGTCACTGATGAGGAATAATGTGGGTCAGAAGCGCTTCTCCAGACGTATGATTTAGGAGTGTGTCCATTTATATAGAAGGCGCATAAATTGCCCGGCCAAGATGGCTGAGGTTGCAAAGCTCTAATTTTCCAGAACAGAAAACCCATTGGTTGCCATGGGTAAAAACACCACTTTACCTTTGCATAAGCTTTGATAAATCTCCCCCATTGTAAGATAGTCACACATATACAGTATCCACTTCTCTTGGCTAGCTCACTGAGGTCAAACCACAAAGAAAATCAAATAAATTAGGGATTATGCGGGACTTTAGGGCAATGCCCCAACAAGTAGGGGTGTAGCTATAGGGGGGGCAGAGGTAGCGGTAACACCTGAAGGGCTCTGTAAGATCCACCTGTCACAAATAAGGAGACTGGTACTATAAAAGGGTGATAGTTGGGGGAAGCGGTTACAGATTTTACATTAGGACCCAGAATCTTCAAGTTGTACCTCTACCAACTAGTACATCCGTAGACCCATAGCGTGGCTCCCTCCAGAAAAATGTAGAACTGCTATGAGTAGAGAGAATATATTCTAAGCTTCCTAAACTCTAAAAAGCCTAATAAGGCTAAATTAAAAGGATTGTCCAAATTAGGAAACCCATTTTCATATCCCCTTAAGCCAAATTCAGACGACTGTAGTATACGTCCGTGTGACGGCCGTTAAAACAACGGGCGCATGTATTTCAATGGGGCTGTTGTTTCAACAGACCGTGTGAAGGGTCCGTTGAAGAATAGAACATGTCCTATTTTCTTTTACGGATCCTTCGATAGACTCAAGTCTATGGGGATCCGTAAAAACGGGACCCGCACGGGTGAAACTCAGGCGTGAAAAATGCCCATTTTTCACATCAGAGTTTGCACTCGTTCGTGTGAATCTGGCCTTATGGGTTCTGATTTAAAAGAGTGGCAATGTGTAATGCATGCTTTCACCTGTGGTGGCACTGCAGGGAAATTAAACACTTACTACACTTATTTCCCCACAGATTACAGATGATCGTTGGGGGACCAAACAATGGGACACTTTATCATCAGCTTATTGTCAAGGGACCCTTCCAACAAGCAGGTGTTGTCCAAAGTGGAGAACCCCTTTAACCATGGTGGAATGAGAGTGATCTAGGCCCCGGGGGTTTAAAGATCACAGGCCCTTTACCAACCACTATAACATAATACATGAATTTGAGGAACACTTATCACATTACATTTTGCGAGTTCTCTTACTGACCAAGAGACTGTCGACTCCCTTTGGACACAGGCCTCGGGGACCAATGCCTTGACGGCCAGTCCGCCACTGCATATATATATATATATATATATATATTGTACACACACATATATATATATATATATATATATATACAGTGGAGGAAGTAAGTATTTGATCCCTTGCTGATTTTGTAAGTTTGCCCACTGTCAAAGTCATGAACAGTCTAGACTTTTTAGGCTAGGTTAATTTTACTAGTGAGAGATAGATTATATTAAAAAAATTAAAAAAAATAACATTGTCAAAATTATATGTATTTATTTGCATTGTGCACAGAGAAATAAGTATTTGATCCCCTACCAACCATTAAGAGTTCAGCCTCCTCCAGACCAGTTACACGCTCCAAATCAACTTGGTGCCTGCATTATAGACAGCTCTTACATGGTCACTTGTATAAAAGACTCCTGTCCACAGACTCAATGAATCAGTCTGACTCTAACCTCTACAACATGGGCAAGACCAAAGAGCTTTCTAAGGATGTCAGGGACAAGATCATAGACCTGCACAAGGCTGGAATGGGCTACAAAACCATAAGTAAGACGCTGGGTCAGAAGGAGACAACTGTTGGTGCAATAGTAAGAAAATGGAAGACATACAAAATGACTGTCAATCGACATCGATCTGGGGCTCCATGCAAAATCTCACCTCGTGGGGTATCCTTGATCCTGAGGAAGGTGAGAGCTCAGCCGAAAACTACACGGGGGGAACTTGTTAATGATCTCAAGGAAGCTGGGGCCACAGTCACCAAGAAAACCATTGGTAACACATTATGCCGTAATGGATTAAAATCCTGCAGTGCCCGCAAGGTCCCCCTGCTCAAGAAGGCACATGTACAGGCCCGTCTGAAGTTTGCAAATGAACATCTGGATGATTCTGAGAGTGATTGGGAGAAGGTGCTGTGGTCAGATTAGACTAAAATTGAGCTCTTTGGCATTAACTCAACTCGCCGTTTTTGGAGGAAGAGAAATGTTGCCTATGACCCAAAGAACACCGTCCCCACTGTCAAGCATGGAGGTGGAAACATTATGTTTTGGGGGTGTTTCTCTGCTAAGGGCACAGGACTACTTCACCGCATCAATGGGAGAATGGATGGAGCCATGTATCGTCAAATCCTGAGTGACAGCCTCCTTCCCTCCACCAGGACATTAAAAATGGCTCGTGGCTGGGTCTTCCAGCACGACAATGACCCGAAACATACAGCCAAGGCAACAAAGGAGTGGCTCAAAAAGAAGCACATTAAGGTCATGGAGTGGCCTAGCCAGTCTCCAGACCTTAATCCCATGGAAAACTTATGGAGGGAGCTGAAGATCCGAGTTGCCAAGCGACAGCCTCGACATCTTAATGATTTACAGATGATCTGCAAAGAGGAGTGGGCCAAAATTCCATCTAACATGTGTGCAAACCTCATCATCAACTACAAAAAACGTCTGACTGCTGTGCTTGCCAACAAGGGTTTTGCCACCAAGTATTAAGTCTTCTTTGCCAAAGGGATCAAATACTTATTTCTCTGTGCACAATGCAAATAAATATATATAATTTTGACAATATGATTTTTTTTTTTTTTTTTATATAATCTATCTCTCACTGGTAAAATTAACCTAGCCTAAAAATTCTAGACTATTCATGTCTTTGACCGTGGGCAAACTTACAAAATCGGCAAGGGATCAAATACTTATTTCCTCCACTGTATATATATATATATATATATATATATATATATATATATAAAATACATACATATATATATATATATATATATATATACTGCTCTACATATATACACAATATATAGGATATGTATTTAATACCTATTAATACCTACAGCAGAACAGGCAAATCATATTTATCATCTAATTGCCCATTTTCTTCCCAACTCTACTCAAGTACCCTGAATGTCGCCAATAATTCTCCTTCCGTTTTTGCCTTTAGAAAAGAAATGGAGAAAAGAAGAAAGAAACATAAAAGGGATTTTGCATGTGAATTGAACTTAATAGGTTTGACATGGGTTAACCTTAAAAAATCCAATTCACTCAAATCCCTTTTGAAGGCTGCAGCTGAAATTTGTGCAAATCTTTTGCAAGTAGCCGGGCGGCTGTGTATTCAAGCTGTCTCTTGCCTCCGCAGATCTAAACCCAGACTGACAAATGCATCACACCCACCCACTCTTTTTAAGAATTCATCCTTGTGAAATGTTCATTTTCTTGTCGGCCCAACAGACAGCTAAAAAAAAAATAATTCTAGTTTTTGCATTTATTTATTTTTGTAGTGAGTATTGTGGTCTGAAATGAAGATATAAATGCTTCCTTTGCAGAATAATATTAGCCAATTTGACTTCATTGACAACATACAGAATGCCCAGCGCAATTACAGGTTCAATGATGCAACCAAAATTGTAGAATTACTGTCTTGGCTCTTTAATTAGAACGCGGGAAGCTGTTTTCCTACCGGCTCGCTTTGTTGCATTTATAGACTAATTAGCACAAAAAATAAATACTCTGTGTATTGGGCATGCCTAGCAAAAGTGTAAACAGTATCTGGAAATTCTCATCAGATAGATAGACAGACAGACAGACAGACAGACAGACAGACAGACAGACAGACAGACAGACAGACAGACAGACAGATAGATAGATAGATAGATAGATAGATAGATAGATAGATAGATAGATAGATAGACAGACAGACAGACAGACAGACAGACAGACAGACAGACAGACAGACAGATAGATAGATAGATAGATAGATAGATAGATAGATAGATAGATAGATAGATAGATAGATAGATAGATAGATAGATAGATAGATAGATGTGAATGTTGGGGAGGGGGTCTTTGTTCCAAATTTTGCTTAAGGACCCACAAACTTTGAACAAGGACCCCAATTTAAAGGACTTTGCAAAGCATTAATTCCGTTGCCTATGTATTCAAGATGCCCTGACTTTATAGCCAAATATACCAGTGACAGGTGTATTGGATCTTAGAGGGGTTTCCCATGGCTATAATATTGAAGGCCTATCATCAAGATAGACACTTCCACTGATAGGCGGACATGCCCAGCACCATACATTTGGTAGTGGCTGTGCCTGGTACTGCAGTTCAGTCCCATTAAAGAGGCTCTGTCACCACATTATAAGTGGCCTATCTTGTACATGATGTGATCGGCGCTGTAATGTAGATTACTGCAGTGTTTTTTATTTAGAAAAACAATCAATTTTGACGGAGTTATGACCTATTTTAGATTTATGCTAATGAGTTTCTTAATAGACAACTGGGCGTGTTTTTACTTTTTGACCAAGTGGGCGTTGTGGAGAGAAGTGTATGACGCTGACCAATCAGTGACCAATCAGTGACCAATCAGCGTCATACACTCCTCTCCATTCAGGTACTTAGCACATAGTGATCTTGCGAGATCATGCTGCGCTGTCACTTACTAAACACATTAACGTTACTGAAGTGTCTTGACAGTGAATATACATTACCTCCAGCCAGGACGCGATGTCTATTCACAATCCCGACACTTCGGTAACGTTTGTGTGGGAGTTAATGACAGCAAGCCTGATCACGCGAAATCACTATGTGCTGATTACACGAATGTAGAGAAGTGTATGACACTGATTGGTCACTGATTGGTCAGCGTCATACACTCCTCTGTACAACACCCACTTGGTCAAAAAGTAAAAACGCGGCCAGTTGTCTATTAAGAAACTCATTAGCATAAATCAAATATAGGTCATAACTCCGTCAAAATTGATAGTTTTTCAAAATAAAAAACACTGCTGTAATCTACATTGCAGCGCCGATCACATCATGTAGAAGATAGGGCACTTATAATGTGGTGACAGCCTCTTTAAATAAAATCGGACTGAGCTGCAAGACCAGGCGAGCGCCACTGCGCCTTCAGTCAGCTGATCGGCAGGGGTGCTGGCAATCAGAGCTCCATCGATCTGAGATTGATGGCCTATCCTTTGGATAGGTCATCTATGTTATAGACTCAGAAAACACCTATAAAGAAGAAATGCCGTTACAGATCCATTTGAGACCACCACTCAAGCCTCGACTGATTTGCAGGCTAAAGGACTTATATAGAGTGTTTCACTCCCTTTGGCACTGCTCAGAGATTTCTGATACTGAAAATCTCACACATCCAGAAGTCTCTGAGCAGTGCCAAAGGGCAAGAAACACTCTATAGAGTCCTTTTATTTCTGGAAATCAGTGATGGTCCGAGATCCGAGACTTCACCAATGTCATGTACCCACCTGTAACTATGACAGGTCAGAAGATCATTGTAAATGGATTTTCCCGTCTTATAGTTATTAGATCTTCTACCATCCCTCACATTCTGCTTGATGATACTATATACTGTACGGCCGGTAGGGTGGGCTACACATGCCGCGTGCCCTGTTGATTTATATACCGGTATTTTACTGCTATTAGTTGCATCAGTTCTTCCCATTTTACTCGAGTTGTAAAATTAAATGATAGAAAATGCTAAACTTGCCAGCATGCACGGCTGATTTACATAAATGCATGTGTTTATTTCTCCAGAGTATTTATGCACAGATGCCATGCTAAAAGACGACTTTTTTTTTTTTTCTAACAGATACTGCATTGCAGCAATGAAAAGTCCAAAAATGTGAATCAAACTCAGTTCAGTTACCGCACAAATGAAATTGGAATGGTTATGATTGTTTGCAATTTGTCGACCTTCAAGTAAAAGTATGTATGCAAGTTAGTTTAAACCTCCCTTCAGTGTAAGGCCTTGTTCACACGGGGTGTATTTGATGTGTTTTTGACGCGTTTTACGTACCAAAAACGCTTGCCTTAAAGAGGCTCTGTCACCAGATTCTAGGTGCCCTATCTCCTACATAATATGACCGGGGCTGTAATGTAGATAACAGCAGTGGTTTTTATTTTGAAAAACGATCATTTTTGAGCAAGTTATGAGCTAGTTTAGATTAGTTTCTTAAAGACCAACTGGGCGTGTTTTTACTTTTGACCAACTGGGCGTTGTATGGAGGAGTGTATGACGCTGACCAATCAGTGACCAATCAGCATCATACACTTCTCATTGTTCCAGCCCATTGTTACAGTGTGATTGTGCAGTGAGAGAAGCTGGGCTGGAACAATGAGAAGTGTATGACGCTGATTGATCACTGATTGGTCAGCATCATACACTCCTCTGTACAACGGCCACATGGTCAAAAGTAAAAAACACGCCCAGTTGTCTATTAAGAAACTAATTAGCATAAATCTAAAATTGCTCATAACTTGGTCAAAAATGATCGTTTTTCAAAATAAAAACCACTGTTGTTATCTACATTACAGCGCCGATCAGACTATGTAGGAGATAGAGCATTTATAATCTGGTGACAGAGCCTCTTTAAGCTTCCCATTGACATCAATGGTAGAATGCATTCTGGTGCACACAACATTGTTTTTTTATGCTCATGTGTTTAAAAAATGCGTAGTGTAAAAAAAAAGAAGCACGTAAAATAGTCAATGGGAGTACTAACTAAGCGAAAACGCGGCAAAAACGCCTGTACTTTAAAGAGCATGTCGTTTTTTTTTTGTGCTGTGGAAACAAGGCCTTCTTACACTATACAAAAAAAGGGAAGAGGATAGATAGATAGAAAATATTCTATCTATCTATCTATCTATCTATCTATCTATCTATCTATCTATCTATCTATCTATCTATCTATCTATCTATCATGTGCGATTTATAATACTAGTGAATTTTTATGTGGCAGAGGTGCCTATGGGCCCCTCAGGCACCAGGGCTCGGGTACAACTGCTAAGTCTGCATCCTCTATAGCTACTGATAAAGTTTATGATGCAAGTGGATGTTCATATGTTTTGTATAGATGGAGGCTGTGCCCTCAGAAGGATTTCCTCTGATAGGACCAAGGAACCCCAGTCCAGCACTGCAAGCCAATAACAAAAAAATACAAAAATTTTACCCAAATTTGTTGACTTTAAATCTATGCTTCGTCCTTGTACATTTTATATAAGAAAACACTTGGCTTCACTAGATTATGCAGACATATTAAATATTAATCCCCAATTGTATATGGCTGCATATTTACAATACCACAAGAGTTGTTCTCCACATAATAAACTGCAGTATGTCCAAGTAAGTGGATGATCTGGGTCTGAATGGCTGCCGCGCTAAACCCAGAATGTGTTATGTGATATGATTTACAGATGCTGTATGTTCAGGGTTTGTCTTTTGAGCCTCTGTGGTTTTGTGGGTTTGTTTCAGACCAATAGTGACTTTTGTTAAATGAAATATGCAGAATAATGTCATTATCAATGGTTCTCCAACTCTATAGAAGAGAAGAAATCCGGCTGGCGTTCTGTAATGTGTATTTGTCGGTCTGCCAATGACCAAAACAAATAGGATTAGGCTTAACTTAATGTGCCCAAGTTGAAGGTTAATGAAAAACTATCATTAAAAAGACAATTATTCTCTATTATGGCGTATGCCGTCTAGATATGCTATTTATACGACTGTGAATCGCAGCTCGCTTTAGTAAATCCCTTAGAAGTCTCAGACTTTTCCTTTTCATTGTAAACTTGGGGTTTACTCTTCCAATTATTTCTAGTTAAACAAGTTTGGGACAGGCAATTGTGCTTACTTTAACGGACCTTCAAGAGGGTGCAATGAAGGATGCTGTGCCAGTGGCATGGCTACAAGGGGTGTAGATCTTACATGGTCACCTGGGCGCTAGTGCCTGAGGGTGCCCAGGGGGCCTTCTGCAACATGAAGGGGGCAGGGGTGCTGAGGTGTGAGGACATATCAAGACAATTGCACAGTAATGTAATAACTGGTGACCGGGCTTTATTCCTGTGAAATCGGAAACGTCACTTTTAGGATATATCGATTCTACACAATTTAGGGTAGGGGTCTAGTTGAGATTTTGCATTGGATCCACAAATGTCAAGCTATTCTTATTTCCTGTGCTCTAGAGCAATATTTTTTTTAACACTCCTAAGCCCAGTACCCCCCAACACAAATAATTTATGTCAAAGTACCTCTATGATTATAAGCTGTGCTGCACATTAAATCACAGCAACAGGAAAGTGCAAGTACCCTAATAGAGACATGATGTATACCACCCGTGGTACATGTACCACAGGTTGAGAACCTAGGCTCTAGAGAGTCCACTGTAGTGGGGATAACGTGTATTATTTGACTTAGAGAGTCCACTGTAGTGAGGATAACATACTATTTCACTTAGAGCGTTCATTACAGTTAGAAGAACATATGACTTACAGGGTCCCTACAATGAGTATAAAATATAGCTTAGAGAGTCCACTATAGTGAGGATAACCTATGGCTTAAAGAGACCATTGCAGTGAGCATAGAATCATATATGACTTAGAGAATCCACTATAGTGAGTATAACATAATATATGACTTAGAGAGTGTATGACTTTGGGAAGTAGAACATTATATAGGACTTCGAGAGTCCACTGCATTGAGGATAGCATAATATATGTCCTAGAGAGTCCACTGTACTGAGCATATCATAATATATGACTTAGAGAGTCCATTGCAGTGAGAAGAGCATATGACTTACAGGGTCCTTACAATGGAGTATAACATATGGCTTAGAGGGTCCACGGCATAGTGCCTAACCTATAACTTAGAGACCTCTGCAGTGAGCAAATCATTATGACTTAGAGAGTCCACAGCAGAGTACAAAATTATATAGGACTTCACCGTGTCCTGAAGTTAGCATAGGGGATCCACTTCAGTGAGCACAACTTTATATATGATTTAGAAAGTCCACTGCAGAGAGTATAACATAATATATTACTTAGAGAGTCTACTACAGTGAGCATTACTTAACAATTTATTTAAGGGTAAAGTAAAAATTGTCTTTTTACTTGATATAAAGGGTTAATCAGAACTATATCATAGTCACATCTACTGATACCGGTTACATTACTTTTGAATATAGTTTGGGCTTTTATTGTCCTACTTTCCTGTAAGCGCATGTATACATATATACAGTGAATTTTCTTCCCTTTCCTCATTCTTTATCCTGGTCTCTGTACTCTTTTTGTATTTACACAGCAACCTAAATAATTCACACTGCCTGTTTTTCCAGACCAAGTGCTCTTGTGTTGAAGTCTGCAATGAGCTATTGCAGATACCAGATGGACACATGAATGCAGCAGGTGGGACAGATGGCAAAGCGCCCTGTCTGACGCTCGCTGCCTCAGCTTGGAGGGGCTTGTCTTCCAGGTATACTCTTGTCACTGTAGCAAGAGAGCAGCATGTGGGCACAGAATTGTATAGCAATAAGACAGCACTATGGATGAGAGGACACGGTTAACATGGATTTGTTTTTGTGTAGCAGAGACTACCGAAGCCATAGACCGGAAGTGGGTTAAACTCGGACACCAGAACTGTTCAAATTTAATTTAAAAGTGGCATAGCAAATAAATAAATACTAAAAAACAAAAAATTCTACCATACTTTATAAGAAAACTTTCTAAAAAATACTGAAAATAACCAAATTATAATATCTAAAAACACAACAGAGACATTCCATAAAGGGAACCTCATTCGTCGGCTGCATATATTTTTATTGGTAGAAGGAATGAGTTTGTTCCTTGACCCCACCAAAGAGCAAACAGCGCCTCTAGTGGCCAAATTATGAAGGAGAATTACAAAATGATTATACTAAACAACCCCTAGTACTAACGACTTATGTGCCGGAGGTTGATTTTACTAATGGACTGTATTGTACAGTAAGGCATTAATACATCCCTATTCATATCTAAAGGGTATTTGCCATCAGAAAAAATACCTTTGATCTATTAGATGTCCTACCAAGGAACTATTAGTAGGTACATTTGAATTCAATAAATAGCCCCTTCATTTCTGGGACCAAAACATTTCCAGACTTTTTATGTTCAGAAGCCATGAATGACCCCATGTTACTCCAGGTCTTTGAGGGGTTGTCTGGTTTAGAAAATTAATTTTGAAATATCCTACTAGAGAATCCTTAGTTAAGAGAGGAGGTCCCCATTAAGGACCCTTATCTATTAGGCAAAGAGGGGAGTGGCTTCAAAGAATGTAACCTTCTATTTGGACCCGGGACATCTGTGCATTACAAAGACAGCCCAATTATTTCAATGGGAAATGTGTAATACTTTATTTCCACCGTGGTGGCGCTACAGTGAAACTGAACACTTGCTTCCAGGTTCCCTCATAAATTACACCTGTTACTTATATTAGGGGCCCCATCTAACAAAAAGAAATTGCCCAAAAAATACAAATTCCTTAAACCAGTCTTGATATGACGGTACCAATATTGAAAGAATTTAGTTGGGTGGCAAGCAAATTAAGTATGGTTGTGGACTCTATAGCCATTAGTTGCCCAAGGTCATTTTTTTTATAGAAGTTATTTGTACAATAACCATTTGTAGCTTTATATTACATTGGTTATTATACTAAAAGATCTCCTGTAAACCTCCATCAACAGTCTCCATAATTTAATATCAACAATAAAAAAAAAGAATCTCACTTTTTAAGTCTATATTGCCCCCAAACTGTGCGAATAACACACTAGTTACTCAACAACAAGATTGTCATAGTAAGATAGTTTCCACAGAACACAGTGATCTGGATAATGAAACTTGGTTGGGGTCCAAGACTCCCTGTGGTTATAGGGGACTATTGGGCCGAGTATGAAGAGTTACAGCCGGGCAGTTATACATTACTGACTCCTCGTGTACTGTCTACCGAGCAGATTTCCTGTAACACTTGCTGTAACGACGCTGAAGTTAAACACTCAACTACAATTATTTTCCCACGTGTGACATTAAAATCAGAATTATTGCCTCTATGAATATGAGTTTGGAGGGAGACTATTTTTTTTCTGCGCTAAGTCTTGAGCAGTAATTTCACAGGCCCTAGACCACAGGATCCACTTAGGATGTTACATGGCCAGTCTGTGTTGTATCCGGCAGGGATGTGGGATGTTCAGACAAAATCTGTGAGTAATAAGCCCACTTTACTATATATAATGAGTAGTGGATTTATACCGTAGGTAGGTAGATAGATAGATAGATAGATAGATAGATAGATAGATAGATAGATAGATAGATAGATAGATAGATAGATAGATAGATAGATAGATAGATAGATAGATAGATAGATAGATAGATAGATAGATAGATAGATAGATAGATAGATAGATAGATAGATAGATAGATAGATAGATAGATAGATAGATAGATAGATAGGAGATAGATAGATAATGAGATAGATAGATAGATAGATAGATAGATAGATAGATAGATAGATAGATAGATAGATAGATAGATAGATAGATAGATAGATAGATAGATAGATAGATAGATACATAGATAGATAGATAGATAGATAGATAGATAGATAGATAGATAGATAGATAGAATCTTAAGTATATAGGATAATTGAGGACTATAAAAATAATGGTCATGGACAATATAACTACAAAAACAAAAGAACTTAAATTGACAATATTGATTTATACCGTAGGTAGATAGATAGATAGATAGATAGATAGATAGATAGATAGATAGATAGATAGATAGATAGATAGATAGATAGATAGATAGATAGATAGATAGATAGATAGAGATAGATAGATAGATAGATAGATAGATAGATAGATAGATAGATAGATAGATAGATAGATAGATAGATAGATAGAATCTTAAGTATATAGGATAATTGAGGACTATAAAAATAATGGTCATGGACAATATAACTACAAAAACAAAAGAACTTAAATTGACAATATTGATTTATACCGTAGGTAGATAGATAGATAGATAGATAGATAGATAGATAGATAGATAGATAGATAGATAGATAGATAGATAGATAGATAGATAGATAGATAGATAGATAGATAGATAGATAGATAGATAGATAGATAGATAGATAGATAGATAGATAGATAGATAGATAGATAGATAGATAGATAGATAGATAGATAGATAGATAGATAGATATCTTAAGTATATAGGATAATTGAGGACTATAAAAATAATGGTCATGGACAATATAACTACAAAAACAAAAGAACTTAAATTGACAATATTGCGAATTGTGCAAAATGTATCAAGATGGCAGGATAAATTTGGCACAAGTGTCTGGACGCTATGCCTTAGACTACCTCATGGCTGCCGTAGAAGTAAGATAATAATTTGGTGCATTTTATGAATCCTCTCAGTCACACCACTTTTTCTCAAAACTTTTCAAAACTGTTAAGGTAGGCGTAAAAAGTGGCTAACGCGCATAATAAATTTATACTCCACGCGATAAAATTCGGGCACATTTTGTTTAGTAAATGCCCCCACTACATGTCTTCTAATAAGTCTATAAGATATATTATATTAGGAAAGACAGTGCAAAGAGTTGCGACAAAGTGTCCATTTCATACAGTATCGTTTCAAAAACATTCAGAAGTTCCATAATAATAATGTATATACATGTGTGCGTCTCTGTGATCAATGTGCAGCGTGTATGCACTATTGTGTAAATAAATAGAAAAAAGTCTTACTTCATCCACGGTTGAGACAAGTTAGGAAAATCCCTGGAAGTCATCTTGCTTAAAAATTAGGAATCCAACGAAATGCTCTTTATTTTATTTTCCTATATTCTCCAATATTTGATCTGTACACTCTGAAAACTAAGAAAGAAAAGATTCATTCTGTGCTCTCTTGTCCTCCCTTTGCCATGATATACAGATTTACCCCCATTGGCTGCTCTCTGATCTCAACAATGTAAACATGAAAGGGTTAAAAAAACAAAAACAACCTCTTTTGTCCTGCTCAGAAAACCTCACTTGCCCCAGGGGTGTAATACAGATGGTTATGAACAAATCAAAAATTTCTACCTAAAATCAAAAACATTCCGGCTTTATCAAGATATATAGTAGTATTTTTGTATAGGATTGCGAACAAATAAAAAAGTTCCACCTTAAAGCAAAAACAAAAACATTCTATTTCAACGCAAGGCTACGTATTGTCTTGACTGCCTTTAAATGTGTTACTATGTTTAGGATTTTTATTGAGTCTTTATTTAGCTACTCTTTGGTAACCAAGTGACAGATGCACTTGTGACCCTGTTAGCCAAGATGACATCACTCATATAACATCACTGACAGCTACACCCACTGTGGGCACCATCTCTACACCTGCTATATTAAGGGGTTAACCTACGCTAATCAAACGTGTCTGAGGTAATCACAATTATCATATTCCCTGATCTTTACAACTGATCCCATACAAAATTGATATTTTTGAGGTTGTTCCTATAAAATGTTCCTATAAAAATAAGTCAAAATATTTTTTAATCAAATATCAATTATATTCACTGCCAAGATTTGATCACATAAAAACAGATAGCCCTAAAACACAATAGGAAATATAGGGATAGACTATAATACCCAACCCAGGAGAGAAAACTCATAATAGGAGGCATTTATCACTACGGTTCTAGGGTGCATGCATTTGGGAGTCTGTAAAAATGGTGCACGTGGTATGATAAATTTGGCAAAAATTGCTATATATATTAGACACATTTCTCTTCCTTACGCCACCTCATGACTGGCATACATGAACACCAATATTTGGTGCCAAAAACGGCACAGGTTTTAAGTCATTTTGGGCCATTTTAAGACCTCTATTATCTACCAGGGTGGGGCAAATTTAGTTTTTGACCTAATTTCCTATATTTTTCTAAAAAAAAAATACTTTTTTTTAAACTGATCTGAAGATTAGAAATTTGAGAAGTAATTTCTAAAACAACAGCTTATATAAAATCCTTATAAAATCTCATCTTCTGTGTCTTCCTCCCAGAGTGAGTGGATTTTAATTTTAACCCTATTAGTGAAGGGGTTAAGTAATTGCAGCTGCACTGATCATTTTGCACAGTGGACTGAGCACTGTTTACTAAACAGGGTATGCCGGACTGCACTGACTTCTGACTTCTAGGTCTTTGAAGATGGGGCGAAAGGGGCATGTGGTTTCTGTTTTTAGTGTACACTCTGTTACTCTCTTAATCCTGTTTTATGTAGTTCACACCTGCTGCCGACTAGCTGTCTGCTGAAGGCTTGTGGTTCTTGCAGCACTAGACTGTGCCTTGTAGATACATAGAGCTTCATCTCAGCTCCTGTTAGAGATCAAATGTAGATTATCAGACCAAACTAACTAACTTAAGGCCCTATTACACCGGCCGATAGTCGGCCGGTGCAGCGAGCGCCGATCAAACAGACATCGTTGATCGGGACTAGTTTGCTCCTGTCAGAAGGAGCTATGGATGGGGACGAGCGGTCATTACTCTTTACACAGAGAGGTGCTGCCGACAACGATAATATTTTACTTTTTTAAAAGGATACGATCAGCAGATGATCGAGGGTTTGCTCGTTCATCTGCTGATCGCTGCCCTGTTTACACAGGGAAATTATCAGCAACGAGCTTTCTATGAGTGCTCGTCTGCCCGATAATCGCCCAGAGTAAAACCCCCTTAACAGAACCACTCCAGCTTGTGTAGTTCTTTTTATATGACTAGTCTTTTTCTTCTATAATCGTCTGAGTTAGGGTGACCATAGACATACGATTGTTGCCAGTCAAATGATTGTTCACCCAACAGCTATCTTCCCAAACTCCCCCGTTAACGCGCCTATTTGGCTCAGCCAAATGATTATGTCACATCTACTGAGCCAAGGGTGTAGACGGGTGCGTAACTAGAATTTTCTAGTGCCCCATAGCAAAATAAGATGTGCCCCCACCACCTAGTGACAGGAAACTGAAACAGGAGCATAAGTACAGTAGAAATAATTGAAGCCATGAATCAGAGAAACCACATAGTAGTGATACTGTAGATAGCAAAAAGGCAAAAACTTGCTATTCCCCACAAAAAGGAACAACGTTCTTGCACTTTAGTGGGCACCCTCAACCTCTAGGCCTCATATTAGCTGCTATGGCTATAGTTACGCCCATGGGCGTAGCTGGGGGGGGGGGCATCTGCACATATTGCTAGATGCTAGAAGGGGAGCTAACAAGTCACTTTGTCTTGGTTATGGTATTTGAATACAGTGCAGGGGCACAGAACACATTTCTTGACCCAGGTGAAAGAAAAAATAGCTACGACTCAAATGATCAGAAAGGTTATAACCCAAGTGTTCTGATCACGGTTTCTTTCCATAGTCGACTACGCTATTGATTCTGCCAAAAAACAAAACAACAGAAACCTTAAGGAACGGAGACAAACGGAAACCTTTAGCAACGGAAGCGTTAACATTGAAATCAATGGTAATGCAAACAGAAAACTATGGTTTCTGTTTGGTTTCCATTCATGGGTTCCCCTGATGGAAAGTCTAGTGGAACCCATGAACGGAACCCAGACGCAGATGTGAACGAAGCCTAATACAGATTGGGATGTCAATGGATCCACAAACAAAAATGGAATGTCTATGTCCCGCTCCTCTTTTTAAGAATGGCCCTATATAACAACCATTTGGTCACCCATGGAGAATAGTAGAATAATTGGTTTACATCTGTAAGTCAAGACACCGATACTTTCCTTGAGGATTCTCTATCGTCATATGTAAATGTAAAATGAATGATTATTATGATTTCCATTGTCATTAGAGAGGAACACAGAAATGTCATCCATAATATACCCACATTTCGGAATAATATTGTTTTCATTGCATTCTGTAGATGGGGAAAACCTCCGTCATAGAATTATATACCATTCAAAAAGTTCTATTATAAGTCATATAAAACAATTATATGTGAGCAAAACATTTTTTATAGGTTTTTTAGAGGGAAGTCCTCCATAAATATAGGTAATGAGCCAGTCTTTAATTAGTGCCCCCTAGTGGAGATCCTTGCTTCAGTATGTTAATGGCCTAAATAAAAAATAAAAAAGTACCTTACCTAATAAATCCACTGGTAACACAAACATGTTGTATACACATGAACAAGAGCTGAATTTGATATTTTTCACAATGGTCCACGACATGAGGATGTGCTACCATTGGTTTTCAAAAAGAGAAAGCTACAGAATCATATTGGCTCAGTGAGTTGCCACAGTGCTCATATGAAATAGTTAAATTACAAATTTCAGCTCTGCTACATCTGTATAGATGTGACACATAAAACTAGCATAGAAAAAGATGGGTTATATACGGTAGATTATAATCTACCGTCTATGTACAGCATATACTGTAGACAATCGATGGCGTCAATGTAGTGTAGCAAAGGGTATATATAATAGGCTTTCTGGTCTATGTGGCTTATAAAACCGAGCACTTCAGAAAAAATGTTTTAAAGAGTGGTAGATGAAGGTGTACACCAGGGGTTCAGCTGTAGAAGGTAATCAAGTCCTTCAATGGGTTGACATGGAGTGGGCGTTATTGAAAGGAATGCACCATAAATCTTGTCATTGCAGAATTCGAACCTAGCCTCTTTTTTAAGAAACCAATATTTTTTTCCCCCCCTTATTGCAGAAGATACACAATTTAGTTCTGGTTGAATAATCTTTCAACCTACAGACTATTAGAGCCAATAATCAAAGTTGAGGGTTAATGACCTCCAAATTATACAGAGAGGTAGGAAGCCCTGCCAGGTGCCAGCTCCTCACTGGGAATTATAATATATATATATATATATATATATATATGCATCATATCCCAAGAGCAAATCTGAGGTGCTGACATAGGTCTCGATAAGCTGTTTAAAAGCCAAATTTATGATTTTAAATTTTCATATAAAAAACAAAAATTATTTAGCTAAAATTTTTGAAAACAATTGCATTTAAAGTAGAGCATAAAGTTAATACAGAAAATTACTCGATACAATATGAGAAGACAATAATAGAAGTCATATCGTGTAGGAGACCAGAAATCTAAAAATATACTGTATACATGGCATTGATTTAACATCATAAGTGCCAACATGATCTCAAATGCGTGGATCTGTATTGTGCCCCATATCTGGTTTCCAAAGGGTTAAAACGGTCAGGCTTAGTCAGGAGCATAAATTCATTTTATTCATCACCACGTAGAACTTGTCCTTGCTGCACTAATAAAGTTGGATTAATCATCTCCAAACTAGGCATACGAAAAACATTTTGAGCACAGGTCCAAATCAAGAGGGAATGGCAAAGCCGAGCTAACTGGCTTTTAATTCTGACCTGGTTAAATGGAATGTGAGGAAAGAAAATTGGACAGGGCTGGAATTTTATGAACTAGATTAAGAGTTAAAATAGGTGTTTGGAGTTCGAGCTTGGTCTAAGGGTATGTTCACACGTAGTGAGCAAAAACGTCTGAAAATATGGAGCTGTTTTCAGGCGAAAACAGCTCCTGATTTTCAGACGTTTTTGTAGCAACTCCCGTTTTTCGCTGCGTTTTTTACGGCCGTTTTTGGAGCTCTTTTTCAATGGAGTCAATGAGAAACGCCTCCAAAAATGTCCCAAGAAGTGTCCTGCACTTCTGTTGACGAGCCGTATTTTGACAGCGACGCGTAAAATAAAGGCTTGTGGGAACAGAACATCTTAATTCCCATTAAAAGCAATGGGCAGATGTTTGTAGTTGTATTAGGGGCGCTTTTTCAGGTGTAATTCGAGGCGTAAAACTCCCGAATTACGTCTGAAACCACTGCGTGTGAACATACCCTGAGATTAATAATAGTTTAAAGTTTAGGGAAAACCCACCACTGAAATGTTCTTAATTACTACAAGATTTAAAAATGTACCATTTACAAAAAAAACTCACATGGTCTAACTTTAGGCCTGATATTTCTTACGTGAGATCACTAGAAGGTTGGGGAAAAAGTGGCGGTCTTCCAAATGAACATAGTTTAAAATAAGAATAAGAGATCAGTTTCTAACTAATTAATGGACTCAATTCAACACATTTTATAGCTAATTGAGGACTGCTTGAGAAACACTCTTTACCCGAGGTGAAGGAGCAGTGAAGGTTGGGTCTGCATACAACAATCATCCTCAAGAAGGGTCATTCATAGAGGTCTACTGAACAACCAACTGGCTTCTTGGTTTGTTACATATAAGTGCTTAACCTGGCTGTTTAAGAGAAAGTGGGGAGTCTCTTAGAGGGTCCATATTTGCTTTAGATAAAGATTATTTTTTTTTTATTAAGGACGTAGAATTGTGATCTTGAGAACTTACTTGAAGTTGTCTCTTTTTTGGCCAAGGTTTCGTGTTCGGAAGCCGGATAGGCAAGTAAATGGAAACCACTCAAGTCAGGCTCTATGTTATTAATTAAATGGTCTGTAGTTTCAAATTGTTAGAGACAAAATGTTGGATTCTGGAGAAATCCATACACTTAAAAGTAAAGGATTTTTGAAGATAGGCATTTGGTCAATTTATCATCCTTGACCATTCAGTTTTCTTGTATTCCCCCTGGCCGGCTGTGAGGGATAGAAGAGAGGCACAGTGTCTTATCGAATGGTATTGATCACAGGGTGTCAGTGATCTAATCAAGAGCAATCAATACTAATCCAAAATCAATCAAAACACTTTTTACACCATCATTTATCAAATCAGAATGCAACAGCTACTTCCAAGCATAAAATGAAGAAAAATGAGAAATGCGACAGAGAGGAACGGAGACAAAGAGTAAGGGAAAAGGGAATACAAACAGCCATATGAGTTAAGAAACTCTTAAAATTTGTTAACCCCTCCAGATCTGCTCCCGACTATAATGAAGACATTAATCATCCTGTCTTGAGTGTAAATTATAAGTATATGCTAGTGAACCTAAACGCATCTCAGTACAATCACTATGTTAAGCCAAGTCTAAATGAATCAAGCACAATGGAGATCATACAGATTAAATATTAGGAATTAAATACTTGTATCAAGACTTTGCTGCATATAGGACGTGAGCGAAAATCCCAGGCAGTTGTCCTATACGGCAAGATGTAGCGTCAGAAAATCTAAATCTAGATAAAGAATTAAAAAGAGCAATATTTTTTTATTCAAAAAGTCTTCACAAGTCGGTTTCTACCATCTTAGGACGTCAAGTCAGTCACCTTGAGGACAATATAGTTAATGTACTAATAAAAAGGTACTATTTTAGTTACCTTCTCACGCAGCAGAACTATTCATACCGTGACTGTATTTTACATCGTTTAATTTCGACTCTAAGTGGCCACACAACCTCCCAGCTCATTCTGCAACAATTTATGGAGTTGCCAACGCTGCATGTGGGATCAAATGGGCAACTGGTAACACGTAATGCAATCAGCTGAGCTGGCAAATCTGCACTGCACCAAAGTAGGCTTCAGCGGAAATACAAGCACACGAGCAAATGATGCACCAAGCGGTAACTTAGGCTACACTGCAATAAGCTTCACAAATTCACAATTACACCATCTTTTCGTTGAGTTGAGCCTAGTCTAAAGCTACAACCAGTTCCATCCATTCGCAGTATACAGAAAACGATATAGTTATATAGTTAGTATGGCTGAAAAAAATAAGTAAGCTCAATCAGGGGAGGGGAGAAAACATGGATGAAAGGAACCGAGGGTGGGGGGGGAGTACGTCTTAGAACTTTTTGCCTCTTATACCTCTATAGCAATTGAGAATGTTGAGTATTTAATTGACTGGTGTCCCTCCCTCTCAATACATTAACCCATCTGATGTCGATTTCTCAAAACGTCTTTTCTCTCTTGCAGACCGAGCATATTACAAGTGGAGACCGATAAGGACAAACCAAAGTTTTAACCTTATATTTCCTTAAAACCATTCACAATTTGCATTACGTAAAACTTTTTTACTTCCTGTGCAACGGATCCCAATAATCGCAATGACAGAGCCCTATCAGCCATATCAATTTTATGCCCAACGTATGTCTACGCAATGAGAAATGGTTATTAGTACCTTATAGATCACATTTGTTTTAATGGACCCTATATGCATCGGTGTCAAATTATCTCTATAATTTATCTAACATTCTATAAAACAACTAAAGAAATCTTTCCCACATTTCAAGGCACAGCACCCCCTGTCCAACCACGTGGCGAGAACCTCAATATCAGTAGTTACATTGTTATAATTGTATTCTTCTTTTATGTATATATTTTTGTTTGGCAGTAGATTGTGCTTGTTTTTGTAAGACAGGTAATCTACCGTTCATAATTATCCTCCACAAAAAGATATTACTCTTTAACTTCAAGAAAAGCCCAGCAGTGTCTGAAACATTCACTTCTGGTAATGTAAAAGCATTGGCATTTAACTGCCTTCCCGATAAGACGGTGCCAGTAAAACTGATTATTCTTTTCTTATTCAAAGCATATCAGCATTTCGAAAAGCTCTTTCAATCTTATCAGGTGTATGAACAGCGAATTTACTGAAAAACAGTTTGTTCGGCTCCTCTCTCTCTGCGCCAGGCTATCAGATAAACCAAACTAACTAACTGTATTTATACACAAACATACTTAGAATGAATTCAGCAATGTAAACGGCTGATAATACGTGCTGCCGGCACTAGACTAGGCAACATTTGGCTGCCTTAGGGGCCGAAGCACTTAATAAACTGACGGGGCAACCAGTTCTAAATAGGACGTTGGTAACAAAAAGTTGAGCGGGAATATAAAAAGTATTACTTTTAGAAAACGGTCATATAAAAAGATGCAACAAAAATGAAGGCACTCGACTCATTGATAGGTTGCAATCATGTTGGTCTAGGCCCGTCTTCCATTGGTGTCAGTAATTCAATTATTAATTCATTTTTAGCAAACCACCATAACATTTTATCCAATTATTTAGACTGGTTACTTTTTTTGTCTCATAGACCATCTGTAGATATTTGTTTGTTTTTGTTTTTTTGTTCTTTCCCCTCTATATTTTGCTATAATATACCGCGATGGACTATTACTTTTTTTTCCTCGGCATAGCAGATATTATTGAACATCAATACTACTGGGCGCGCTATATTTTAAACTAATACGTTATTTTGTAATATTTGGCAAAAATAAATGATGAAAATACCAAAAATTGCACAAACCCATTCCCATTCAATCCATAGGGAACCTAAAAAGAACTATTCTCTTTCTCAAAACTGTTTTTTTCTCTCTTTCTCGTCATAATCTAAAAAGATTCCCTGTTATTGCCAGTTAGATTACAGAAAGTGACATGTTTTCACATTTTCTTCACAGCTACGCTCCCTGGAACAAAACTGCTAAATAATACTGATTTTTTTCTGTTTCTGCACTAAACTCTACGATGACTTGTTACCTGACATTATCTGTAATGCGCCTGATTCGTAGAATTACAGTACAGATAAATCTTTGCATAACGTAACCTTTTTACTAGAAAAAACCTAAAAAAACAAAACACATGGCTGAGGCAGGATTAACTCTTTTGCTACCACTCCAAGAAAAAAAAAAGTTGCAAAAAATTACGCAAAATATAAGTAACATATATTAATGTTGCCAATGTAGTCATAGGCAAAAATCTACAAACCCCTCCCGAGAAGGTTTATATTGGGCTGTAATAAACTAGAAATTCCTTCTCCATAACATAAACCTAAAAAAAAAAGTTAAACATCCACCATCAAGAAAAAACAACAAGTCCTATGGAATCTAATGAAAGGTCTACATCACAATTTATTATTGTCATAGGTGAAAGGTCAGCAAGGTCGTACCATTTCTATATATATGATGGCATCCATAAATTATGTTTTTGTCATGTGCTAACCATTTTTCATAAGAGGTTCGAATGTTCAAATCACTTCATAGCCCTAACCAATCATTAACAGTAAAAATAATATTCATTGTTATCTAGTTGGCCTCAATGTCCATAGACTTCACAGCTTCATATTACGTATTTTATTGTGTTTCAAGGCCAAAAATTTAAGTTCAAAAAGTTGGATTTTTTTTTTCAACACCAATATCGTTCATTGTCTATTTTCAGCAACCAAGACTGCAGAAGGAGAAATTTGCCTGTTTTTGTAAAAGACAAAACAGGATATGGCTCCTCCAACATCCTGTCACCTACCAGAGATCACATGACGACTACTGATCAGTTTAGGCTTGATGGGCACTGGTATGAAGTAGAACAAAATCATCTCTCATTGGGAAAATACAATTTAATATGTGCAAATCACAACCATAATACAAAAAAAATAATAACAAAAAATTTAAAAAAATGTGCAGCCTCCCTGCCTTGGGTACCCACCAGTTTACTCCAAACTATATAGACAACTTTTTTCGAATAAACATTTAAATTAAAACAAAAACACAATGAATAGGTTGAGAAGTGTCTGAAAAATATGTTTTGACTCAACGGGTCATTATACCCTTCATCAGGGGTGTTCAGAGTGCTGCTTTGGCCCAAATCTAGGACACAGGCTGTGATAATAAATTCACATGCCAAGAAAAATGTATTTTCGAATAATATTTTATTATTAAAAAAATGAATTCTTATGATTATTAAACTACGGTACTTTTTAGTTCTCGAATATTGGGAATAAATCTGATATTTTAGGTTTTTACGTGTATTTTCATGCATCTTCTATAGTGAGCTATATGTGTATTTGCTGTATTTTTCTGCATCTAAAAATCTTAAATAAAAAAAAATAAAAAGTGTATTTCAAACGACTGTCACACATAAAAACATTTAGTGTAAAAAATAAAAATAAAAAATAAATTTTTTTTTTTTCATAAACCCAAACGGATATCTGCAATGGTGCGGTTAATGGCTCAGACAAATAAACTAGGAATTTCAGGTATAGCCCCAGCTCACTGAATGAGAATTGGCAGTCACGTGCCCTATGCATGACCCCAAGACAAATGTTTTCAACGTGAGACTAATGAATTGGTTTTACAGTAAATGTTATGCATTGCACGCACCTACGGTACTGAAGGGGTTATTGCATTTTCAGCTTGAAATGCACGACTGCTTCTCTTTGACCTTCTGACAGCAAAGTTAATGCAGTGAATTTTTTCTAATTTGTTTGGCTATGCAATGTATTGTGTGCCACAGCTAAAGATTTTCTTTTGAGTTGTTGTTGTGTATTTTTGGCTTTTTTTATATATTTAGTTAGGCCGATCGAATGCAAACTCCAGCTCGACTTATAATTTTGGTCTATTAAAGGTGGTCTAGAACAGATCTGTTAATGGAGCGGTGGCACCACCGTGGACCAACATATCAGCCTCTACATCTTGGTCAATTGTTGTTTCAGCATCTGTGACACAAAGGCTATATGACAGATGAGACAGGTGTCATTCCAACTAATGCAATCCAGTGATGGGCTCCTTAATGTGACCAGGCACCACCTGAGCGTAATCCCTTTTTGATACAAGTATAATAATAATTTTCTATTATGTCTATTACATTTTTTTTAGAATTCCTAACGAACTCCTTCCTCTTCGTGAACTGAATTCAGAATATTGTTGGTACAAAACTTCATAACCCAAAAAATGATTAAAATAATAAAAATACAACTAGTCATACAATTAATAGGAGTATTTTATTTGTTCTAATCAAATCTACTCGTTCTAATATTTTTCTAATTTTTGGGTTTTCTGAGTATAGTTTTCGTGTTGAGTGTACCAGGTTATAAATACCAAACCTCGTTCGTATAAGTTTTTTATTTCTACATTAAAATATTTTTAACGGATTATACATTTTTACATATCTCCGAATCGTACGTAAAGGACACATCAGTCATTTATTTAATAATCTACGTTTCATTTTATACTCTAAATTTTGTGAATATTAACCATCAGCCCCCATGTTATACTATAAATTTTGGGAAAATTGACAACTATCCCCAATCTTGAAGGGAAATTTTTTGTATGGTCGTGAACTTTACATAGTAAATTATGGATCTCCAAACTCACATGGATTATATGTTTATCGTCAAGTGGAAAGTATTGATTTTTTTTTGCACAAAATCAATTTATTACTATACATTTTTAGCTGCTACTATAGCAATATTCTGACCACAAGGCATTATGGGCATTTGCACTGCGGGTCAGCTACTTTTTCAATACTGTATCACTATGCGGAGACCCTAAAACTTTTTTCCTTTTGACTGACAATATAAGAAGGGGGAAAAAAAGGAGCCCTGTCTAGTTTACATTTTCACACTTCATTACATGGGAAACACAAGTGCTGCTAACAGATGGGCACCCTCTTTTGAAGGGCTGACAGGGGAAAATATAACAGGCCTATTTAGTGTGCAGACAATTCTCTTATTCCTAATTGAACCGATATCTTTTTATAATGTAGAAAAACAAGTGAGAACACATTGAATGATGCAGATATCAAAGTATTTGCGATAAAAGGATTATTTCATCTTCTCAAAACAGTTCACCAATTTTTCTTACATCTTGCGTTTACTTATTTTATTACATTTTGTTCTACCTTTTGTTTTTTACTTTTTTTAAAATAGTTGTATATATATATATATCTGGGGTAATTGCATAATTTTAGAAATTGTTATTTATATAATTTCACATCTGTATATACATACATATATACATACATACATACATATATACACATATATATACACACATATATACACATATATATACACACATATACACATATATATATATACATACATACACACACATATACACATATATATATATACATACACACACATATATATATATACACATACATATATACACATACATATATACACATATATATATACATACATACACATATATATACACACATATATATATATATATATATATATTTACACACACACACACACACACACACACAGACAAACACAGTCTATTATTTATGACAAATGTCAATCTATTTCTATCCATGACCAAAGTCTCAATTATGCTAATCTCAAAAGATATATTCGTGATTTTTTTTTTACTTTATACTTGCTCTTGCTATAGGTGGATATTCAGCAGATATAACTATTCGTCATCCTGTTTACAGTGCTGGTGATGATCACTATTCTCTGCTAAATATCCAGCCTGACCCCCAGTCAGTGACGACAGCTGATGTTTTTGACCCACTGAGATGTGAGATGTCAAGTAAATAATAACATAGTGCTCCAGTTCCGCTGATAAATATGCGTATATTATTTTTTTCACAATTATTTAGAAGTATTTGCGTCAAATATCAAACCATTCCAAGGTTTATTTGATTTGGGATATAGGATTCTCTATTTAATAAAAGCCCAATGTAGTAACTCAATGTAGCCTGTGAACTGGGCATCCTTCCCATGTAACATACACCAAATTCTATTCTTTTGATAACCGTATTTGATTGTAGATAAACTGGGAGCAACAATAAAAAGAAAACAGAATTACCAATAATGATCAAATTGCAACTATAAATTATGCTAGTTCTATAATGCAAATAAATGCTACTATAAGCAAGCATGCAAAAAAAATAAAAAAAAATACAAAATTGAGTACATGTTAATAACGGATTTTTAAATATATTTCTTCTACTTAATGTCTGCAATTTAAATGTAAATAATTCCGTAACAAAAAAAAAACCTATAAAATATATCTCGACTGTAATATGTGTTTACTGTATAATGGGCAATCTGTTTTACGGAATAAAATATGATGCTCCAGTTGTTTTAGACAGGTATAGACTGTGCTGGTAGATGACAATGAAGATGTAAGCGTTGTTATGTCTGCAGGACATTGACTGTGCATGCCAGCGATAGGATTGGCAAAATTCTGTCTATAACGTTACGAAATCTCTACGTAAATTTTTTACAAATAATCATTTGAATTAAATATCTGTCAGTATTGACAGCTGAACCGAAAGCTGAAATGAGAACACACAAGAAACACACGTTCAGAAGGAAAAAAAATAGTTCCCCCGAAACCTGCTAATATAATGGGGATGAATTGTTGGGGTCTATTAAAAAAAAAAAAATTTACGAGGAAAAATTACAATAGTTAGAGCTTTTATGGCACAATAGGTTGAAAAACCAGAAGTCATTGCATTCAGGGCAGTGCCAGTTTGATAAGAAATGTGTTGGAGTGTATGGTAAAGGGTCAAAATGAAATAAAGCAAAAACATAAGAAGAAAAACAAGGCAAAATAGAATAGTTATCACAGATACAAAAAAAATTAAACAAATCATACGGTCCTACCATGAAGGTAAGGTTTTATTTTCAGAAAAAGAGTTGGTCCTCACATTTACACCATGTCTGTGTACATAAACCATTTCCCTAAGATAAAGATAAAAGAATTTATCAGTTGTCTGGGGGAAATGCCTAAAAAAGAAATAAAATAAAAAACATTTACATAATTACTTAAAAAAAAGCATTAAATAACATGTAAATATTCTTTGTTCGCCATTAAGCATGCATACAAATACAATGTATGTCTATCTAGAGTCCATAAAAGGTATATATGTGTATCAAGGTATACAGTATAGGAAGGTAGAAGTAACTTAACATGACAGATTCAGCAAATGTAGTGGCAACTTTATTGCATAGAAAATGAAAACCTCAAAGCTCACTATACTATAAAACACACAGAGTACACACATGCTATACTATAAAACACACATACGTACACACATGCTATACTATAAAACACACAGAGTACACACATGCTATACTATAAAACACACAGAGTACACACATGCTATACTATAAAACACACAGAGTACACACATGCTATACTATAAAACACACAGAGTACACACATGCTATACTATAAAACACACATAGAGTACACACACACAAACAACACGATTATATGTGACTGTCACCGCTATAAAACACACATACAGTACACACGTACACAAAACAACTATAAGTTGCACAAACAGTACACATACATGCACGCAACAGGATTATATCATACTGTTACCACATAATATACTGTAAAACATACATACAGTACACGTACATGCACACAACACAACTATAAGACACACATACATTCACAAAACACAACTATAAGACACAAACAGTACACATATATGCAAACACCACAACTATAATACACACACAGTACACATATATGCAAACAACACAACTATAAGACACACACAGTACACATATATGCAAACACCACAACTATAAGACACACACAGTACACACATATGCAAACACCACAACTATAAAACACACACAGTACACATATATGCAAACAACACAACTATAAGACACACACAGTACACACATATGCAAACACCACAACTATAAAACACACACAGTACACATATATGCAAACAACACAACTATAAGACACACACAGTACACATATATGCAAACACCACAACTATAAGACACACACAGTACACATATATACAAACACAACTATAAAGACACAAACAGTACACATACATGAACACAACACGATTATATCTATCACCACTAAACCGTGTATAGCGTACCACTATATTTTTAATGTCTGTTACCGCTAAAAAATACACATATATGCAAACAACACTATATGACACACACATACAGTACACATACATGCATAACACAATTTTAAGTAACTGTCACCATTATAAAACACATATATATAGTACACACACATGCACACAACACAGTTATATCTGTCACCTCAATAAAAAACACACATATAGTACACACATATGCACACAACACAACTATATGACACACATACATTACACATACATGCACACAATACAATTTTAAGCAACTGTCAACATTATAAAATACATACATAGTACACACACATGCACACAACATGATTATATATATGTGACTGTTGCGCAATATATATATATATATACATATGTATATACACTTCTCAACTTTTGCAGACAAACGTGCAAATGTATATACACGTGACACAAACACTGATCTCTATGGAAGTACAAATAGATACAAGAAATCTGTTGACACAAAATAGAGCGAACAGCAAGATCTGTGTATAGACACAAACACAGGGTTATCACACACGTAGAACAAGTTTAAGAGTCAAGCCAAAGGGAGGAAAAGAAGATGTAATGACTAGTTGTATGTGTCAGGCTGCTGGGACTAAGAGTGTCACTCCTGCTCCATCAAACACACACATAAAGCACCATGGAAGGCAGAGAGGCAAAATATTTTACTGTCAGAGCAAGTCCAGGACAGCAACTCATTTCTCTCCCATGTACTTCAGGACAATGACAATTTAATACGAGGCTACGGGATGTAAACGGGAACAAAAAGGCTGGAGGTCCAGGCCGACATGGAGCAGAAAGACAACGTGTAAGGGTAGTATTGATAATAATTATTCAAATGATCTGAGCACTGGGGTGGCTGACACTACCAGGACTAGGTATTGGAAAGATAGAATCAATAAAAAGATAGATAATTTAATATAGATAGATAATATTTTATTTTTGTATACACCTCGCTCTATGCAAAGTAGATGACAGTCTATCCATCCATCCAATATCTATCTATCTCATATCTATCTATCTAATATCTATCTATCTATCTATCTATCTATCTATCTATCTATCTATCTATCTATCTATCTATCTATCTATCTAATATCTATCTATCTAATATCTATCTATCTAATATCTATCTATCTATCTATCTATCTATCTATCTATCTATCTATCTATCTATCTATCTATCTATCTATCTATCTATCTATCTATCTATCTATCTATCTATCTATCGATCGTAAAGTATGGGGTTCCATCCAAGACAACAAGCAGAATTTGGTCAAGCAAATTCCAAAAATACATTGTAGAAACAATACCTTTAACCCCTTTGAATCCACAAGACAAACTCACATAGGTTGGAGTGGACAAGTGCAGATGAAGTCTGCAAGTATTTCAATATTTCCAAAAATAAAGCCACCTCCCAGGAAGGAGATTTCCTTCCCCCTCCTCCCCCTGGTGTCTGAACTGTACCCCAACATTTACCTACACTAGATGAGGCGCTCCAAGTTTTCACAAAAGCATCATGAGTATCGTCCAGGTTCCCAGAAGACGACTTCACTTCTACTACAGGTTACAATGATGTACCACAGTAAGCAGTGCTTATCGACAGCCAAAAGGTTCACCTAGTATGAATCAGTTTGGGGGCATTTGAAAACTTATCAGGTCATCTCATGTGAAAAACCCAACATGTGTGGATCTTATTGTGCAAGACCCCCATTGCCTAAGAACAGTCCTAGAGATAAATAAAACCAAAACCATTTTTTTTTACAAAAATAAAAATTCCTAAAAATTACATTTTTGGATATAGGGGAGTGAGCCCATAGGCAGCGGTTAGATATAGTCCAAGACTCAAATGTGTCTATGTTGCAATTGTAAACCTATAAATACATTTTCTGCCCTCAAATCCAATTGTCCATTCTGCCTAAAAATATTCAAAAATAAAAAGCGAAGGTAAAGTAGAACCATTGACTGGTACTTAAAGAAACAAAAACATAACACACCTTGAAATTTGCAGTGAAAGGCAGAAAGACCAACCATTCTGGGAAATTAATGGGAATTCACCAGGGCTTTACTAATAACATGGGTTAATTACAGCTGCAACGCACTGGGCTCAGTAAATAAAAGAGCACAACCATAAACACATGAAAATGAGCATTCAGCGCTATAAAATGGGACAGATCCCCCGGAAAAGACGGAGCTGTCAGAATGAAATGTAAATGTGGTGGGGAGATGAGATGTTTTTTTCGCCATTATATCCAACACTCAAAATTGAACATGGGGCTAGAGAAGAGCAGGACTTGGCATTTTTGATGTTGAGATCTCTATTGCAGCTAGTTAACGGTAGGAAGGGCAAAAACAGAATTTCAAAAATGTATGCAATTTTTTTTAAGAGTAAGATTTTTCTATTCTACTGAAAGTCTCTAGCTAACTTACACCATGATCTTCTCAAAAACGTGCCCAGTCTGCGAACGCTTTATTGACACATTTCTCTCTCTGGGGATAAAACTTTAGGATATAACAGTGAAGTAAGGGGAAGGAAATCGGAGCGGGTAAAGCACGATCCCGAGATCCCAGCTGGAAACCTGATCACTTAAAAGCAATCACTTAAGATTGTGTACTCATTTATTGTAGCACTAATGTCATCTTATCTTGGCGTCTTGACAGGCAGTAGCCCTTTCTTATCAACATTACACTTTAAGCTCTCCTTGTGCCCTTCCTATATCTATCTATAGATAGAATTACCCCAAACTTTATAGAACAGGCCAATATCCCATACGTTTCCCTTATCCGTCTATCTTCATAATACATCTCATTCTTTTGTCTTCCTCAACTGTTCCTACTGACACCAGCTCCTTTGCTTTCCCTTTTTTTGGACTCTTTTCATTTGCCTTTCCGCTTTCCAACAGCTGTGACAACTGTTAAAACAGTCAGTAAAATTAAGTCAGCTCTATAATCCCTTAGTCAATGTAACATTTTAATCAGAGGTAGAAGGAGTTTTATGTAAAGAGCCTACTGTTTCATTCCCAGAGATGAGATTGACACATATGTCAGAATGGGCCGATACATTTATTGCATCTGTTACCTTAATAACATTCATTTTAAAGAAGACGTAGCGCCTACACTCAGCTAGGCTTAACTTATTACATTACCTCTGTTATAAAGCCCTCCGAACAGCACAGACTAACAGTGGGTTGGAGGCTTCGGTTTTTAATATTTTTGCCCCTAAATTTTTGAAAAGTCCCTATTACAAAGTAGACATCAATTGAGTATCCACTACACAGACAATCACTAAATAGTAACAACTGCTACCTATAGAAATTCTATACTGGTGACTTATTTCTGTAATCAATTCTTTGCAATGCGATAGAGGAGTTAGTAGGACGCTCATAGAGTGACCCCAATATTTCTCTCCATGCACTATAAGCCTAAACACCACCATCCCTTCATCTGACATCTGCACACAGATCATTTCCATGCATCTTCCTTAAGAGGCTTATCTAAAGTAATCATTCAAATTAGCTATAAGAAGGTAAATTTAAGAAAGCTCCTTTAGCCAAGACAGAGTTGACCACACTTTAAAGGTTGTTCCCGGAATACATCGTCGATAAAACTTGAAAAATTAGGAATTTTTTTTAAATATCGAAATGATTATCGAGAAGTTTTTCAATACGCCTCACAGCTTTTTATGCATACCTATCTATTCAGAATGATGATATGAAAATTATATACGGAGAATAGTTGGTACTGTAGTAGTGAGCTTGTGTGCAGCTTTTAAGTTCTACTCTGCTCACTGACACAGTCACACATGGTCTTGTGTATTTCTTTTTTTTTTTTCCTACACAATACAAGTCTATCCCTTTCCCACAATTACAGACGCCTGCTCGCATTGTTAGAGGGCAGCAGTTTGACCAGCTCTACATGACACAAAAGTATCAATGACAGATCCCTCCTAAGAAATATATGTATCTCCTACTCTGCTCTATACAACTACTTAGGAATTCCTTCTGCATGGAAATAAGTATCTATCCTTAACTCTCCGTCCTGCCCAGATCAAAAACATTTTATTTCCTACAGTTCCAAAAATTCCCTTTAACAAGCCCTAGTTACTCATTGACAAGTGCCTGCATTGTAGCTAGTTAATGCTTATCCATCTAGAATTCTACTTCAGGCTGTAACACAGAAGCTGCTGCTTGATAAATACTTCTCTAAACACGCTTTCTCATTTTCTGCTGATTATCCCTCAGCACCGAGCGTGTCACTTCTGTTCTAAATGTGACAGCGGCTGCAAATACAACAAGCATTCGGGTGGTCTGCATGGCACGCAGGTTTGTGCTCCGTCCAGGGGGTTTCTAGGAAAATGTGCTGCACACGAGTGAAACGACACATTTTAACACTTCGCTAAGCTTTTGTGCCAAGTGCCTATTCTTAGTACCTGAATAAGGAAAGACTGACACACAGCTGTTCCCCGGATTGTGACAGGACTCACAGCGGAAGGTAACGGAACAATTCCACAGTCGCACAATTAAAAAGCAGCAACCTCCGCACAATAGAGACAAGACAGGCACACAGTGATCAGTCATGCACAGAAATCCTCTTAGCCCCTACCTGCATCTCTGTATTAATGTTACGCATTGTGTAAAGAAAGAGAAAAGAAGAAGCAAAAAAAAAAAAAAGAAGAGGTACCTACTCTTCCTCGTAGTGCAGGGAAAAAGATTCTGGAAGGCAAAGTTCTACCGAATCCATGTGCGCCCGGCAACCATAATTTGTGCACCCCAGCTATAAATCAAAGTTTCCTTGTCAGAGGACAGTGCAATTAACACAAATGTTCTCCTGGTGACAAGCCTATAGGCACGGCCAGTTGGGACCAAAAGCTCTCACACTCTCCTAATCAAGGACTTAAAGCCCCGATTGCAGCTTATTAATATGAAGTAGAGCTTTACATATGCAGTCCCTCTGGCCCACTTGGCTACTGGATTGGTGGGAGGATAGCCAATGATAGAAGGGGAGGGCAGGAGCTCCACACATTGTGACAGCTAGGCAGGTACTGTGGGAGGGGGATCGAGAACACACTGAAAGCTGAGATGGAGAGGGAGATTTCTCCTGAGCTACAAATGTTTCCTTTGGGCTACAGTACAAAGAGGGAATAAAAGGTTTCTCTGTTTGGGCATTAAACGTTTGTTATAACATTAAACACAACTCACCAGAGCCAAATGAAAGAAAGATTTCTTGTAATTTTTTTTTTCTTTTTAACATTTTTGGAATTTTTTTTTTCCCCGACTGAAGCATGATGTTTTTACTTTTTCTCGCTGCATGCCAATTTCTTACAAACTGGCAATCCTATGGCATTTTATTTTGACAGAACCGCTCTACATTTTGTTTTACATTTTTAAAAAATATAATTTTTTTTAATGACAATTTTTGGAGGATTTATCGGGTTGGGGAAAAAAAAAAATTAGGAAATTATGTTGAGCCAATTAAAAATCTGGATTGACATGATGACGACGCTGAACCTGGGGTACAACAGCTTGTGTTTGTTCTCGTGACTTGTGGTGCAAACTGTTTTGTCGCAGCACCCATAATGCACTGCTATTAGTCTCCGATAAGAGTCGAAACTGAAGAATCGGATTTCTTGGGCTTCAGGAGCTGCAGCCACCTTGGGAGAGAAAGGGTTAAATGATCTGCAAGCGGCACATAACATTTATATGTTTGTCTAAATAAGTACACGCCTTCATGCACTTGTCAACCCCCATTTCTTTTTAAGTGAGCAGGCAAGTATGAACCAAATTTAACACGTCTAGCACACAAATTCAGATTATGTTAAAACAATGAGAAATGCCGGGGCAGTCACATTGATCAATCGGTTTCTTCTATGTGACAGTGAGCAGATTACAGTTTACTAAACTCACACTGCTCCAGTTCCTAATAAGATCGAGGGGGGGGGGGGTAAAAATAAAAAATGCATCATAGTAAGTCTGGGCAAAATCAATTTTTTGTAATCCCATGAATACATTATATCCCGCAAAAATAATTCCTATTCATCCAGTCACCCACGTACAATTTAAAAACTTGAGGATAAAATTGATACAAAATTTCCAGATCTAATATTCCAAAATTGTCTCCTCCGAGCTCGATACGTAATTGCCGTTGTAAATAGAATGCAAAAACAACAATTCATAATGCAAGGGGATAGGGCGTAAAAGAGGTTGTTTTGCTGACGCCTTAACCCTTCACATGCTGGGATACTGGACAATATTCACGCGTCCTTAAGCAACTTTTCTCACTCCTTGACGGGTTGTTAGAGCCCAACTAAAAAAAATAACCACAATTCGCGTCTCAAGAAGCCTTCATTTTGAGAGGTCCAGGTGTGAATTTGAACACACGCACATCGTTGTCAGCTACCGTCACCGAGTGCATTGCAAATTCCTCCGAATACAATCTCCCTGAAGACGGCTTCATTAGCTAGAAACGGAGTCAACATTTTTGGATTCCGGGCCCACTTTTTAACTTTTTTTTTATTTTTTACCCCCCTTCGAAGCTCTCTCCCAAGTGCGAGAGAATGTGGAGTTAACAATGCAAAACTATGTCACTATGCAGAGTGTGGAAAGCAGGTACTAAAAGCTTAATTACCAGTAGCATTACGCTGTCTATATTGTTAAATGTGAACCCTGCAATTAAGATGTAAATTTGGCTGTGAGCAGTGAATAAAAAGAGCTTTGGGACGAGAAGTAAAATGCGAGCATTCTGGAGACGCTATACAACAAAAAAGATTAGTCTCAAACCTTAACAGGGGAGACATTTAATCATTTTACAGCATTCAAATGCCTTTTTGAGCACATTTTGATTGAAACCAGAATTTAAAATACCATAAAAGAATAAAGCAAGCGTTCCCCGTCAGCATGTAAAAGAGGCATCCACTTTCCTGCTGCATGATAATCTTTATCTCTGCAATATTGATGCCACTAATTATTTTCCCTGTATACCGTTCCCTAGAATACAAATGGACGGTGGCGATCCACATTATAATGTCACCGTCCGGCCATACGTGTTCTCTATAGGATATGTGACGGAACGGGGGGGGGGGGGAGAAAAAGGACAGTGCGCTGCAAAAATGACAAGACGTGTGGACCTGGGAGGATTACAGCTGCTAATTTTCTGTAGTCCGCAGGATAGTGGTATCTTGCCATCTTTCAATGCTGGGTCCTTTTCATGTTTTCACATCTACCCCCCAAAAAAAACATTGCCTGCCACGTCCCCTGCTGTTACCCTATTAACCAAAGCAAAATTCCCTCCAAACAGCTTTCATCCAGTTAAATGACTGTCCCTACTGTGGTTCCTCGATGGACACTGCTCTAAACCGAGAGACAAAGCCTTCACACACCTCCTCCTCCTCCTCCTCCTCCTCGCTTACAAGTGAAGAGGTCCCCCATTATAGGATGTGAGACTACCCAAGAGTCAGTGTCATGTCCCTTGTGATCTACACCAATCCTTCAACTTGAAATAGGTTCTAGAATTAGTCTTATATCAATCATACGGATACATAGGTTTCTAGATATAAACAAGTGTAATATTGTGGTGTCTGGAGAGAGTGCGCAGTGAGTGAGTGTCTGAATATCACGCCGGAGATTATTGTACTGTATAAACCACGAAATAAGTCTGAACATGTGGCAATGTTTTGTTATGGACTGAAGTGGCGTGATGTGTTAGATAATAAAATGTGATAGATAGATAGATAGATAGATAGATAGATAGATAGATAGATATGAGATAGATAGATAGATAGATAGATAGATAGATAGATAGATAGATAGATAGATAGATAGATAGATAGATAGATAGATATGAGATAGATAGATAGATAGATAGATAGATAGATAGATAGATAGATAGATAGATATGAGATAGATAGATAGATAGATAGATAGATAGATAGATAGATAGATAGATAGATAGATAGATAGATAGATAGATAGATAGATATGAGAAGATAGATAGATAGATAGATAGATAGATAGATAGATAGATAGATAGATAGATAGATAGATAGATAGATAGATAGATAGATAGATATGAGATAGATAGATAGATAGATAGATAGATAGATAGATAGATAGATAGATAGATAGATAGATAGATAGATAGATAGATAGATAGATAGATAGATAGATAGATAGATATGAGATATTAGATAGATAGATAGATAGATAGATAGATAGATAGATAGATAGATAGATAGATAGATAGATAGATAGATAGATAGATAGATAGATAGATATGAGATAGATAGATAGATAGATAGATAGATAGATAGATAGATAGATAGATAGATAGATAGATAGATAGATAGATAGATAGATAGATAGATAGATAGATATGAGAAGATAGATAGATAGATAGATAGATAGATAGATAGATAGATAGATAGATAGATAGATAGATAGATAGATAGATAGATAGATAGATAGATAGATAGATAGATAGATATGAGATAGATATGAGATAGATAGATAGATAGATAGATAGATAGATAGATAGATAGATAGATAGATAGATAGATAGATAGATAGATAGATAGATAGATAGATAGATAGATAGATAGATAGATAGATATGAGATATTAGATAGATAGATAGATAGATAGATAGATAGATAGATAGATAGATAGATAGATAGATAGATAGATAGATAGATAGATAGATAGATAGATAGATAGATAGATAGATAGATATGAGATAGATAGATAGATAGATAGATAGATATGAGATAGATAGATAGATAGATAGATAGATAGATAGATAGATAGATAGATAGATAGATAGATAGATAGATAGATAGATAGATATGAGGATAGATATGAGATAGATAGATATGAGATAGATAGATAGATAGATAGATAGATAGATAGATAGATAGATAGATAGATAGATAGATAGATAGATAGATAGATAGATAAATATAATAGATAGTTGAGTGAGCGGCACAGACACAGACATATACATGAGACACGTGCTGCGCTGAGCTCACACTTTACCACAATGAGCATTAAGTGAAGATTTTCATGTCTTGTCATTACTGACATGAGACAGAGGGACCGTCCCTTTACCTGTCAGATAAGCTGGCAGTGTCTGGTGAGGGTCCCTGAGCTGTACTGTGACTGGTCCTGTGCCAGTGCTCGTCCTGCCACGGTCACTTTCTTGTGGGAAGCGCTTACACCCCGGTATAATAATATATTCTAATATTCTCACCCTTTCCCCCAGGGATGCAGATTGTACACAGTTTACCTACAAGTCCTCCCCTAAACAATGCGCTGGAGGTTGCGGGGGGATCACGCGGGTTTTCCACCTGGTTATCCTACATTTTGCATTCCTCTGGGGGGCACTTTAATTGCATGGCTGGAAGCGGAACACTTTATCATTTCGCAGTTGTGTCGCGTGTTTTGTTTAATTCATCTTTGTTTTTTGCTTCTGTATAATCTGCCTGATTCATATCGTATGTTACAGATCATCAATGAGGCAGATACGGGTCTCACGTCTCATGAGTGTCTGGAAATATTGTGCCGCCATACCAGTCACATCATTGAAATCATACAATCTGAGCAATACGGATATTGTAACATCAAACACCCATCATCCTAGATCACACCTCCCAGCATTGTATAAGGGTATGTTCACACCAAGTGGTTTCAGGCGTATTTCGGGGCGTAAACGCTAAACACCTACCAACATCTGCTCATTGAATTCAATGGGAAAAACTGCATTTAGTTCAGATGGGGCGTTTAAAAAAAAAAAAAAAACGGCGTGTAAAAAGTCGCCCCGTACAAAGAAGGAGCATGTCACTTCTTGAGCTGTTTTTCATTGTGTTAATGGAAAAACAGCTCCAAAAAACGCCTCAAAAGAAGTTTTCGGCTACAAAAATGGCTGAAAATCCGAGGCTTTTTTCCCTTAAAAACAGCTCCGTCATTTTTAGTCGTTTTTGATTTTGCGTGCGAACATACCCTGAAAGGTTTGCTTTTTTTTTTCCCTAGAAAAATCTGGTATCGCAGTTCAGCCCCATTCAAGTGAATGAGGCTGAACTGCAATACCAATTACAGCCTTTGGACAAGGGTGGCGCTGTTTCTTGAAAAAAAATATTTTTTTGTACATGTACACACAGCGATAGCATAGTCACCAGCAGAGCAGGGGTGGGTTAGATTGACCACGAACATTTAACCCCCAAAGTACCACGATCACTATGGATCAAGGTCAGACAAAAAGAGACAGTGTCTACGTCATCAAATCTCATCCTTTGCAGGTCAGTGAAGGGGTTGGAGGCATGTCTCAGACTTCTGAAGAAGCTCTCCATAGCAAAGTGTGGCGGCCATCTTGGAGAGCAGAAAACGAAGGACCGAAACGCAGAATCTAAGGCAGGAAAATTCAGGCACAGTGTTCAGCAGGTAAGTTGCCTATACCGTACATTTCCAATGTATAGTCACTTTTCTTTTTTCTATGCATTTCCCCACTATAAAAAAATCTTAAATGAAAACCTAAGACATATTTACACTAAAATGCTGGCTAAGGCTGCGTTCACATCTGCGTCAGGGCTCTGTTCACATGTGAAATTGTGGACGGCTACGGATGTTCACTCGTAGCCGTCTGTAATTGCGGAAGTGTTGCTATGCGACGCCAGGGGATTCCCCAAGAAAATGGCGCCTGATCGATCATGTGATCTGTTCAAGGTTATGTCATGTTGGTGACATCATTTGTAGCCTCCTTTTTTTTTTTTTGCGGATCCATAATTACAGTTGCACTACGGATAAACTACGGACCGTATTTGCGGACAGCGTGCCAGATATGCGGATGACGTGGATGACTGCGGATCCGTATTTGCGGTCAGTAAAAAGCACTACGGTTGTGTGCATGAGGCCTAAATGTAACTATACATATATACTAGATTACATTTGTGAAGTTTATATATAAAAAAATGATAACTCTAGAGCTTTGTTTATGTGAACGGATGTAACCATGTCAGCCAGAATGAAAACTCCCAATGTTTACACTGCTGGCTGCATTCAAACCACTGGAAAATACTGTACAAAATGTCAAAATCACCATTAGAGTTTTATTTTTTTAAGAATTCTTCCGAGATTCAACATTGAAGGCATGGCATAGAGGACATGCAAAGGGACTAATCGCACCCATGCCCTTATGCCCGAGAGGGTCCCAGAGGCCCCTGTGCCACATAAGAAGGCTCCAGCATTACAAATGCCAAGTGGTAGGTTAATGGCCCGGTTACAGATTTTGCTCTGGGGCCCAGGAGCTTCAAGTTACGCCTCTGTTCCTAGGAAAGGTCATTGGTGGGACTCCAAGTAATGGGAACCCTACTAATCATGAGAATAAAGGGACCAAAGGGACCACATCACACAGTGATAGATTTAGGTCTATAAATAATGCAAAGGAACAGTTTATCTATTGATCAGTCCCAAACAGGGTCATTTTTATGAGTGAATGGGAACCCAAAAAGGGGACACATCCTACAATGAATGGCAAGAGGCTGGGGGAAACAAGAGCTCGGCCATACGCTCCACGAATGGCTTGATGTCATAACTAAGTGGGGCCATTTTTATTTTTGCTATTGAGCTGATCTTTATACTTATGGTACTGCCCGAAGGCCCAAAACTTATATACACCATATATCTTTATAGTAGTTCCCTACATATTGTAATAGATTTGCAGCTGCCACTAGGGGGAGCTTACTGCATACAGATTCATAGTTCAAGGGGGATCGGCCCATGACCCTTATTAGGGAGCCCAGGCCATTTTTGGACCGGTCCTTTATGTAGTGATCCTATAAACATAAGCCAGGGAGAGACCTTCTTAGACAATGCCTGTTAATTGTAATGACAGAGACTCCCATTACTCCCTATTAGAGGGATAAAGCACCAACATAACAGACTAACAAATAAACTAACAGTGAGATGCGGCACCTCCGGAGAGCAATACACGCAAATACGAACTTAAATTATCTCTGTGGGAAACGATAAAAATGCTTTTTAATAGGCGACATCAACAAGAAATATTTGATATTATTATTCCCCCTCTTAACAATGTCAAGGTTATGAATAGTTCAATCCGCCGATTTCTCTTTTTATTTTTCATCCATAAAAAAATAAAATTAGAATAATAAATGTAGATAACTATTTATATTTAATGGCACAAAACACACACAATGAGTTACACCCCTGGATCTGGAGATATTTAGGAGGTAACTTGCGGTAGATCACATAGGACGGGAAACATCAAAAATTCAAAAATATCCTCATTCAAAAACTTGTGTAAATGTAAAGTTATGTGTATGTGAGACGGGCAAATCTATGTACTGCGCCGGCTCCGCTGCTCCGGGGTCTCCCATAGATTGTAATAGAGAGTGCAGCCGTCGTGCTCAACATTCGTTTTCCTTCTTCTCCTCACTTTCTCATCCGCCATTGCCATTTTGATAAATCAGGGGTCTCATAGGTGGGACCGCTACCTACTAGACATTTATTATGTGTTCTACAATAACGGAATTAAATATTTATAGTCAGAATACCCCAAAAACGCTTTTTTTAAAGGGGATTATCTATGGATATTTCTAACTTTCTAACTCTCAAAAAGAAACCATGTTTCATCGCACGACAGACACCGATAGCAACCAGTGTATCCCATTGACTTGTCGGAATCTGCGCCAGGGGGGCTACTAATGAAGCCGCCAATAAAAGATCTATCCATCTATCTATAATCTTTATACAGTATCTATCTGTCTGTCTGTCTGTCTGTCTGTCTGTCTGTCTGTCTGTCTATCTATCTATCTATCTATCTATCTATCTATCTATCTATCTAATCGAGTCTATCTATCTATCTATCTATCTATCTCATATCTATCTATCTATCTATCTATCTATCTATCTATCTATCTATCTATCTATCTATCTCATATCTATCTATCTATCTATCTCATATCTATCTATCTATCTATCTCATATCTATCTATCTATCTATCTCATATCTATCTATCTATCTATCTCATATCTATCTATCTATCTATCTATCTCATATCTATCTATCTATCTATCTATCTATCTATCTATCTATCTATCTATCTATCTATCTATCTATCTATCTATCTATCTATCTATCTATCTATCTATCTATCTATCCTCATATCTATCTATCTATCTATCTATCTATCTATCCTCATATCTATCTATCTATCTATCTATCTATCCTCATATCTATCTATCTATCTATCTATCTATCTATCTATCTATCTATCTATCTATCTATCTATCTATCTATCTATCTATCTATCTTATATCTTTTTATCTGATCTTCCTATCTCATATGGGAACTTCTTATACTTCAGAATGCTCCATAATCCAGCACCTCAGCGCTTTCTTATTGGTCCTTACCCAAATAGTGTTTCCCATATCATTTCAGCAGACATTATACTAATCTGCCATTATATGTGGAGATCCTGGAGGAAACCCACATATAAATGGAAACAATACTCCACGCAGATGGTGTCTCGGTTGGAGATGAACCAGTGTCTGCGGTGAAGCAATCCTCAATGATAACTCCTGTGCCATCATGATGCCCATATAGATGTGGGTGAATTCTCTACGTCTCCTTCATGATCAGCAGTACCAATAACATAAAAGATGTGTCGTCCATAGGAACGGAGTATATTCCAGATGTCATATTTGCAGCGCAGGTTAAAAAAAATGTAATTTTACTGCTAAAGGAAACTCCTCAACTTCTTCTTGGCACTAAATTCCGAAATAAGACAGATGGTGGGACAAAATACAAGCGCTGCAAAGTCATGCAATATATCACATTATATAGGTGGATCTCCGGATAGTCTCATGTTTGTAGAAAAGGTCAGACTTTTCTCTGATGAGACGTCAGAAATTGGACAGATTTTTATTGGTCAGATCCTTTGCTTCCCATCAAGGTAAGCAGCGCTGTATACACAATACGGTAGGATATTTTTAATTCAAACCATTTTCTAACTTGCTTCATTTCTTATTTTAGCACTGGAGCAATAAAATAAAAATTGGTCGCAAAAGTCTACATACACTTTAAAGAGGACCTCTCACCTCCACTGACATGTTTGTTTTAGTAAATACTCCATGAAATAATTCTGAAACCTCTTTTGTTAGATCTGTGTTGCGCCGTTCCTCTGTTATTCCTCCTGGAAATGTATGAATAAATTAACATCTGGGTGTTACCAGTTGGATGTGTGCTCCTAAACAGTTCAACACCGCCCAATCAGTGCATTCAGTCTGAGACTAGGCAGGGACACACCCCCTAACAAGGGGAATGGTAACACCCAGTTGTCAATTTATTCATAAATAGGAATAACAAACGTCAGAATTGTTATGAATAAATTAACAACTGGGTGTTACCATTCCCCTTGTTAGGGGGTGTGTCGCTGCCTAGTCTCAGACTGAATGCAATGATTGGGCGGTGTTGAACTGTTTAGGGACACACACCCAACTGGTAACAACCAGATGTTAATTTATTCATACATTTCCAGGAGTAATAACAGAGGAACGGCGCAACACAGATCTAACAAAAGAGGTTTCAGAATTGTTATTTAATGGGGAATGCAAGTGTTTACTAAAACAGACATGTCAGAAGAGGCGAGCGGTCCGCTTTAAGCATACAGAGCGGTGAATAAAATATTCTATAGTGCGTCATATAAGTATGTGTCATGTAGCCCATAGTTTGTATAATGAATGTATAATCTATTTTTGAAGAACCTGGAGTCCTATTCCTCTACTACAGTACAAGCGCGTGCACACAAACATAGAAATATGTACGTGCTCAGCTGTTTGCGTAACTCCAACAGAAGTCAATGTGCGCGTCCACCTCTGCCTCACCAGGCTGGACGGGGGGACCGGGGAGGGGGGGGGGACATGTTCTCCTGAGGTGTGACCTGCACCTCTCAGACATGTATGGCATGTCCTATGGATTTACTATAAATGTCTGTGATGGGAATAACACACACATAGGTCCGGTTCACACAGGGGATTACGGTGCCGTTTGTCTGTTGTGGTTCATATGCATATAAAATACTTTGCCAGCAGAATGTTCTATATAAAACAATGGTGGATGAGTCACAAATGGTGGCAGTACATTGCACAATCTCATAAGACTTGTTGCATTGTTCCTCCCTTAGAGGGGTACCATGAAATTCCTGGACCCCAAAATCTGTAGTGGGCTCCTGACCTACCTTGTGCCAATTATAATACTGGCAGAGGGGTGTTTGGGAAACTGCTACCTCTACACCCCCTATAGCTACGCCACTGCACTCCCCCATGCTTTACACTGCAGCACTAGTTTATATTGTCTGCTGTGTACAAGAACAAACTCACCAGGATGTCAGAGCCGATTTGCATTACAGATAAAACAGCAACTAAATCACCAGGGAGAAAACGTAATGTCGCACATGTATTGAGCCAAATGAGCCTCAACAACGTGGCGATCCTGAAGATCTCAATTCTGAATGTGTCGTCTACAGTCTGTATTCTGTGCCGGGATACTTATATCTACGGTTAGCAGTCATATTTAAGTACAGAAACAGACTGGAAGTCTCAAGGTGATTAATACAAGTAAGGAGCTTAACCTGCTCTGAAACGGACAGTCACAGACGTGCGGTATGGACAATGTATTTGGGTTCATGCTGACGGGGGGGGGTTGTCGTCTGCCCAAGGTACACGGCCCCTCACTGTATGATCCAGATGGGGAGCAGAACAGGAAGGCGGCTGGAAGGCACTTAAATTAGAAGTGATATATTCCGCTTGTGTCTACATCATCCATATGGTAATGATAGTGGGCAGCCTACTACTGATCTGAAGCTGCTAGGAAAATAATTATGGGACATGCCACGTGTAAACAGGATCAATAGACGGGTATCTATCTGCCACCACAGTGACCGTAGCGAAGGCGAGCAAAAAAGCTGAGCATAGAAGGTCATTGCGGAAAAAACAAATAGGGAAATGACAAATCCGTCTCTGCTACATCGAAGAGTATGTATTAAAGTGCACCTGTTAAAACAAAATTATTATTGTATTCTTGTTATTACAAAAAACACACAGACATATACATATATATATATGTATATATATTCTATTTGCATAAATTAGGGGAGAGGGAGGAGGGGGATGATGCTGTAGTCTTTTTGACTCTCTGCCTCAGTCTTTGTGTAAAGAGGGTTTTGCACTGGGCAATTATCGGCGCAACGATCGTTCATAGAAGCGGCGATCAGCCAAAGGGCAGCGATCAGCAGATGAATGGGCAAATACTCGTTCATCTGCTGATCGCATTGTTTAAAAAATGTAAAATATTATCATTGTCGGTAGCACATCCTGGTGTGTAAACAGGGAGACGCACTGCCGACATGATAATAATGTATGGGGACGAGCGATCGGAGTAACGAGCGCTCGTCCCCATCCGTAGCTCCTTGTGACAAGAGCAAATGAGCGCCGATCAACGAGCTATCTCGTTGATCAGCGCTCGCTGCACCGGCCAAAATTGGCCGGTGCAATAGGGCCTTTAGAGGTGGGAGGGGATCAGATGATTGTCTCAGAGCAGCTCTGACATCACACCAAGTAGTATCCCTCCCATTCAGGACAGTTAGAGAGAGAAAATATTGAATCAACCAAACAGTGGACGCATTAAACAGCAAAAGATTGCATAAAAATGAGCAGCCTACATGTACCCAAAGAGATGTCCAACAAGATTCACCAAGATAATTCTATATGTGTTCTGTATAAAGCATCAGCTCCTATACTCAAGTTCTCCTTAAAGGGGTATTCCGATAAGTAACGATGATGACATATAACATCATGGATGGATTGGTTAGGTCTGACCCCTTCCACCCCCACTGATGGCTAGAATAAACAAGCCGTGGTCCTTGGTGCCTCTTCATTCCAGTTAACAGTGGGGGCTTCAGAGGCTAGACCCCCACAGATTAGACATTGATGACATATCATGTCAATGTTACTTGTTGGAATACCGCTTTACCTATAAGGGTATGTGCACACACACTAATTACGTCCGTAATTGACGGACGTATTTCGGCCGCAAGTCCCGGACCGAACACAGTGCAGGGAGCCGGGCTCCTAGCATCATAGTTATGTACGATGCTAGGAGTCCCTGCCTCGCTGCAGGACAACTGTCCCGTACTGTAATCATGTTTTCAGTACGGGACAGTAGTTCCACGGAGAGGCAGGGACTCCTAGCGTCGTACATAAGTATGATGCTAGGAGCCCGGCTCCCTGCACTGTGTTCGGTCCGGTACTTGCGGCCGAAATACGTCCATCAATTACGGATGTAATTAGTGTGTGTGCACATACCCTAAGGGTGAATTGGTGCCCGAGTGCTCCAAACCAGCAGGTGAGCATAGTGGCAGCCAACCTTGTCAAAGGATATCCACATTTGCTGCTTACAAAACGTATAAATACCTCCCTCTGCTGGCACTTTAACATCCCAGAAGGACCTCCAGCGATCAGCTGTAATCTGTTAGGGAACCTGGCAGCAAGTTTTCAATTTGCCTGCAGCGCCACCACAGGTAAAACTGAGCATTACACCGTTCTTTTATAAATCAATGGGCTGTTCAGTCCTCCAGAGGATGAGACACTTCGTAGCCATTCTGGGTTATAGAGGAGAATCCTAAACAGGTTTTTCTCCTTTATTAACTCTTTAATTTCCTGATAGGGTATTTTAAAAAGGACTTTCTTAACCAGACAACCCCTTTAACTATTTCCAGACATAGACGAGCCCCAACCATCTCACACGCACACAGAGCTGCCTTACACAGTTGCGTTATGGCTGCTGTTCTGACGGTATTACCAACTTCTAAAGAATTCCAGGGAAAGCGTTATAAGAATGCCGATGTATCCCAAGACTTCATATCTCTCGAGAGTACTGATGGATCGTGTGTTTGATGATGCAGTAAAGTCATGCATGGCTATATTACACTCTGCCTGCTTGACATGTCACTCAGCACTGACGTTCTGACTCTCACACCGCTCAACTCACGTGCCTGAACGTCATAAGACTGGAAGGAGGAGGAAGCAGCAGAATTTTCCACTGTTCCATTGAAATAGAATTAGAAAACAAGTGTCAGGATTATTTAGGCATCTGCCAATGTGCTACCTGAAAAGACCACATGAAGGACTCCCTACATAGCAAACCAATGCACAGATCCAGTATATAAAAGCAACAAAAACAAGCAAGCAGTGTTACAATAGTCATTGTTAGGTATGACAGTAAGGTTTACTACAAGACTAGCATTTATAATCTATTCCCAATATTTCTGCAAACAACAGATCTGCTGCCTGGGAGTCTGACCGGATCAGCTTGCTTAAAGGGGTTGTCCAACTGGGTGTAGGGCTTCTCACCCCAGGACGCTCCAGTAGATGAAGCCGAGTGACCCTCTTGCGCTCAGTCCATAGTAAACATGAGCTCCATGCAGCTCTATTGATTTATTATGGATTGACTGTTGCAGAGTGCAGATTATGCTGCAGGATCCTTGATGGGAAAACGAGCCGAACTCTCACGGGTTAAGGTGGCCATAGACATACATGATTGTTCAAATATCTGCCCAGTTTTGGGGGAATTTCTGGACAATCTACGTGACTGGTGATACCTAATAGACTCAGTGTGAAGAGTATAGTATTACAGTAAATTTCCACCTTTTAACACCATGTTATTTTTAGGTCTAATATTCTGCACTGATTTATTTCTTAACATATTTTTTAGAAGGGTCAAATAGAGTTCCAAATCCCCTGCTTGAATATAGTTACATGTTACAATTCTATACGCCCGCAGCCACCACTAGAGGGAGCTTACTGCATACTATTTTATGATTGAGTTTAATGTATAAATAGTATGCAGTAAGCTCCTGAGCTCCCCCTAATGGTGGCTGCAGGTAGGCAAAAATTAAATACAAAAAAAAAAAATGCTACATTTCGAAGTCTCATAATTGATTATCTCTGCCCACTCCCCAGCCCTCTTGTCTAAGGGAAACATAAAGGAAAAGCTCGAGTGAACAAAAGAGCCTAAAAATTGGATCACTGAGCAGTAGAAAAGCATCGCCTGGTCAGATGAATCAAGATTTCTGTAGCACCAGGGTCAGAATTTGGCGCAAGCAGCATAAATCTATGAACCCTTATGTCTCATCCATATGGACATGATTCATCTATAAGATGCCTATCACTGTATCCCACGTAGGTGATGATCCATAAATAGTGTCTTTCCCTGAAGCCAAAGTTTACAAGAACTAACATATCACTTGCATTATTCTTTAACTGACCAATGGGCTGTGGATCCCATCTGGTCTTAGGTCCTCGGGCAATGCCCAAATGGTCAGTCCGGTCCCGGTATAAATACATATGCTCTATTAGGTCACCAATGTTTATCAAGAACGACACTTCCTTAATAAAACGTGATATACATTGCAAACACACACACAAAAAAGACATAAAGACATAAAAACCGCTATATACATGAAATAGACAAGTAATGGCCCGGCCACACCAAGGGCATATGACAAGTCTCTCGGCCCGCTGTCTGTCACCCGTTCCCCTCCCAGACCGTCTCACATTCTAGAAGGAAAATACAATGTCTTTCCAGCCAAGATAAGTTAACTGGGGGAATTTGCTCGCCCTGTTTAATTAATACTGGATTATTTCACTTTCATTTTGTGAAGTTAATAATCTGACTGGTAGAATGTCAGGAAAAATTAAATCAGAAACTCATGTAGCACCAAAGGGAAAACATTGTGAGCCGAGGAAATATTCCCAGCAGAAATCACTGACAATCCTACACACATTGTTATATGGGCACATTCAGGCAAGGTTTTTTTTTTTTAAACATTTTTTTTTTTTTGCTAAAGGCTCGCTGGCTGCCGAATGTGGTTTCCTCGTGTCCACTGTAGCACTATACATTGTGTAGAACATTATGTGCTATATACAAGTAGATAGGGTAGACCCCCACCAATCAAATATTAATAGATGGGGTTGTCTAGGATTGAAAAAAATAATAATTATTTGCTTTTATTCTAGAAACAACTGAAATGTGTCTGGTGTTGCAGCTCTACACTTAACAAGGCATGAACTGCAATACCAGACACATCCTATGGACAAGAGTGGCGCTGTTTATAGGGGGGAAAAAAAGCAGACCCTTTTTACTTATCGTGGAAAATCCCTTTAAAGCTCTAAAAAAAACAACAACTTTAAATTGATGCAACCTATGCAAATCTTATGAGGAGATTAACTAATAAATAGGGCAGCCCTCCAAAAAATTGTTTTAATATAATAACCTGTGATTTGTGTCAATAGGTCCCATCCTAATAGAGTAGTGCGCTATATTCCTGAAGATAGACAAAAATAGAAAAATAGAGACCTCCAGCTCACCTTATATATCAGATATAAATCATCCGGCACGGATCCTCGTGTCGGCACACGATACGTAGACAGTAGTAGAAACAAGAGGATTTGGATCCAGCGTGGATTTGTTAAATAAAATGGAACGAAGTTCCAAGTTTAATGAAAAAATTGTTCGATTAAAAATGAAAAGAGTCACCAGGATAAAAATGTGAAAAAGTGTGCAATCCTGGTAGTGTAGGAGAAGATATCCGTATTGAAGTAAAGCCTACGCGTTTCAAACGCTACACGCGTCCTTAGTCATGGCTGATGCTCATATTCCTGAAGATGTCATATAAATAGCAGGAATTTATAATCTTGCTTGTACTTTTCTAGGAAACGCATTCAGCCTTGTTCACACAGTGCAGATTTGCTGCAGATTTTGCTTATATTTGTTAAGCCAAAATGGAAAACGGAACTTAAACTGAAGAAATATATAAAGGAAAGCCCTCAAAGAGTCTCCTTTTCTGGATCCAATTCTGGTTTTCGCTTAAAAAATGCACGCAAATTCTGCATCAAATCTGCACTGTGTGAACAAGGCTTTACTGAAATGATGCCCATGTGCCATGAACCTCTTTTCCTGCCAATTTGAAACCATCAATAAATCCAATGAGTATTAAACGCCATCTTTTATGCACTAAATAGCCATTGCTTAACGTGTCCGGGCGGGTGACTATATCGCTGCTGTTGGCTACTATTCATTGTTAGGAATCCGACTTAATTTCTACATTTTTATTTACAAATTTTCCATCACAAAATCTCCTTTTGAACTAACCCATATCAAAGCGGTAGAAGATCCTTAAATTATATCTGAAGTTAATAACTGTGGGAGACCCCATTTAACCCCTGTGCTGCACAGGGTGGTGGGACTTACAATCAGCCACAGGCTGCGATAAATGAGAGATGGGGGTCCATCCTCGGAATGACTGTGTCACGCTCCGCACCTGTCAAGAGGATCTAAAAATAGAGAAAAAAAAAAGTGCAAAAATTTCCCTTGTGGAAACACCAATAATCTCCACTGTGAGGAACTGCCTAAGGATAACACGGCTTGTAGCAGCCTCCAAATGTAGAGAGACATCTATCACTGCCATTACAGGACGCATGGGTCTATATGGCAGGACACGGGGCGCCTACATATGTAGAGTCAATGGGCGGCTCTTTACGATTAGAACACGGGGCTCCTTTAATTTGATCTGAGCATTTACTTGACTGTCTATATTACAGGCAGTCCACCCATCATCTGGTCCGCAGATATGTCTGAATAATTTAACCCCCAGAGCACCAGAGTCCTTCACATGTGCCAGAGAGGCAGGTTATGTTATTGCCTCCAGCACTCACCATGGTGAACTAGCGATGGTGGTGACATATCAACATAAAGCAACTTAATCTATTTAGACACACAGAGAATAGCAACCAGAGCGTGTGTGTTTGTGTGCATGTGGTGTCTGGGGGTGGGGGGTATAAATATGTTCTTTATGGACTGGGTATAGACTGTGGTGTCAGATCTAAGGAAAGAAACGTATGACACAAATACAGCAGAAGTGTCTGAGCTTAATATTTGCATATTATTCTAAGGACAACGAGAAAAATAGACACATAAATACAACCACTCACACAGCCATACATTCACTTACATTTAAGCCATACATACCTAACTAACCCTACACTCACACACAAATACACTACCACTAACACTCAAACCCACAGACACTCCTACTCTCACATGCTGTACAGTCACCCTACACCATACAGATGTATATACTCAATTCTAAACTCGTTTATATTTATACACTCGCAATCGTGATTTAACTTACACACATACACACTCACACCTACATTTAAATATATACATACACTTACACCTGCATTCCAACACACACACACACACACACACACACACACAAATACACTTACATTCAAATACACTTACATTCAAATACATATATACACTCAAACCTACATTAAAATATATATAAACAGTCATACCTATATTCAAATACATACATACATAAACTCACACCTACATTCAAATACATACATACACACACACACACACACCATTCAAATACATACATGAACTCACATCTACATTTAAATACATACACTCACACCAACATTCAAATACATACATACATACACTCATATCTACATTCAAATACATACATACATTCATACCAACATCCAAGACATACCTACATTCAAATACATACATAAACTCCTATCTACATTTAAATGCATAAACCCACATCTACATTTAACTACATACATACACACTCATACCTACATTTAAATACACTCACACCTACATGCAAATACATACATACATACCGACATCCAAGACACACACACACACACACACACACATATTCAAATATATACATACACTCACACCTACATTCAAATACACACATTTATTCACACACACACACACACACACACACACGCGCACTCACCCTACACTCACCCTACACTCACCCAACACTCACCCAACACTCACCCAACTTGCCAACTCTCCTGGAATATATATGAAACTAACGGAAAAGGGGATTAAAGAGCAGACAATCCTTCCAGATGCCTTCTGTCTTCTCTAAATATTTACCTCTCCATGACTTCACTCACAAGTGCCACCACAAACAATGTCTTGATGCCAGGGTCTGCCTGAGGACATTGTTTGCCGGGACCGATTACGAGTTAAGGGGATTACAAGCTGCAGGACGATGAGAGGTAAGTATCTGTTGAGTCTGGTCTATGGTCTTTACTTGTTTAGGGGGTTTGTATTAGTTCAGGGGGTCTAATGTCCCTCTTTGTTTAGGGCAGAGCTTCTCAAACTGTGAGGCGCCCTCCACTTATTGGTAAGGCTCAGTTCGGTAGTCGATTCAGACAGAAGTGATCATAAGCTATACACGCCTTTCTAAGATTGCACCAATATCTGGGTTAGGATAATAATTTACCCCTTTATTGCTTATTTTAATGTTCTGCTAAATTCAAAAGACAAAATAGAAGATTAATCGAGATTTTAATGACAATTTTTGGCACGGACTTATACCAGTGGTGGGGTGCAGGCATCACCATGTTCTGGCTGGTGCGGCCCTAGTAAATAAATATTAATGAGCTCTTGTTTAGGGGGTCTGTATTTGTTTAGGGGGTCTGGGTTGGGGTCTTTATTAGTTTTGAAAGTTTTGTCTCTGGTCTATATTCATTTTGGGGTGTGATGAATTAGGTCAGATGCGCTTCTTATGGTTCCAATGCTGCAGCTTGGGGGCATGTCCTACATAAATGGGTGGGCCATAAGCTAAAAATGTTTTATATGGGTCAACAAGAAATGTGTACTACTTTTTGTGTAAACTGTCCCATGTCGCTGTGTGCGTGTCAACACCAACCAAACTGCTCATCTCAAAAGCAATGGGTGCTGGCATTATAGAAAGAAGTGGGACGGGATTGAATGTAAATCACGTATGATAAACGGTTGATGTGGCAGCAAACTCCTTCTCGAATGCTCATTAATACCGTGCCCAGATGTTGCATTATAAATATAAGCGGAGACATTAGGATTTGTTTTGCAAAATAACAAAAAATTTAGAAAAATCACAAAAATCCTTATGGTAGATTGGGGAAAGAGGAAAGTAGTAGTCAAGTGAGAGAACGTGTCTATCTGCTACGCACATTAACAATAAACCGCAGGTTGTAACCTGGAGAATTGTCAGTAATGAAGAGGAATGCCTGGCAGGTCAGGAGGTGACGGAGACCCTGTATGTTTCCACAGGACCCAGATGTCCCTGAATTTGTGGTGGGATCTGAAATCCCAGTGTGTTCGCTCTTCACATCTTTGTAATCAAATTGGAGGGGCCATTAATCTCTGGGACCCTTCCCCACTAAACAAAAGCCACCATGGGGGCATTAAGAAATATGGGGTTTCCCCTAAAAAGCACTTTCTTCTATTAACTAGCCAACTAAGAAGAAAATAATTTAATGGTAGTCCATGGGGTAGACATATTTAAAGACATCTTCCCTACTTTGGTGATACATTTATTTATATAGAAAATAGGTGATACCTTTCAGGGGTGTAGGATAGGGGGTTCAAAGGTGGCAGTTACACCCATGCCATGGTGTTTAAGAGGGCCCAAGGGTCCCCGTCACATAAAAATACACAAGTATTAAAAATGACACATGGTAGGTAGTGGCCCTGTTACAAATTCTGCGTTGGGGCCCAGGAACTTCAAGTTATCTGGTACCATCGGTGCTCCATAAAGAGCTTCCCTCACAACACTACTGATTTTGTAAGTTTTTGGTTATTTTTGTGGAATTATATCATAAGAATACTTTTTTTTTTTTATAACAACTTAGTAATTCTATTGAATATTAGTTTGTTTGTTTTTTAAATCAAAATGGCTCCTCGTAAATATTCATTAGGGGTTTGTCCCTGTCTAGCCATTTTAGAATACATCATATAGCAGCTTCCTCTATAATCTAACAGCAGATGAGAATTGCCTCATATTTAGAGCAGATGTAACCGATCATAGCCACCCCTGATCAAGTTGACAAGCTCCTCCCCATTGACTTGTTCAGAGATAGACCCGCCCCTTAGACTCATGTGGGGATGATTGCTAAAAGACTGTTATGTGACTCTAAAACAAATGTATGAAACATTGTTTAACTGAATACTACTTATCTCTATTATAATATAAAATGTATCAAACATACACTACTTAGAACAAGTCTGTATTCCAACACCACAACATAGGAATGGGTATTCTGACTTCTGAGATCTTGTTTTGAGATTTTCCAAGTACTTTGATTATGCCTTAAGTGTATACACAACCAAAGCCTGTTTATAGTACACAACAGGCTATTTTTCCTCAAGGCAACAATAGTCTGATATTGGGTGAATGTATATTACAAGGTGTTCGTTCACATCTGCGTCAGGGCTCCGTTCCAACGTTCCGTCGGAGCCTTCCATCGGAACGGAGCCCTGACTGACAAACGGAAACCACAGGTTTCCGTTTCCATCACCATTGATTTCAATGGTGACGGATCCGGTGGCAATGGTTTGCGTTTGTCTCCGTTGTGCAAGGGTTCCGTCGTTTTGACGGAACGAATAGCGCAGTCGACTACACTATTGATTTAAATGGCATCCATCAACAAATAGGAGTCAAAGATAGTCAGATTATTGTGTCCTGTTGGTAGCAAAGATCAAAGGGGTTGAAATTTACCTAATTCAAACCTTTGTTTCTCTGGGTGTTAACCAGCGCCAGAGAAGTGTGTTCACCACTTATCTCACCCCTCTATTGCACCAACATGCACGGTTATAGCGGAGTTGGGGAAGATAGACAGTTGTCGACGGTTTGTATGACCGCTATCTTATGTGTATGGACAGCGTTAGGATCCTCTTTGTCTGAATATATTTCAAGTATTGTTATCTCTTCCTATAGCAAGGGAAGTTTTACTGGACTTGAATTCCGAACTCCAGCCCAACGTCCGATTGAGAGACGCTAGTGCACACTGGGTGGTATAACACAGCACCCTTACGATGCATGAAGAGTATTGTGCACTGGTCCTAATAAATAGGCTAGGACCCGCGTATGATACTTTCCAGATGCCCGCCCAGCGCACTCTAGCGTTTTTCTACGCTCAATGTCAGATCGCGCTGGAAGCCGCCATTGGAGGGACAATTTAATGGATACTTTATGATTACATCAGCAATTTGTATTACCAATTGCACACTATCCACAATGCATTGGGGTGCTGATGGGTATATATGGCAGCCAGGTGCCAAACAAAGCATCCAAGGCTGTCATACGTAAATACCTGTGAGTGTGCTTTAGTCATAGGCCAATAGGGATTCCCCATATCAGCATACAGGATCCGTGTAATGCTATGTGCACGCATCCTTAAATTGTCATTTTAACCCCTACACGGCCAGATTTATCAAAGCAAATTCAATATGCACAGGCGACAATTCATTTCACGGTCATCCAATAAAATAACAGGTCTCCTAGTTGCTCCAGGAAGAAAATATTTATTTTAGTTTGTTTAACATCTGTTTGGAATAGGCGACCATTGTGACTTCTATACCGGCTAAAACAATTAGGCAAAGTGGCTGTAAATGCGAGTCTAGATATGCACGGGCTTGATGCTCGCTGCCATCCTTCGAGCTGTCATCACTTACTGGCCTGGCCCTATTTGACAAAAATATATTAGATCCATGTTGTTAAATGAAGTGACTTGACGGCATTTGCTGTAACCAATGCTCTCAGCAGAAGTTCATGGTCTCTGATACAGTTTTTTTTATATTGTATTAGCACAGACGATTAAATGAGACAATATTATCCTAATGTGATTTTTCTGCGCCTTGAGCATTTCATTACATCTTTAGGTCTCCGGTCCACTATCTTTCTCACTCCTATTGATCCAGCAGTTAGTCCTATTCAATTATTCAATCTCGATCAATACATTTAGATGCATGAGATGTAAACGTTCTGTTTCTCCTGTTATCAGCTTACAGTCTTGTTCTTCATCCATAAAGAGCAGTAACGTGGTCAGTAAATATAATGAAAAGTTATGGAATGGGTAAGAACATGATAGGATATAATATAACATAGTGGGTGGAGGGAATGAACAAAACTAGAGCTAAGAAAAGCAATGGCAGAGGCATATCTTGGCACTACCGGACTCCAATGCAAAATTTACAACAGGTCCCCCACCCACCATATGCCATTTATAGTACAGGTAGCAGAGTGGCCTCTGGACCCCAACAGGTATCATGGCCCATGTATGAACACTACTTATAAACCTCTATACTATAGTGACGGTCCAGGGCAATGGTATTGTTCATGGATACTAAGAGTCAACAGTCTTTTTGTCATTGGAGGTTACAAAATAGACGGTCGGATTTAAAGCTACGGCCAACACCTCCGATTTATTTATAAGATTTATATATGACCCACCCAGATTAGAATTGGCCGCAATTAGAATCTCTGGTTGTGGTTTCTACATCCCAGTTCCATTGAGTTGTTAGTACAGTGACCTCCTCCAAAATCTATTGGGCAAACCCTTTCCAAGGCAAGAACTTTGGAAGTACACAAAAATTATTTGGTACAAAGTTTCAAGTTACATTGAAGAAAAGTCAATGTCTCCTGTGGGCCTTGCTCCCCAACAACACATGTGGAAAAAATAAAAAAAAAGTGTGATGTCCTAATATTCTGTGCTGAGAACCGACATATCTTCCTCTACAAAATGCAGGAGGTGGAAACGTTGATGGTTCATAAGCCATTCAAGCAAAACAAATCACATCGGTAGACTAGAAAATTATCATTCCTGTAGCGTACAAGGCCATGGAACGCCGTTCCTACTCACCCCTCGGCGGCCGCGGTCATGGGTCTGTGTTTGCTGGCCAGCATCTCATTCCTAGGATACACCAGCACTCACTTCCGCTCCACTGTGTTCCATGAATTATTATACAATTTAGCCCTAATCACTCTGGACTATAAAGGGACCCTGCCCTTTTACTCCCTGCCTGTGCGTTGTTTGTAAGTCCCATGTTCGTCTTAACAAATGGTCCCTCAGTGTTTTCCTGTTCCCAAGCCTTATTACCTGTTCCTGTATCCTGTGCTGTGTTGGGTCCTATCCCTATTGAGTGTTGGAGTCGTGTTCTGTCATCGGTCATGCCTACTGTCGTACACCACGTCTGGTGTCTTCTGCCACTCCTGATATCCTCCGCCACATGTGGCATCCTCTGCCGTCTGAAGTTTCATCTGTGCCTAGCCATTGCGACTGTCTGGACTATTCAGGTACCCTTGTGCTGGACTTTGTATGGATTGGGTACGCTGTTGTTTGGCCAGCAGTATTCCCGCTACGGCGGTGTGACCTAGTGGGTCCACATATCCACAGATCGTGACAATTCCTGACTCCATAAGAGCATTAAGATCCACATCTCCGGCCACTGGTGGCCTGGCCTGTTGCTAGACATTTGACCGCACTTTGTTAGTAGACCATATTCATTGGGGAGATTTAAGGGTTTAGATAACATGGAAAAAGAGAACAGCGATTAAATAACTAGGTAAAATAAGAAAACACCACAATGGTAACTTAAAATATTATTTCAAGGGTAGGCCTAATCTATATGAAAACCTAAGTAACTTTGTAAATACAATACATTACTTATCCTGCACTGATCCTGAGTTATAGGCTGTATCATACTCCAGAGCTGCACTCACTATTCTGCAGATATAGTCCCTGTGTACATACATTACATTATCTTGTACTGATCGTGAGTTGCATCCTGTATTGTACTCTAGAGCTGTAATGTATGTACACAGTGACTCCACCAGCAGAATAGTGTGTGCAGCTCTGGAGTATAATACAGGCTGTAACTCAGGATCAGTAGAGGATAAGTAATGTGATGTATGTACACAGTGACTCCACCAGCAGAATAGTGTGTGCAGCTCTGGAGTATAATACAGGATGTAACTCAGGATCAGTACAGGATACGTAATGTAATGTAATGTATGTACACGGTGACTCCACCGGCAGAATAGTGAGTGCAGCTCTGGAGTATAATACAGGATGTAACTCAGGATCAGTACAGGATAAGTAATGTTATGTATGTACACAGTGACTCCACCAGCAGAATAGTGAGTGCAGCTCTGGAGTATATTACAGGTTGTAACTCAGGATCAGTACAGGATAAGTAATGTCATGTAGGTACACAGTGACTCCACCAGCAGAATAGTGAGTGCAGCTCTGGAGTATAATACAGGTTGTAACTCAGGATCAGTACAGGATAAGTAAAGTAATGTATGTACACAGTGACTCCACCAGCAGAATAGTGAGTGCAGCTCTGGAGTATAATACATGATGTAACTCAGGATCAGTACAGGATAAGTAAAGTAATCTATGTACACAGTGACTCTACCAGCAGAATAGAGAGTGCAGCTCTAGAGTATAATACGGGATGTAACTCAGGATCAGTACAGGATAAGTAATGTAATGGATGTACAGTTACTGAATAGAATAATTGACTGAAAGGAGGGCATATGCTGTAGATAGTCAGAAACAGAAATGTAGTCCTATGAATGGCAGCAGGAATAGGCTAAATAGTCAGCAATAATATTATAATGTTTTATAATACAAAATTGCAAAACTGCCACTGCTGAGCTGAAAGCTATTAGGAAGGCATGAAGGTAATGATTATTTACACTGGGCTGGTGAAGGGGCTGATTTGAAATGCCACAAATGTTACAGGCTGTTTATAATTAGAAAACGTATCTTTGTATCACAGTATCCAACTATGAAAATTGCTAATTATTACTGCAGACAACATGATAGAATACAGAATGGAATCTCCGCATCGCAAAAATGATCAAGGCAAATGGCAGCGCGCTCATCTCTTCACAAAATTATCTAAATATTAGAAATACTGGGCAACATGCCATAAAAGACATTGGGGGCTAACACACAAATTGTATTTTAGCTTCCATGGTATTAAAGGGGTTGTCTAGTTTAGGAAAACCCATTTTCAAACACCCTATTAGGTAATTCTGAGTTAATAGAGGGGGCCTCTTTTTCACGACCCTTATATTTTATCCAGAGTGGAGAGTGGCTACTTTGTGTATCTCTCGCTCTGGAGGACCCGACATATCCATGCATTACATGGAAAAACCAATGATTTCAATGAGAAGAGTGTAATACTTTATTTCCCCTGAGGTGGCACTGCAGGGAAATTGAGCACTTGGTACCTGGTTCTTTCATAAATTACAGCTGATCACTGGGGATCCCAGCAGCCGGACATCCTCCGATTCACTCTGTGAACCCTTCTATAAAACGTCATTATTTAGTTATAGTGTTTATACATTTTAGTAGTAGTTCACATTGTGCAAACTTTTTTTTCATGAAATTGTTAGAAAATTGTGGTAGATTTTTTGGTCCAACATCGATGCTTTCATACTTTCAATATGTACAGGTTGTCTTATGGATTCATTCTAAAGGCTCAGTGGATTTTGTGTGCAGTATACAGTCCTCAGTATATAGTGGTAGGCTATTGCGTTAGGCTGCTTTTCTTTGCCTCATTTTTGTTTTGTTCTATTAAATAAAAAAATAAAAAATTGTTATTCAATCATTTCAGTGACGAGTCCCGATAAACTGCCGCGGCTCCGGTTATATTGACTCTGTTCTTGACTCCTGACCTTTAACTTGTTTCTGGATCAAGCTTCTGTTTACCCTTTAAATGTGTCGCCTGGCTCGTGTATTTCTACTGGTATCGATCCCTGGCCTGACTTCTAACTAAGTTTCCGTCTTATCCTCTGGATTTTTGCATCCTGACAGATCATCCTTTGGCCACCCCGGGCTAGGTTCCTGACCTCTACGCTGCAGGACATCCGCTGCTAAATGGGTGACTATTCTAAGGATTGCAACCTGGGAATCTGACCGAAAAAGTCCATACTTCCTTGCAAAGTTTAACGGTGAAGAACGGGGATATTCAGTAGACTCCGCACCACAGTCAAGCCAACACCAAACCGATTGCGGTTTAGTGGATCCATTTCTCCGCTGAGAAACGTAATTGAAATGTTTTTGTAAACCTCCCTCTTGTTTAGGGGATAAACGGTTTTCAAAAAGTTCATCTTTGTAAATGCTGAACTAGGCAAAGGGTAAAAAAATTAGCAAAAAGCAAAAAAAAAAAAGAACCAGAAGTTTTAAAAGACGCCTCTGTGTATATTTGGCTCATTTAATATAGATAGGATGGAGTTCTTTTTTTTTTGGTCCGAACATAGAAAGTAAATACCATGTGATGTCCATGGAGTCTTCAGGCTAAATACTTTTTGGGAAATTTTTGGTTCATACATGTAAAAATAATTTTCCAGGAACCCTCTAAGTAAATCCATTACTACTTCACTATTGCAATACTTCTTCCTGAACTATAGGTACTTACATCCAGATAACATGGTCATATCTTCAGCTGGTCCAAAAAACAAAAAGCATACAACTGCGACGTACAACCACTTTAAGTAGAAAACCCATATGACCGAAGAATGAACATTGGGCACTCCAATCAAACTACGTATTGCCAACTTTGAGGAAGAGTTTTTCACTTAGCAATTCAACTTTTTGAAATTGTAGGGCATGAAAAGGCATGCTCATCCCATTCACCGTTTCTATTCCTCACCCCAAGTCTATTCTTTCATCATAGGGCCAACTAGAATTATGGCCGGTTTGAGAGTATGGCAAACTTGGCAATTGCCCATGTCCTGATTTCACAGGGGCCCCATGAGGATTAAAGACCCGAAGACCCTCTGCCACATAAGAAACCAGTATTATGAATGGCACATAGTTGGGGGGGCCCCGTTACATATATTGTATTGGGGCCTCGGAGCTTCCAGTTACACCTCTGGTATATAGCATTTTACTTGGAGATTTTTTGTGACCTGATTTGAGTGTCTGCTGCCTAGGACAGCAGTTTTTCACTGATTCATGATCACTACACCAGCCGCCCACATCTGCTCATCTTGAAACCCTTTTCCCTGAAGATTTATTTATTAAGGCTGCCTGTCCCCACATGCGTCTTGAGGTCTGACTCATGACCTCTCTTGTGTTAGCCTTTCCCTGTTGAAAAACTAACCTCTGCTTTTCTGACTCAATATTTTTCCATGGTTAATAGATCCGACCCATGTAATGTATACATTTTATGCCCGCTACGGCTTTATCCTCTCTTGCCTTATTCTCCTTTTGAAATGGATACCGATTTTGTGACACAAAGTCTGCGCTGTAATGTAATGCAAACACGGAGAACCAATTCAGTTTATAAAAATTCTATTTGTCAAACAGCCGAATCACTGGCCAATATAACCAAGAGAGTTCATACAGCTAGTTATATAGAAGATCAGCAGCCCCTTCTATTATATTCTACAATCTCACTTCATTACAGCATGCCCCCCACGTGTCTCATAACCTGTCATTATCTATCCTCTATCTATCTATCTATCTATCTATCTATCTATCTATCTATCTATCTATCTATCTATCTATCTATCTATCTATCTATCTATCTATCTATCTATCTATCTATCTCATATCTATCTATCTATCTCATATCTATCTATCTATCTATCTATCTATCTATCTCATATCTATCTATCTATCTCATATCTATCTATCTATCTATCTATCTATCTATCTATCTATCTATCTATCTATCTATCTATCTATCTCTCATATCTATCTAATATCTCATATCTATCTATCTATCTATCTATCTATCTATCTATCTATCTATCTCCTATCTATCTATCTATCTATCTATCTATCTATCTATCTATCTATCTATCTAATATCTCATATCTATCTATCTATCTATCTATCTATCTAATATCTCATATCTATCTATCTATCTATCTATCTATCTATCTATCTATCTATCTATCTATCTATCTATCTATCTATCTATCTATCTATCTATCTATCTATCTATCTATCTATCTATCTATCTATCTATCGCTCATATCTATCTATCTAATATCTCATATCTATCTATCTATCTATCTATCTATCTATCTATCTATCTATCTATCTATCTATCTATCTATCTATCTATCTATCTATCTATCTATCTATCTATCTATCTATCTAATATCTCATATCTATCTATCTATCTATCTATCTATCTATCTATCTATCTATCTATCTATCTATCTATCTATCTATCTATCTATCTATCTCATATCTAAGATGGCTGGAGGTAGGTATAAAACTACCAATTAACTACAAATGGGACTAGAAAGGCAGGAAATACTGAATAAGGCCTTATCCAGTATAGAACCGGTGTTTATTGTCCACATTCTGGATGTTATACCCAGATACCAACCTCGGGTCTATGGTGCAGTAAGTTCAATTCAGTAGAATCAGGGCATGTCTGGGTGTTACATATGAAATACATATGGACAGTTAAGGCCCTTTTACACGGGCCAATTATCGGGCAGACAGGCATTCATATAACGCTCCTTCCCAATAATTTCCATGTCTAAACAGGGCAGAGATCAGCAGGTGAACGAGCAAACACTCGTTCATCAACTGATCGTAATATTTTACATATTTAAAACAATATCGTTGTCGGCAGCACATCCACCTGTGGCCGGTGTAAAAGTACCTTAACACATGGGTACAATACACCCGTCTGAGTCAAGCTAGAGCGAAGCGGTAACAACTCTAGAAAAGCACTGTATGCCACTCCGCCTTCTGATGGCTACGCTCCGCTTTCTCTGTAGACCACATGGTCAGCCCATTATAATCAAAGGCCGAATAGGCCGCCTGCTGGAAAAAAATCAAAAGATCCCAGTTTTATATATGGCACATGGTAGGTGGGGGCCCTGTTACAGGTTACATTTTTGGACCTAGAACCCTCCAGTTAAGCCTTTAATGGTGGACACAAACAGCAGAGGGCCCGTGCACGTACACGGTCTCAAATAGCTCAGCATAGCGCATCCTCTTAAAGCTAGCCATATCCTTTGGATACCTGTCGGCTAAATGAGTATTCGGCCGACAACTATCTAAACATGTACGGCTAGCTTTAATGGGGTGCTCTATGCTGAGCTATTCGAGACCAAATGGCTCACATTTCTCCCAACTCCTCCATAAACATGGAGCGGAGCGTGCATATTTTTTTTGCATGGTAGAGGGGACTAAGCCGCTGCCAGACCCCTCTCATCTCTTGCGAGACTAAAGGATCAGGAATGTTATAGTCCAACATGCCCGATCCTTCTTTCCCATGACATTTGCCTTTGGGGAAGAATCTGGTGACCCCGTACACAATAGTCCGTCGCTAAAATCAGCATGCTCGGATGTGGGTATGACCAGATTTGGTTTCTCTATCCAACACACCAGTATTTGAGAGCCAGAAAACTAAATACGGTAGTTCAAGCCCTTACATGCAACCTAATAGACAGTGGGAGGCTGCTTTGAAGATGACCGTAGACCGTTTTACCTACTAGGCCCCGGTGCAGCTGCACAGGTTGCACTTATAGGATGTCCACCCATGATTATCATTGCTTATGCATCCTGGGATATGTTAAACAGACGACTCGCAATGTTCCCTTAAAGGGGATCACCCATCAGTGTGTTAGCCTGTGGGGTTTAATTATTTCATTGGCTAGTGGGTGACATTCTGCTGGGCGTCTCCTAAATTTAAAAAAATTCCCTTGGGAAGGATCCTCTTCCTTTTACGGATTACTCTCCAGCTAAGGAAAAACTGTCCTCGAACCCACCCATTTAATATTGATTAGCTTTGCGTTTAATATTTTTATTATCTTCTGTATAGCGTGTTGTATTTTCATATACTTAAAGAGTAATCAGACTTTTGACATGTCATAAACATATATCAAAAGTTTGGATCGGTGGGGTTTTGGGTGCTGAGACCCCCTACTGTAGCTAAAACGAGGGTGCAGAAGCGCTCGGCTGAGTCCTCTGCTCCTTCGGATGTCATCAGCGCTCACGGTCAGGCTGAAAACTGCTTTTTTAATTTTTTGGGGAATATTACAAAAATCTCTATTTAACGCTCTTTTACATTTTCTTTTAATCCCCCTAAGGGACTTGAACTAGCGATCGCTGGTACAACACACTCAACAAACGTACTGTAACTTTTACAGGCTCACACAGTATTAATCCTTGCCAGAGAGTACAATCCTTTATTAGACCTCTAGGATGCAGGACAACCCTTAACGTCCGCGGCCTGTCGTCCCTACTCACCCCTCGACCGCAGACTGCCAAGTTCGGGCCGGCATCTCCCTCCTAGGAGACGCCGGCACTCTGTTCCGCTCTGTCCTGCAGTGCTCTCTAGGGTGCGTGTTCGCTCGTTGCCAGCCTTAAAGGGCCAGTGCGCGCACAAGAGAAATATTACTACTTAGCCCTGATCACTCTGGACTATAAAAAGGACTCTGCCCCTTCATTCCTTGCCTGAGCGTTGTTGTGTATTCCCATGTTAGTCTTAGCAAATGGTCTCTTAGGCCACATTCACACGAACATGTTTTTGCGGCCGCAATTCCCCCGAAAATCCACGGGAGAATTGTGGCCCCATTCTTTTCTATGGGGACATGCACACGACCGTAATTTTTGCGGTCTTTGCACGGCCCGGGAACCCGCACCGCAGAAAGAACGGGCATGTCCTATTACGCCCGTCTTCTGCGGTCCGGGCTCATTGAAAACAATGACGGCGGCCATGTGCATGTCCTACGATTTGCGGGCGGCCCGCGGCTGACAGTCCGCAGTCGGCCGACCCGAAAATCACGGCCGTGCACACGGCTATGGTCGTGTGCATGAGGCCTTAGTGTTATCCTGTTCCCAGTGTTCCTGCTACCTGTATCCTGTGCTGTGTTTGTTCCTGATCCTTATCTAGTGTTCAAGTCGTGTTGTGCCACCTGTCACGCCTGCTGTCATACACCACATCTGGTCTCTTCTGCCACGCCTGATATCATTCCGCCACGTGTGCCGTCATCTACTTTCAAGTTTTATCTGTGCCTAAGCCTCTGCTGCTGTCTGCAATATTACAGGTACTCTTGTGCTAGGACTTTGTATAGACTGTTTGGCCAGCGGTTACTCCGCTACAGTGATACGGCCTAGTGGGTCCACAAACCCACGGATCGAGACACCACCATTGCTAAGCCACGATCATGTGGGAGGGGCGATGTCTTAGATGCTCAAGTCGCTATTGACTGCAGCATCTAAGTGGTTTCAAAGCCGCTAATGTAAAGTTTTGGCTGCAACATACTGCCGACACCCACTGGGCATGGAGTGGGTTCAGTCCGTGAGTCCGCTCCATTTTCACTCTTCCCGGCCATGACATACAGTTACGTCAAACGTCGAAAAGGGGTTAAATCTATTTTACCGGACAAGATTCTTCATGCTTTAATAAAAGCGATCCCACTTTGTACCCAAATATATGTCTCTCTTTCGATATTTAGTTTTTCTGCTAGCCCTACAGATATATGGTGGTCTCGTCAGTCAATATCCGACCGCCACTGTAACAAAAGTCTATGAAATCTTCGTCAGAATATAACACAATGGAGCGTGCTTAATAAATGTATTCATATCAAATGATGTGCCATAGAAGAGTCACCACCGTCCATGCCCTCTGCACAGCGTACAGATCCCTCCTGTGTAAGTCTACAATATTCCCCTCTCCCTGGCTTAGAGCACATGCCAGTTCAGCAATCACTGCCAAGGCTTAAAAAACACTGAGCCCTTCCCTTTATCTTGTGCCGGCCCCAGAATACCTTCCATGTGCTGATACAATCAGGACCTGAATGGGATTCCTTCCACCACAATGTCTCCCACTGCTTTGGGGGTTAATTAACAAGAGACTTCAGATTGAGAGCTGTATTTATCATAAAAATGACATTTTGCTAAACCTCACAAGTTCTTGTTTAATATCCTTCAGCTGATCATCCTGCTAACTTTTTCTATTTCATTTTGTAAAAGGAAAGCTAATCCCCTCGGAATGAATATTTCTTCATCTGAGAGCTGAATGAGGCTGCACTAAACACATGATAGAGGACCGAGAATTCCCAGATAAAGTGTCGGCATCGAGCTTTAAAGGAACAGAGGTCCAATTTCTGAATAAAACATATAAAATGAAATCAGTACGCTGAGAAAACAATGGTGCCTTACTCTCAAACTAGGCTGATCAGGCCATGAGAAAAGATAGGTGGTCAATGCCAGACTTGGGGCCACCAGAGAAGATGATTCTGAAGGCCACCACCCTCCATCTATACAGAACAGGTCACCTCCACTTATAAATTCATTGCAAACTTTGTTTTCAACATTGTAGACACAGTATGTATCATCTAATAGGTTATTTTTTAATCAACCCGTGTCTAAAGTCAACTCTAAATAGGGTTGTCTTCTACTGGCTCTTTGGGGACCACTACTTGTCAGAGTCTGTCTGCAGAATGATCCTCTGGTACTCTGGTGGCCAGTCCAACCCTTCAGATGGGACCTGTTTTGAGCCAAAAATACTAGTCTCTTATTAGGTGTAGCGTCCATGGCCGCGGGCCGTCGGGTTTACTCACCCCCCGACGCCCGCAGCCATGGATCAGTGAGCGCTGGCTCTCATCTCCCTCCTAGGAGACGCCAGCGCTCACTTCCGCTCCGATCCACTGTGTTCCGTAGGGTGCCCACTCTTACAGGGCCAGCGCGCAAACATGAGAACCATCATCATTATCAACTACACGTTTTCCTGGACTATAAGAAGGGCTCTGCCCTCCTTATTCTTGCCTGAGCATTGTTAGTGTATCCCAAGTCTGTCTTGCAAATGGTCCCATAGTGTTTTCCCGTTCCAGTTGTTACCCGTGCCCTGTTACCCATATCCTGCATCCCGTGCGGTGTTCTCATTTCTGAAGCCTCTTAGTGTTGGAGTCGTGCCCTACTGCACCTGCTGTCGTTTGCCACGTCCAGTGTCTTCTGCCACGTCCAGTGTCGTCTACCACGTCCAGTGTCGTCTAGTACTGTCCGCCACGTCTGGCGCAACCTGCTACTCCGACCTCCATCCGTGCTGAAGCCACAGCTACCATCTGGACTAGTTCAAGTACCGGAGTGTTACGAACTGCTATAGACTTTGTATAGACTGTGACCTGGTCAGCTGCCTCCCCGCTGCGGCGGAGCGGCCTAGTGGGTCCACATACCCTGTGATCTTGACATTAGGAACCTATAAATAGAACCTGCCATGAGAGAAGACCTCTGACTTGTATCTAGAGATGAGTAAATTTTCCAAAATTAGTTTTGGGTCCGATTTGGTCAAATTCGTCAGATTTGATTTGGTCCGAATAAATTTGCCACAAATCGCAAGAACCCCAATTGCCTTAAAAAACCTGTGTTTGACTCTCTTATGTCTTCTAGGACAGTATTGAATGCCTTTCAAGCTCTGTCAAGCCAGCATTGGTGATGTCATCCACCTATACCTCTCATGATTGGCTGTGCTAGAGGGAGGGATAACCGCAGTGCATTTTGGGAAAGCTGTCTGCACGTCAATATGGGGAAGTCTGCACCAGGTCATGTGATCCTTTTTCTAAACTGAAAAACGGTGGCCAGCGCTTCTCGGCAGCCGCCATTTTGATGCGATTCGTGCCCCATGAATATCAAAAGTTTAGAATTTTGCCAAATCCCAAAGTTTGGTGCAATTTGGACCAAGTTCAATTAGTGTAGAACGTGTTCACTCATCTCTACTTGTATCCTAATAAGACAACCTGACTATAGAAACATCATACTAATGGCAGTCAGGTCTGCTTACCTTTTAACACCATGCCGTTTTGGGGTACATTATTCTGTGCTGATTATTTTCTAAATACAGAAAAATTCTTGTGGGATCTTATTGTACATGGTTTTATTTTATAGTTGAATGTATAAATTGTATGCAGAAAAACATCTTAGCTCTCTCTAGTGGGGACACAAAAAAGGTCAAAATTTGATAATTTCACTCGCTCTCTTTGCACGGGAGGCGGAGTTCTGTATGAGAAAAATGTAGTTCTGACCGCTATAAAGATATGTTGAGAAATTAATCAGCAGAGAATATTGCATCTATTTGGACTTTAAAAAAAAAAAAAATAGTTTGAGGATGTAAAATATACTTTAAATGCAATGTGCACTGAAGCCGAATTTAAATGTTTTAAAAAAAATTAATCAATGTTTTTATTATGCATAAATAGAAGCTGTATCCTCCCATCAAAGATGATTCCGTCAGGTCAGCTATACTGACTGCTCCGGTGAAAGCTGGAGCTGGGCATCTCTGACACGCAGAATCCAGCAAATAACGATCACATCAAAGCTGATGAGTGTCCAGGAAGTAACAAGTCTGTGCAGGAGGGAGTGAGAAGTTGTTACTAGATGCAGTGCTGGTGGAGATAGACGCAGCGACATGCTGCTGATGGTGACAAGCTGCTGGGAGAAGTTAAGTTGCGGATGAGTGTGAGGCAGAGAGAGACAGAGTGAGCTCTGACTGAAGCGTCTGTTGTCGGATGTAGACATGTCAGCTATATTGGTTGTGACTCTGGCTGGGCTGTGACCGCAGGAAGAGTAACGCGTATTCCCAGCAGAAAGACTGACGGAGGGTCTGAGACTGCAAGCTAGGCAGTGACCAGAGTATAGAGAGAGAAGCCGGAAGGACTGACCGGATAGATACTGGGACTGAGGAGTCCAGAGAAGACTGGTTGGGCCTGTAGTGGCAGCAGGTCCTGAAGAGCGAGCATTGGGTGGGGTGGCAGCACACACTGTACGGAGAGCTAGGGAGGGGGTTAGAGTGGAAATGTAGAGGAAACATTTAATCCAGTCAGAAAGCGGTGTACCTGCAGTGTCTAGCAAAGTGCAAGACTAAGGGTAGAGATGGTCCAAAATAAGGCCTATGTAGGCCTGTGAATCAGCAACCAGCCGCCACCATCTCAAGGGGAACTAGGTCTACAGTAAAGCAGCCAGCACCTGACATTTTGTGGCCTACCATGGCCTGTATTGCCAGACCAACCCCTTGGCCTAGTCTGCAAAAAGCAAACGGCAAGCACACAATCATCTACCTGTCTGAGCCATTGCATATAAGACTGTGCCTCTCGGTTGCTACTGAGAAGAATTGTAGTAATTGCGGCCATGCGTGTGACGTTTACCTCCGGTCTGAACGTAAATACATGTATTGCCATCACTCTTTTTCGGACTGTCAATTCTGTAACACAACCTGTACCGGGTCCTACACCATCTGGGGCACCGAACACCTTATACTAGCCATGTCTGATCAGTTTGACAGTTTTTGTTTTTTTCTTCTACATTTTTGTACTTTTCAAGAACACTGGCAGGGCAAATATACATGCATGACACCTGGATTCAAAGAACACCAAAGCGAGAATCCTTGTGTCAAGCACCACCAGCTCAGGCCCTGCAATAGGCTCAACACAGTATCCGGAAAGGGACGTACACATAAAAAAAGATAGTCTCTCATTCTGGAGGACCCGGCTTAACCGCGCATTACATGGCAGCCTATTGATTTCAATGTAATGCTTAAATTTGCCCTGTGGTGGCACTGCAGAAAAAGTGAACACTTGCTGCTGAGTTCTCCCACAGATTACAGCTGATCACAGCAGGTCCCAGCAACCTGTGATCAGCTTATTTTCTTACTAACAAAAAGATTGCGCAAAACGGACAACAACTTTAAAGGAATATTTACAAATCCGGTTTGCAATTCCCATAGACTAGGAAAGTGAAGAAAGAAATTGAACTCTGAGGCACAGGATTACAGGAGGACTCTGGCATTACTCCACAATGATCAGACAAGTTTAAACAGAAATTCATGTTCTGGGCTTCCCCTGAAAAATAACGGGCTGCCCTTGGTACTAACAATTCAAGCAGCTTAAAGCTCTTTCTGTTTCAATCCAAAAATTATTGGCTTCATTTAAAGGTGACATACACTGGCATTTACTGTTACTCAAAGTGGCCTATAAAAAAGCATTTCATCACATGTAACATAGAAGACTATGTAATATAGAAACAAGACATTGGGGCACATCTACTATTGTGGATGCAGCTGTTTTTGACGTATTTTGAGCTAAAACTAGGCGCATTTTTGGTGCACAAGGTCGCAAATAATTGAAGACATATTTATTACAAGAATGCACAGGGGAAAAAAATCAGATGTTTGCGCCTCACTAGACACTTTCAATAGTGTTTAGCAAAAGGGGTGTGGCTTAAAATGTGCCAACGAGCAATTTTGATGCAAAAAAAAAACGGCGTAAACTAAGCCAACTAATAGGTGGTACAAGAAAGAGAAAAGTCGAACATATCTAGTGAAATGTGCCAAATTTATTATATCTTGTGTGCCACTGGGATAACCTTGGCGCATCTTCTGACTGCCCGGTCTCAGCTTACAAGTCTAAATCTTAGACAGCATTAGTAAATCTGGCCCAACGTATATGGCATGCTATTGTACCTCCAAAACTAATGTAAAAAACAATATTAACACTTTGGCTAACACTTCAGTAGGGCAGAATTATCCATGTAATAACAAGGGCAACTGCATTACAAAAGTTTTTGCCACTTTTTTGTTCCGTAGGTGAACTACGCCAGTACAATCTGTACCTGTGCCGTATCCATGAATATATGGGCTTGACTACTAGGGCAGCAGGCGTAGCCGCTGCTATGGGGCCCATCATATGAGGGAGGGCCGGAAGAAGGTGGGAAAAGACAGTGGATAGTGAATTGCCAAGTACGAAGAGTCCTATGAAGAGGGAGATGGACAAAGGGATGAAGTAAAGGCCATAATAATCCGAAACTTTGCTGAACAGACTTGTTACTGATGGCGATTATGGTGGCTCTATTCCAAGGTTCACTTTTGGTTCCAATAGATACATGTTATGCCCTTGCCTTAATAAACATGTGCCGTGTTACATCTACGTAAGATTTGAAAATGATGCAACAAAGGGTTGCGACTAAACAGCCTAAAATGGCTGGGACTTGTATACCAGTATTTTGTAACATGGTGCAAGAATGATAATTGTGACGAGGCATAACGAAGAGAAGCGTGTCTAGTAGAGTTGCGTCAAAGGTATTATGTAGTCAAGGACATAAATGTCAGAGGCAGAGTTATTTGGGGCCCTTAGAGAAAGAGAAGTCTAGCCGTAGTTGGGTTCATTTGCTACCAGACCCTATGCAGGAAGGTGTCCGGAGGAAATGCATTTTTTCACACAAGTGGGTAGGGAATTGGCACCAAGGTCATGGAAAGGACACACAGGGGGTAATAAAGGCAAGGCCCTTCTGATTTTAAATGAAAAAACCCAGCACCATAATAGGGAGCCAATGTTGATCTTTGCTGTCTTCTATGTGCCCAATTGTATGTAGCGAGCTCCATTTTGATACTTGTCTTATTATTACTTGGAAAAGTGTTGGTTTTAAAGGGCCCCTGTCTGTAGTGTGCTCCACTGTATGTAGTGTGCTCCATTTTAATACTTGTCTTATTATTCCTTGAATAAATGTTGATCATAAAGGGCCTCAGAGACAACCCTTTTAATATGAGAACCACCACAGCGATCAGCTGATCGCCACAGGTCCAGCTTCCATGACCCCCGGCAAACTTCTTCATTTTGCCAGAGGAAGTTGCGGTCAGCTGCTCATTTCCCCTGCAGCGGCCACTACAGGGGAAATGTAGTATTACATGCACCTATTCAAATGCTTGTAAGCAGGTCTCTGCTCCGGTTCACAGAGGGGGATCCCGAGTAGGAGCAAATGGAAAGGGCAAGTCAAGATGAAACCCATAGTGTCTTAAACTAGTATTTAAATGGAAACGTGATACTGTTGAGTCCAAAGTGTCTAAAAAAAAACAATAACAGCTCGCTTCTCTGAGCTGTAAATTACAGTGAAACGGAGATTAAGTCCTGTTACTGAAACGCTGACTGGATCCCAGTTGCTATGTCATGTCAGCATTACAAACATATTTAACATAATAATGATAAAAATAAAGCAGGCACCACGTGCGCTTTGTATCCTCCTCAATGCTGCCGCAGCCAATTGCTGTTCATACTTCATCTATTGTTTCCTTCATTAAAATTGATATCACTAGCGTCCAACAAATCCTATGAAAAACAAACCTGCAGAGAGAGAAGCAGATAAGGGCTTAATTATTGAAGTTGCGTCTTTTCCTCTATGAATGTCACACGAAAGACAAAGGCAAAAAATGTTACACTTTTTGCAGTGGTGGGAACGTCACAGATGAATACAAACGTTCTCATTAACGCTGATTGTGTCCATGTTCCTTCTACTTTTACTTGGCGTCTTCTCAAAACAGGATATGAAGGTTTCTTTAATCTGGAGAAATGTATGTGACACTAATCCTACACATCACACAAAGAAATGTTTTTGCTTTTTCGAAGGAGAATCATATTGTGGGCATGAAATGCTAGAACTTTACTTTTCTACGTCGATTTACATTATATTGAACCTATTGGATATTTCCGAGGTTCTTTGTCATTTTGATGTAGGGTTGATATAAATGAGCAATAGATCAATGACATTGTAATATGTAATAAAATAATCAGTAAACTCTATGGAGGTACTTATTAAGGCCCCATGCACATGGCCGTGCCCGTAATCATGGGCCGCGATAGCGGGCACGTCCGCGGACAGACGCCCGCATTTTCTGCACATGCTTCCATATAAAGTTTGGGAGCACGGCCCGTAAAAAGCAAAAGATAGGACATGTCCTATCTTATGCAGTACACTTCTACGGCCCGGACACCTTCCCGGAAATAAACGGGGAGGGGTCCGTGGGCAATAGAAGTGAATGGGTCCGTAATTGAAGTCCACAATTACGGACGATTTTTACAGTCGTGTGCATGGGGCCTTATACATGAGCATTCATAGCGCACTCAATGTCCATGATACGTACATGGGCTACGTGACACAGTCTTGAGTTCATAGCCTAACGCTGGCCATAGATATTAAGGCTCATGCACAAGGCCAAATTACAGCTCCGTTCAATCTTGGAGTGTATGGAGCCATATTATAGGGCCATACTGTACCTCTGTCGGCATTCTAGTATGCTACTGTAGGCAGCCGTAGGGACTCCATGTGCTGTCAAACAGGCGATGGCCATGATTCCTAAGACATCAGTCAGCCAAATGATCATTTCATCATGATCATTCCCAGATTCCACGTGAAAATGTCCGTTCAACTTAATAGGTAGATAGTGGTTGCAAGATATTGGTGGCCCCTCATCTCAGTGGAAACAAAGGATTTGACAGGTAAAAATTGCTTGTCTTTTTTAGACTGGGGCTAGACATAGGGGAAGATTTACTAAGACTGTCATTTCATACGCACCCTCTTAATAAGTTTGCTGTATCTTTCTGCTGGCCATTCGCCAATGACCGCGACCGTGCGTCATCGATAATTTCTGCCGCCCCTGTATTGGACATAAAATAATAAAGAATTATACTCACCTCAGCGCTCCTCCCCTCCCCGTGATGCGGCTCATACAAGGTCCTGACACCGGGCAGTGTCAAGACGTGGTATGTGATGCAGCACTCAGGACGTAAAGTGCTGCGTTGTATATAAGGCCCTGATGCTGCTCGCGGTCAGGACCTCATATGAGTCGCAGCATGCTGTGAGATGAGTATATATTTTTTTATTTTATGTCCGATGGGGGGTGGAGGAATGTTGAGGCAGGGCAGTAGAAAGATGTAATAGATTTATTAAAAAGCATATGCCTTTTAATAAATCTGTCTCCTCTTACTCCAGCGGAGCAGAATTCTAAGACTGGCGCATGAAACGCCAGTTTTAGTAAATCTGCCCCTTTGATTGAATACGTTCAGTTTTCGTACATGACTTTGGTGAAAGGGTTTCACAATATTGTGATAAGAAACTCAACTACTAACTCAACCAGTCACTAACAAGTAAAAATTACTGCAAAAAGAATTCCCAAAAATTTAAATGGTTCCAATAAATGAGTGCTACAAAGTGAAGAAGAGTCTTAAGGACCATTTTAGTAGCAGTGGTGACAGATCACAACTTCAAGAACTACGAGGCCCGGCTTTGAAGTGCTACCCGTGCCTATAAGGTGTCAGTGTGCATTGCCCCTTGCTGTTCTCTGAATGAACTCCGGGTGAAGACAACCATCCCCAAGCTTGACATAACTTAGCCCACGTGTTATTTACGGCTTATGCCATATATACCCGCTCTACAGCAGTGTGAAAGCTTTCGTGTATCCAACGCGGTGTTCGTCAACTGGAAAACATTTACAAATAGTAAAGAGTAAAGCAATATAGCTGCAGTTAAAGACCTGATAATTACCATAATTCAACGTTTTAAGTATTTATAACATACGCACCATATATTTTATCACCTTGTGCGTTTGATGTATACTGAAACTTCGAAGAAGAGACAAACTGTCTGACTAGCTGCAATTAAATAATGACAAAAGTGGGTCGGACAAGGTACACAGTCCACAAGTTATACAGAAGCCGTTTTATTTGCTGTTTTATGGCTGGATTGTAATTGGAGATTGATCTACCAATCGTTTTACCTATATTTAGTTCCATACACATAATAATTACAACCATAAGTTAAAGTATTAACCTGTAATCACTCAGAATGTACCCAAACGTTGATGGCATCTTGGGCAGGAATTATAGACTACATTGCATGGACTTGTTTTTTATTAAAACTCCCTATTCAATTTAAAGGGGCAGGGACATACCAATAAGGGGTATGGAGGCTGCGGTCGCACCCTGGCCCTTGTGCCTCAGAGACCCAATTGCCCCTCCGCCCCATAAAGGTATACCAGTGGATGCAAACATCACTAGTCAATACACTGGAAGGAGGGTGACCCATGGTGAGAGACCGTCATTTACTTAGCATTAGAATTCTTCTAATTCTCCTACTATTTATTTTTGCCCTTTTTTGTTTTTATAGGTTCTCGGCCTGGTCGAAAAACGCCAGACAAACCATTTAATTTGTCTACAAGAAATATTAAATAGAGATGACCGAACCCATTGATAGACACTTAGCATGATTTCACTCTACTGTGACCTATGGACAAGCGATTTGTGGCATGTAATTAATTTAAGGTAAGGGCTACTCAGTGAATCAAGGTTGCGGTAAAATATTGTTGGTCAAAGACTCCTCAGAGCAAGTCTACAAGCTCCACCCATAGACATGTAGATAGGCAAAGCCCCTTAAGGTGCCCATACATATTAGATGAACTGCCGAACCTGCCGATTTTAGTGAGACCGGGGGTCCATCCCGATGACCGATATCTGGGGCAAAAAGGATCGGGCATGTTAGAAATCCAACATGCCCAAACCTTTTGTTCTTACTGTAGATGAGCCGCTGCCAGAGGTGTTTGGCAATGATTTATTCGACTCTCCCCATTAAGAATATATGCATGCTTGGCCGCGTCAAGCGTGAATGTGTACGGGGGAGTTGGGAAGATGAGCGTTCGGCCGACAGTTATCTAAGGTGTATGGCCACCTTAAGACTTTACACCTAGGGACCAAGATGGCATAAAAAAAGTATAAGAAATTATTTAATTGAATACTTGTAGTATAATATATTACAAGGGAACATTGATTCTCACTCACAAAACAGCGACTCTTTAAGACCGTTTTATTGTTGTGTCCTACTATATTGATGGTGTCTACTATATGGACCGTGCTTTGGACTCTGTATTATTATTGTTTGCCTGCTGTTTTTAGTTCTCTATTGAAACTGAATGCACAGGACTTTTATTGTACTTATAAATGTGTGCAGGTTTTGCTGCCTGCAAATAGCAGTATTTTATATATTATTGATATATAATGCACAATAATATTTTATTAAATTAGTTACACTATACAACTATTTAAAGGGGTTGTCCGGTTAAGAATATTTAGGACTGCTATCTACTAGACAGCACAGAAAGTGGCTACCAAGGACGTCTCTCTCTAAAAGACCCTGTACGTCCATATATTATACAGACAGAACATTAATTTCAGTAGGAACTGTGTAATGCTTCATTTGCCCTGTGGTGGCGCCTCAAGCAAATTAAATACTTTCTGCAGAGTTTATCCTCCGATTACAGTTGATCGAATTGGTCCCTAGAAGCAGGACACGCTGTGATCGGATTATCGTCAGGAACTCCTCTACCCCAAAGGGATGGCCAAAGTGGACAAGCCCTTTAAGAAATCTAGCCCCATGTTTAGTTTTTTAACACACGGCTTTTTAACACACTGCACTTGTTTGTATATGACATATATCATTCCCACTTTAAGGCTGTTAGTTGTAAACTCAGTAGCATGCTGACATTTTATAGACCAAGAAATTCTGGGAAACATATGTCAAAGCTGTCAATCACAGAGGGGACTTTAGACGCACAGTACACACCCTTTGATTATAACCAAAAGAATTCCTCCATTAACCACAAGTATGCTCTTTACTTCTGCACCACCGGCTATAGAAACTAGATAAGCGTTGGTCAGAAATATTTGTAGTGATATTACACAGAACAGCAGTCATACCTCTAAATGATTGTGGGGGTCCAGATCTTGGGAACCCCAGCGATCAGTAAGACAAAGGGAGTGAGCGCTGTGGCCCTTTCACTGTAGTACTCAACACAGTGCCATCCTTATACATGTGGTTGTGTTTGGTAATGCAGTTCAGCCCCATTCAAGAGAATTAAGCTTGCCTCTGCTCACATCACATTTCCCTTTTATGTTCAGCATACGGGTTTATTGTTCTCCATGGCTACATACAGCATCTGCGACTGGAGTATCTCCTAGGACATACGCTGAATGTACACACCAAACATAGTGAGAACATCGCCTTAAAGGGGTACAGGTATTTTATATTGATGGCCTATCCTTATGACAGGTCAATAATATCAGATCAGTGGAGGTCCAACTGTCGGCTCCCCCACCGGTCAGCTGACTGAAGGGGCCGTGGCGACGAACGCCGCAGCCTCTTTATAGCTTACCAGGCATAGCTCCGTACACATCCATAGTGGCTGTGCCTGGGATTGCAGTTCCGGCTCCATTCAAGTGAAAGGGACTGAGCTGCAATCCCAGTCACAGCTGCTACGGATGGGTACGGCGCTGTGCCTGGTAAAGATTGGCCATGGCGATTGTCGTCGCGGACCCTTCAGTCAGCTGATTGGCAGGGGTGCTGAGAGTCTATCTGATATTAGTGACCTATCCTAAGGATAGGTCATCAATATAAAATGCCTGGAGAACTCCTTTAACTGGATCTGTTCTATTTTACCAGACACAGCCGGGCGGAGGAGAGAGTGACGCTGTGTCGGGTACTGTAGTGAAAGGAGGCAGCACTGTGGCCTCCCTTGTACTCACATATTCATGGCCTATGCTAAGGATACACCATCGACGTTACATCCCGGAAAACCCTTTAACTGTGGACTGAGTAGTAAGCGAAGATAGAGACTACAAAGTCTTTTGTTAAGAGCCGTCCTAACATGTAAATATTTGTCCACATTTCTAATAAGAAATGTTGACTATCTGTGGGTGAATTACCAGGTCACTACCATGTGGAGTCTACAATGATCATCACGTATGACGAAGACCATGTCCTCGTGTCTGGCATGCCGGAGAGGAGCTGACCTACTCTTAATATAGGGACATTGAGTGCCCATTGCTAGAGTCTACATAAGACAAAGAAGAAGCAACGTACTTTCACACTGCGATCATGTCTCGGAAGAACTCTATCGATCACAGTCCCAAATATTATTACAAAAATTTCTAGTCACATTCTGCAACCGACAGGTGCATTTAAGCGAGCTGTAAATGACGTACTTAAAGGCATTTCTAAGGATCAATGTCTCGATTTCTGAATTAAATTTTCTGGGTTTTTTTTTCTTATTCTAGTACACAAATAAGAGAAATCTGGAAAGTAAATATATGAAATAAATGCTGTATTATGCAGTTGAATGAAAAGCTCTGTACAGAGAATGCACACACATAAAAATATCATATATGGGACATGGGCTGGACTGGCCATTCAGGAATTAAAGCACATAGGTTGATAGGGCACACAGACCCTTGGCCCTTAAATTTTAAGTGCAGGACCTGCATGACCTTCGATGACCAGAGGGGCCAAATTTTTCTTAGTCTGACACTGCTCGGGGAACCCCCTCAATGAGCCACAGCAAAGAGCTGCTGCAAAAAGAAGATAACATTCTGGAGGACTCAACATGGCTACGAAGTACATGGTCACCCATTCATTTGAATGTGTGCCATGTAATACTAAATTTCCCCTTTAGCGGCCACTGCAGCAGAAATGAGTGGCCCATGGAGCTTCACCTAATTACATCAGCAAATCGACAAGGAGGCTTCAGTCTAAGGAGGGTTGTCCAGATGATCATGTAAGGAAAACTGGATCACCTAGAAGGCAGGCATGTAAAGATTGGTAGAAAGTGCATCATCTGCCACTCAAGTAGGAGGTGCCACTGGCCTTTAAAGCTTAAGTGATATGTGAGACGTCAAGTTTTGATCGGTGGGCGGCCGAGCACTGAGACCCCCACAGAAAGCTAAAACGTAGCTGCAGAGTCGGGAATACATGTGTGATCGCTGGGACGCCCAGCGATAAGGAGAACGGGGTACTGAAAGTACCCCGAAGTTCTCCATGACAAACCTCAGACTTCCGGGGTCTGTCGGCAGCTCCATAGAAATGACTTGTGCACCGGTCGCGCTTGTGCGCATGCATGACCAGTGCTTCTTTCATTTTTATTGAACAGTGCAGACCCCGGAAGTCTGAGGTTTGTCATGGAGAACTTCGGGGGATTTTCGGTCCCCTGTTCTCCTTATCGCTGCCAGCGATCACACCTGTGGATAGGGGATACATCTCTTTTGTAGGACAAACTTTAGGCCGTTTTTTTTTTGGGGGGGGGGGGGGTTGGGGTATGTATGGCGTTATCTACAGGGGGGGCTGTATGGCGTTATCTACAGGGGGGCTGTATGGCGTTATCTACAGGGTGGGTTGTATGGTGTTATCTACAGGGGGGTTGTATGGTGTTATCTACAGGGGGGTTGTATGGTGTTATCTACAGGGGGGTTGTATGACTTCAAAAGAGCAGAAACACTTTTGAAGTCATTCCTAAATTAAAATCAGCTGGGTCAAATGTGTGGAGTGCTGGTGCCAAGTAGAACAATAAAAATTGAGAAGGATAGACTACATAGTAAACAAATGGAAAGGGAAGGGAAAAAGAAGGGCAAGAAGCAAGAAGATCACCTGATCTATTATTATCTAATAGATCAGGTGATCTTCTTGCCCTTCTTTTTCCCATTTCTTTCCCTTCCCTTTCCATTTGTTTAATTAAATTTGGTGGTGAACATCAGGGCTAAATTGGAAGCAATAAAGGGTCCTCAAGAGGAATTTTTGCTATCATAGACTACATAGTAATATCAAACTTGTGAGAAACTAGACATGGACCGCACATCCAGAATATATGCGTTGATCTGAGCTGCTGATTTTAATTTAGGAATGACCTCATAAGTGTTTCTGCTCTTGCTTGTGCTCTTAGTTGGCCACTGGGGGCGCATGGTAAGGTGAGCTTATTACATCTGTTCACAAGTTGTGGTGCTGTGGGTTGGTGTCTGTTGCTGTAGTGCTGCACTTGTGGGGGGTGACGTGATGTGAATCATAGGGTCAATAGAAAAACAGCTCCAAAAACATCTTTAAAAAAAACGTCTTCTGCTTTGAAAACAACTGAAAATCAGAGGCTGTTTTCCCTTGAAAACAGCGCCATAATTTTCAGCTGTTTGTACTTGCGCGTGTGAACATAGCCTTAGTGTTATTTAGGCAGCCTTGACAATATATTTTACACCATTTGGGGGCGATCAATAGATGGCACTGCGCAGGGCATTATACCGGGTAAGGCCGGCCCTGCATATTGCTGTTGTCAGATTCTATGTGGACTCCCGACCCCTAGTGTAGCCTTCACAAAGGAAACCTGTTTTTTTTTAATACTTAGCAGTCATAAATATTGGTAAAGCAATAGAATCTATAAACGGAGAATATGGAAAGAACAATTAGACAACAGATTTGCCCCTCTCGGGAATTGAACTTGTGTTTCCTACTTAAAAAGCCTCCTGCTGACTCATTACGAGAAAAAACAATGAAGTGAATTTAACACTTGCGTGTAAGGGAAATAAACGGTGTGGGCACATCATGGCCAATAGTATGTTTCCAGTCTAAACACAGGGAAACAGCCGACCCATTGGAAATGCATGTTTCCGATTAGCCGGCGAGCCAAGAATTGCCGATACAAATCTGTTGTGTGACATTCGTCCGCAACAAATAAAGAAGCTCCATAAACAAACTGCATTCACTTTCCATAAGGGGATATATTCATATCACAGTCTGGGATGTTGTTCTCATTTTCTGAGCTCTGCCTTCTGGCATCTCTCTCAGACACATGACAATCTGATTTTTCAATGGAGCCTGGGGTAGGCTGTGTCATCATCAATTAGCACAAGTGCATCGTGGGAGCCGCGTTGCATCACGTTTTATACAGGGCTGCATTTGGATGCAAATATCTTCCTGCCGCTGTCATCTTTCCAGGAGAATGACATTATGTTAGGGATTAAACACAATTAGAAAAAGGAAAAACCCATTCACATCACTCGTTTTTGTAAGGGTGTTTTCTCATCTCCCTATATAGTTTATATTACGGAACCGGCGCTGTATACCAGTAAAGGACAGGAGGCTTGGCGGGCAGACAGTACAATTGCCATTTTAAGAAATATAATTAAAATGTGCAATAATTAATAATATAATATAGTAAATACAGGCTATAAAAAATAGTGCAACATAATAAATATAATGTCATATAATAACTATGGCAAATAGTAAATAGTGCAATGAAATAAATCTGGGCTATAATAAATAGTGCAATATAATAAATATGTCCAATAGTAAATAGTGCAAAGTAATAAATATAGGCTATAATAAGTAGTGTAACATAATACATGTAAACAATAATTATAAGGATTACTAATTATGTGATATAATAAATATGCGCTACATAATTAATAAAAGTAATCATTCATAAATACAATAATAAATATGGCAAATTATGCGCAAAACTAATCTCAATATTGAACTAAATATTTTTCATCTACATTTTTTTATTAAAAATAAAAAAAAAGATATAAAATCAATTCACTTAGGGCATTGGGAACAATAAATAAGAAAATTATTGATCGTGAAAGCGTTTACGTTTCTATGTAAAATATTTGTAAGGTATAAAAACATTATTATTTTTGTCTTTATCTTTTTTTTTTTACTTTTTATTATACACATATGATCCATACAAGAGTAATTATTATGAAATATTTTTATAGCACCCAAATATTTGACATAGTTTAACGTGAATGTTAAAAAATTCAAAATACACATTAAAAAATGTAACAAAAATTATATAAATATTAAAATAAAAAAATATATAAAAATCGAATAATAATCTGCCTGTCCCAATTTTTGTTTCTGTATTGTTTATTCGCCATCTATGAATTGGGATTTTTATTGCAACATTTTCCTGCCTCGCTCAACTATTATATCATTATCTGCGGTTTACGTTGTTTTTTTTCTATCAAGCAGTCACATAAGTAAATGAACAACGGTGCATTGTTCTATATGCCTATATAGCGCTGAGAAATTCCACGTGTCAGGTGCAGCCGGACACGTCATAACCTATGACCAGTTCCACATAGTTGGCCTGTCATGTGTCTTAGGTCTTTCTGCTGCTTACTACAGGCACCTGTTAAAACCAGTTCAACGAAAACTGTTCTGCATTTGTCTGGATGAATTGTGGGCATCCCAGAGGCCGGGCTGAATACAAAGTGATTAGAAAAGGAAGAAAAAAAAAAAAAAAGCAAGCAGTGTTTGGCAACAAGCACAGCAGGGAGTACAGTGTGTATGGGTATACAGGAACACAATGTGTTCTTCATAACATTACTAAGGGAGCACACGGCTGAAATCTCGCTGCTCTACACATGAAAATGGGCTCCTTTGTTGTCAGCTGTTTAATAGCAGCTGTTTAATGTAATTCCAGATGATCCGCTTGAATGAAGTTGTCATTCTTTCCACTTGCTTTAATGTTAAAAAGCTTGAAGAATGGGGGGTTTTTGCATTTTTTTTAATAAAATGTTACCATTTTTGTATGCAAGTAAACAATAATTACTTATTAAGAAGCATAAAAGTAAAAATAAAATATAAAAAAAATATAAAAAATAAAATGTAAAAAAATAATTATTAAAAAACACAAATAAAATAATAATAATAATAATAATAGCTAAGATTGGACCCATTGGCTGACCATATTTGTGATTTTACAATCATCTTAAACGAACACTCCAGAAAAAAAACGATCGGGCACTGTATGTAGACATGTGGCAGATTTATTGCAGAAATTTCCATTCCATGAATCCAAATGTGATCGTTTCCGCAGCATGAGCAAAAGATTTTTACAAATGTGGTTCAGATGAATGAGACAATGGCAGACATTTCTGCAACTAATCGGCCACACTGTGTTATGCCCTAGTAAGGGCCTGAAGGGGCTGTGAGAATTCAAAGAACACCCAAAAAACAGTCATGCACCGCCCTTCAGCCCATGCACCATGCCGAACAGTGTAGAAGTGCTATTTTTTTAACTTACTGACTCATTACAGTGCACTAAAACATGCTCAGCTCTGCTACATCTGTGTATGAGGTCATGGCAAAGTTGTATACTAGGACTACACTTTCGCAGTAAAATTGTAAATGCAATGCAACTTTAATTATGCCCCATGGGGAATAGAAATCTTAAAAGTTCAGATACGGTGGTTGGGTTTTGTGGTAGTCGCAAGGTCGCTTGAAACTTTTTCAAACCATCTCAGATATTTTTTTTTAAAATTTCAGTCTCCGCTAGTCCTATTCTTACAGTGTAGTAAATCAACGTCAAATAATTTCACATAGACCAAGTACAGTGAAATTCCTTTAATCCGGCATCGGATAATCCAGAAACTAGATGAGATAATCAATTAGCAAATTCACACATATTTTGTATGGACATTTTTATTTTGGCCTTTCTTGTACCATTACAAATGAGTTTTATATAGTTTTTTATGACCGTCTGATAATCCAGAAAATCTCATAATATGGCACCGGAATTTTTTTGACAATAAAACTTAAAGTCGGTTCAAAAAAGTCAAGTAGCCATAGAGGTCAACTTTTGTGTTTACAAATCGGCGTTGATCCAGAAGAAGGCAGAAAAAGGCAAAAATCTAATTTTTACCCCCATCCTATTTTAAAATGGCATAGTCTAGTTTTCTTAAGAAAATAAATCCGTATTGGAATTCAAACAGACACCTGTATACCAGTAACTCTTTATTTTCTGTGTCTGGAGAAGCACATCAAATATAGCACGCAATATATATATAGCGCAATACAACTACATGCAGCAATCGTAGAGTTAAATGTGCAACGTCAATGTGCCGTGCTGGTTATAACGCTTTGCTCACAGTATACGGTTAATATTTGTCATGTTATGACTGTTTTCCCTGCTAAAGACAAGCGAAGATTAAAATATATTCCACTTGTTATTCCTTCTATGCCCAATAGAGGGCAATAATGCCTCTGATCTGGCTGTCTACATCTTACTCACGCTCAACTGCGACTTCCAAAAGACTCACAACTAAGAAATGTTTGATTTCCTCCAAAATTTATTAGATGAAATATAAAAACAAAAACATTTTCAATTGACAGAACACATGAAGATTGCGTTTCCTTCTTTGATCTGGGATTTTGTTTGTTTATTTCATTTATTGGATTGTTGTTGTGATGAAAGAGAGAAAAAAAAAATGGAATTATTTAATGGACATGGAAAATATTAAAGAAAAGCGGCTCCTTATCCTGGGAGGCAGAGGGAGGTTTATTCACAAGCCAATATTCATATGTTCTAGAATTTAGTAGCTAAACGCGTCTCCGTATCTATCGTGGTTAAGGAGTCAATGAAGAATTCCTTTAATTATCACGCTCAGTGTAATCTCTATTATTATGTAAAGGACCTTTTACAATCGGCCGGTGCAGGGAGATGCGCTGCCGACAACGATAATATTGAACTTTTTTAAAACTATACGATCAGCAGATGATCGAGGGTTTGCTCGTTCATCTTCTGATCGCTGCCCTGTTTACACAGGGAAATTATCGGCATCGAGCGTTCTATGAATGATTGTTTGACCGATAATTGCCCAGAGTAAAAACCCCTTTAGACACAATAGGCACTGTAGACTTTTTCAGCTCTCACGGCAGGAGAAAAAGCAAGTTAGGGTCCAGGCGTAAAGCTGGAAAGCTCCAGGCGGATATGCCGATCTTATCCATAGACCCCCATTCACCCGAAGGATGCCAAAAGAGTGTTCTTTTGGCATCCGTCGGACTGGTATACGTCGTTACATTAATTTTTCTGTCTGCGCTATTCCGTACAGAGGTATCCAGCATAAAAGAATGTATACCACGACGTGTGTGTATATATATATATTATTTTTTTTTATTATTTTTTTTTAACAACAAAAGCCTATTTGTGATGGATGCCACATTACGCCTATACAGTGGCAGCACGGTGGCTCAGTGGTTAGCCCTATTGCCTTGCAGCGCTGGGGTCCTGGGTTCAAATCCAACTAAGAACAACATCTGCATGGAGTTTGTATGTTCTCCCCGTGTTTGCGTGGGTTTCCTCCCACATACCAATAGGGAATTCAGATTGTGAGCTCCATTGGGGACAGTAAAAAAGAGGACCTCTGCACAGGACTGCGTAATATGTTGGCGCTATACAAGTAACTGAAATCAATAAATAATGGCATGCATCGGAGGCTTACGTCAAAGGTATATGCCAGGAGTGTGAATAAGTTCTTAAAGGGGTTTTCCATATACATAGATGACCTATTCTAGGATAAGCAGGGACAGGACTGGGGATAAGTGGATTAGGCAATCGGCTCGGGCCCTATGCCGATGTGGCTGGATAAACATTGAAATAAATGTCAGTATTGTAGAACTAGACACGGACCGCACATCCACTTGTAATACACTGATCTATAGCCGCTAGCCAAAAGTTTATGAACATGAGGTTCTTTGTTAACATTTTGATCAAATTGTATAAGCCACTTGCCACTTCACCGCGACCTCTTTAAAGTGGGTCACTACTCTATCGGTTGCAGCACCACATGGCGGCCACCGCTCCTGCAGAGGGAGAAACCCAGAGGCCCATGCTGCCAGGCCACGCCAAGCCTCCTTGGCTCTGAGCCACGTCCCCCCCACAAGTGCAGCACCACGGCAACAGAAACCACTACACAGTAACACAAAAAGTGAACAGATGGAATAAGCTCAACTTTTCATGCTAGTGGCCAACAGGGCACAAGCAAGAGCAGAAACACTTATGAGGTCATTCCCTAATTAAAATCAGCTGGGCCAAAATATGAAGTGCTGGTGCCAAGTATTGCAGTGGCCGCCATGCGGTGCTGCAACCAATAGAGTAGGGACCAACTTTTAAAGAGGTCACCTTGAAGTGGCTTATACAATTTTATCAAAATGTTAACAAACACCTCTTGTTCATGTTTATAAATTGTTGCCTAGCGGCTATAGATCAAGGTATATATGGTGGATGTGCGGTCCGCGTCTAGTCTCACAATACTGATTGAAAGAAATGTGGTGATAACTGTGGCTGAGCCGGGGACAGCCCCATGTACAGACATTGAAAGGGACTTGGCTCTCCAGTGGCATTTGTTCTGTATAGCGCAGGGTTCCCGGGGATCGAACCCCCACATATCACACTGGGATGGCCAATGGTATAGATAGGCCATTAATTGGGGAGTTTTATTAAAACTACAGCAAAGGACACAACAACCAATCAGATTTCTTCTCACGTATAAGAGGCCCTTTTAAGGATGAAGGAAGCAATATTATTGGTTGCTATAGGTAACTACACCACTTTATATTTGTACAAGTTATGCTTAATCCCCTAATGTGATTTCATCTTTAATGCACCTCAAAATTAAAAACTGATCCATTGCATCCCGTTTCCGTTGCTTTTTGACGGCAACAGCTGCCGGTAAAAACATTTTTTTATACCTCATGGATCCGACCATATACGTCAACGGGATCCGTCATGTCAGTCAACCTTAAGGTGAAGCAAATATAATACGATGACAAACTTTATAACCTAAGGCTAGCCCTGTGTATTGTTAGTTTACATCAGCAGTATGGCGGTAGAATTTAGGCATGGTGTGGCACTGCTACTTTGGCACTGTACAGTTTATTATTTTTGTAGTTTATGGTGTATGGCACGTTTATTGGGGCACTCACTTTATAGCATGGTTATTTGTACACTGTGTGACACTCTAAACTAGGCATTGTATAGTACGGTTATTTGTGCATTAGATTACACTATAAATGAGTGAACTGTATTGTATGATTATTTGTACATTACATTACACTATAAATCAGTGCACTGTATGGTTTGGTTATTTTTACAATGTAAGGCACTATAAGTTAGTGCACTGTATGGTAGGGTCAGTGGTGTAACTATAGGGGTCGCAGCGGTCTAAATTTCGACCGGGCCCCAAAGCCAGGTGGCCCCACGCACCACATCAATGAAAAGTTACTATAGTAACTGGGGCCTATGTAATAAACAACACGTGCCCCTGTTACTATAGTAAATGACAGTACTTGCCTCCCTCTTTCCGGAGCGCAGTGGAGGTTCTGACGTCACAGCGCTGCACACAACATCCCGACCGTGGATGGAGTCATGACCTTCGCTGCGGCCGAAGAGTAGGGTAGGTTTAATATTAATGTCTGCTGAATCTGATGGGTCGGGGTAGGTGCGCTTCTTCCTCTTCATTCCGGTGACTTTCTCCCACTGTGAATCGCCGACACGGATGTGACAGCGATACACAGTGTGAGCAAGTAAGGGAAATGAAGGGGAAGCAGCGCTCGTACGAGCTCTGCACCTGCACCCCCTTCAAAACAGCTGATTGGTGGGGGTCCCGGGAGTCGGACCCTGGCCCATCAGCTATTGATGGCCTATTCTGATAGGCTTAGATACAGGGTCTAACAAACCGTATCACACATTCACATCGGCCCTGTATCTAAGGCCCTGTTCACATCAGCGTTGCCCTTACGTTGAGGGGTTCCGTCTGAGGTTTCCATCAGGTTAATTCCGTTTGCATCACCATTGATCTCAATGGTGACGGAAACTTAGCTAATGGTTTCCTTTTGTCATCGTTGTGACAAGGTCCCGTTGTTTTGGCTTAATCAATAGCGCAGTCGACAATGCAAAACAACGGAATCCTGTCACAACGATGACAAACGGAAACTTTTAGCAACGTTTCCGTCACCATTGAGATTTATGGGGAGGGAAACGAAAGCGGAGGTTTCAGTTTGCCTTTCTGTTAAGGGGTTACCCGATGGAACTCTCTGACGGAACCCCTCAATGGAAGGGCTGCGGTGATGTGAACCGGGCCTTAATAATGTTTTTTTTTTTTAAAGGTTAGGTCGTTGGACTACGTCAGATTTGAGGACTACTTCGATGACAGCTTTTTTTATTCTCAATAAAATGGTTAATGGGGGTTGTGTGTTTTTTTTTAATTTGAATAAATGTATTTTTTCTATATTTCTTTAAACTTTATCACTACCGCCTCAGTAATGGCGGCTGACTGATTGGCAGTGTCCATTACTAAGGCGGGGCCTAGTGTTAGGCCTCATTTACACGAGCGTGTGCGTTTTGCGCGCGTAAAAAACGCAGCGTTTTGCATGCGCAAAAGGCACTTGACAGCTCCGTGTGTCATCCGTGTATGATACGCGGCTGCGTGATTTTCGCGCAGCCGCCATCATAGAGATGAGGCTAGTCGACATCAGTCACTGTCCAGGGTGCTTAAAGAGTTAACTGATCGGCAGTAACTCTTTCAGCACCCTCGACAGTGAATTCCGATCACCATATCGAGTAACCTGTTTAAAAAAAAAGAGGTTCGTACTTACCGAGAACTTCCCGGCCGTTGCCTTGGTGACGCGTCCTTGGTGACGGGCCTCTCTTGACATCGGGCCCCACCTCCCTGGATGGCGCGGCAGTCCATGTGACCGCTGCAGCCTGTGCTTGGCTTGTGATTGGCTGCAGCTGTCACTTGGACTGAATTGTCATCCCGGGAGGTCAGACTGGAGGAAGAAGCCGGGAGTTTTATCGGTAAGTCAGAACTTTTTTTTTTTTTACACGTTCACATATATTGGGATCGGAAGTCACTGTGCAGGGTGCTGAACCAGTTTAACTATTTCAGCACCCTGGACAGTGACTGTCTCCTGACGTCGCGTCCCGCAACATTTTTTGCCGAGTTCGGCCGAACCCGGTGAAGTTCGGTTTGCTCATCTCTAAGACACTCCTTTTGGATGTTTGTAAACAAAAAAGCACGTGGTGCTTTTCTGTTTACATTCAGAGTTTGACAGCTCTTGCGCGAATCACGCAGTTCGCACGGAAGTGCTTCCGTGCGACCTTCGTGGTTTTCACGCACCCATTGACTTCAATGGGTGCGTGATGCGCGAAAAACGCACGATTATAGAACATGTCGTGAGTTTTACGCAACGCACTCGCGCTGCGCAAAATTCACGCATCGTCTGCACTGCCCCATAGAGTAATATAGGTGCGTACGACACGCGTGAAAAGCACGCGCGTATATTACGCTCGTGTAAATGAGGCCTTAGTCTGTGAAAAGGCTAACACTAACCCCCGTTATTACCCTGGTACCCACCACCACCAGGGGTGCCAGGAAGAGCCGGGTACGATCCAGTACCTGACCATCTGTAGTGGCGGTCGGGCACTGGGGCGGCCGAAGGCTGGTATTATTAGGCTGGGAAAGGTCAATAACAGTGGCCCTTCCCACCCTGGTATTGCTAGGCTGCTGCTATGTTGTTTCTGGCTGGTTGTGAAAAATGGGGGGGGGGACCCGACGTAATTTTTTAAAAAAAATAAAATAATCGGAAAGCATGAAGTGGCGTTCCGCCATATTTATAACCAGCCAGATACAACACAGCAGCAGGCTAGCATTACCAGACTGGGAAGGGCTTGGGCTTTCCCAGCCTGATAATAGACAGCCTGTGGCCGCGCTAGTGCCCCTCCATCACTACAGATGGTCGGGTACTGGATCATACCCGGCTCTTCCCGGTACCCCTCTTAGCGGCCATTACTAAGTTGGTAGTAATAAATTGTAAAAAAATACAAAGACATAGATAAAATATATTTTATTGAAATAAAAATCCCACACAACCCTCATTAACCATTTTATTGAGAATAAAAAAAAGGTTATCTAAGTAGTCCTCGAATCTAAAGTAGTCCAACAACCGAACTAAAACAAAAAAAACAAAAAAAAAACACACAAAAATAATTAGTAACACATAAAAAAGCAAAACAATTCTTATACTTACCTTTCCTGGGTCCAGCGCTGGAGCCGCAATGTCAGCGAGCTGGACCCCATATCTAATCCTATCATGTGTGACACTCTTCTGCTGAGCCACTGTATCTAATCCAAATCATGTGTGATACTGTCTGCTGGGCCACTGTACCTAATCCTATCATGTGTGATACTGTCTGCTGAGCCGCTGTATCTAATCCTTTAAAGTGTGATACTCTCTGCTGAGCCACTGTATCTAATCCTATCCATAGCTCTGGGGTCATAGTGCTATAGATATGCGGTCAATATATATATATATATATATATATATATATATATATATACACACACAAACATACATTTGTTTTGCGGGGGACAACATGTATTGGGGCTATTCCCCCTGATGTTTTAAGTCCTTAGTGATGCCTCTGGCTACTAGTGCTGCATTGTTGGATCACTTAGGAGACCCAGCAATACATCCATCGGCCATGAGAAGAACCTATGCATCGGGGCCCGTGAGCCTTTAGCTATGCCCCTGGGTAGGCTTATGTGTGCACCATATACTATACATTTAGTGCATGATATGGTATGATTATTGTACACTGTCTGACACTATAAATTAGTGTGCTCTATGGTATGGTTATGTGTACACTGTATGACCCTATATATAAGTGTATTGTATGGTATGGTTATTAGTATACTGTAGGACTATAAATTAGAGCGCTATATGGTCTGAATATTTGTACACTGTATGTCACTATAAATGAGTGCACTGTATGGCATGGTTATTTGTACACTGTGTGACGCTAGAAATTAGGCACTTTATGGTGAATTTATTTTTCCATGGTATGGCACGTTATTTGTGCACTGTATGAGGCTATAAAATAGTGCACTGTATTGTATGGTTATCTATACACTGTAGGTCACTATAAAATTGTGCACGGTATGGTATGGTTATTTGTGTACTTTACACCACTATCAATAAGTGCACTGTATTGTATGGTTATTTCTACACTATATGCCACTATAAAATAGTGCATGGTATGGTATGTTTATGTGTACACTGTATGACTATATAGGAGCGTCAGCATAGGGTCCTGCAAAGGGCATCATCCAATGTAAGGTTCAAGACACAGAGCTACTATTTCAAGTCGATCACATGGAGAAACATGTAATAACAGAATATATTCATTGTGAAATACAACGGAAAGCTTCAGAGCAGCCTGGAAGTCTATTAGCCGTTACGCTCCGGCTATCATTATTATGAAATTCTTGCCTATCCCACTCATTGACATTCAGAAGAGAAAACGTGTTTCTCACCCACAAGATTGAAATTTGGGCAAGACTGATTTAAAATGTATCCAGCACAGTGCGTTGAATGGGTTATTCACCCACTTCTGACATGTTTCAAAGAAAACAAGAGCGGTACGTTTCTTTGAAACAGAGAAAGTTGGCGGATCAGACCCCGTCTTTGGAAATTGTGAATACATCTCCCGATACAGAACATCAAAGAGGACGACTTTCATATTAATACAGGTAATAAATTCTGATGCCCCCTGCTATTCCCATCTTATAGCAATCTGCAGGTGAGCGTCTTTTTAAAAAACAAATGCGTGTTCATTTGTTTAGATACAGAGACTAATAAGCTACGCTGCTTGTAGGATAACGCGTTTTGACAATTCATCAATCGGTGACCTGCAAGGTCGGTGAAATTTTTCAGAAATACAACTTTGGTTTTCTTTGCCGTTATGATTCATACAAAAATACAAGCACTGTAATTCCTAAGAAATAAAGCTAAACTTTTAACCCTGCGTTATTTTTGTTTCCATCAATACCATTAATACAGATGTCAATTCTATTTTATTATTTATTGTGGGAGCAAAATAAAGATTCAAGTAGAAAAATATTATTGGAATTAAAGAGCCATGAAACCTCAACTTTTCTATGGATTTCTATATACAAAAAAATTGTTTATGGTGGAAAAAAAAAGTTAACAGGTAAAAAAGATTCTACTGACATGCAAAAACAGTATTTTTTTTATTATTATTATTATTTCTATTACTACTATCCTTTTTTATTATTATTACTACTACAATATCATTATTATTATTATTATTATATTATATTATTATTAAATACTAATGGATAATCTGAAAAGAATAACAATAAAAAAATAATAATAATAATAACAACAACAACAACCATCATAATCCCAATACTTAATACCAATAATTAGAATAATAAAAAAAATATATAATATAATAATTTTAATACTAATATATTCATCATATTATTTTTAATAATATATTATTAGTTATTAATATATTATTTTTTATTATAATTAGTCCTATATAATGGTTTATAATAAATGGTGGCTCTGTGGTTTGCACTGTTGTCTTGCACAACTGAGGTCCGTAGTTAAAATCTGGCCTAAGTTTGTATGTTCTCCCCGTGTTTTCATGGGTTTCCTCTGGGTTCTCCAGTTTCCTCCAATACTCCAAAAACCATACTGATAGGTTAATTGTTTTCTTATGAAATTGGGCATAATTTGCGTTTGCCGTACAGAACTGTAATATTATATGAAATGTCTCCAAACCTGATCAGAGAGAACCAATTAGGAAATATCTTTGATTATAAAACACTTCTGGTATATTATTTTACGTTTATACTTTATTTTATGCGGTCTCCTTGTCAGGTCCCATTGATATTAGTTTAGAATAATTTTGATATTAATAATAGAATAGTAAGAGGAGTAAGCAGAATGTCCTGAACATATTGGGGGAGATTGATCAAACCTGATGCAAAGGAAAAGTGGAGCAGTTACCCATAACCAATCAGGGCGCTGCTTATATTTTCTAAAGGGCCGTTGAGAAATGAAAGGTGAAATCTGATTGGATACCATTGACAACTGCTCCACTTTCCTTTGCACCAGTTTTGCCACATCTACCCCATTGTTCTCTCCCATTAAACTGCGGCTTACCCAAGATCTTGACGAGCCATATACATAGACAAACTAGCCACACAATCTGAATATATAGACATCTATATATGTGGCTCGTTCATCGCTATATGGGTGACTATTTATATTCAAGCTATCAAAGATGAATTTGTATTTGCAGAATAGTTGTGTCTTTTCTATTTTTGGAGTGTGACTATGTATAATGCAAAACAAATGCTCCTCATGGTGCACTTGCCCCCAAGGTCTTGACTCGGGGGACTGAAATTTTAACAAAAAGTATAAATGCGAGCCTATATAACATTTAATGTTCAGCAGAATGAACACTGTATATATTTATACACCATATAATCACTTTCAGATTCCATCAATTCATGCTAGCTTAAGAATTTATAAAGTAAAGAATAAGGGAAATGGATTTAATCGTAAAATGAGTGAATACAAATGTTGTAGGAGGCCGATTTACATAAACCCTATAAGGGAATTATAAATGAGTAAAGAAACACCAGCATTTAAAACCCTCCATTTCCCCAATCTACAAATATCACTCCCACAGACCTATTCATTTCAATATGATACATGTAATACTTAATTTCCCCTGTGGTGGTGCTGCAGGGAAACTGAACACTTCTCCTGTTGATTATTACTGATCACTAGGGATTCCAGCAACAGGATAGTCTGTGATCAACTTTTTGTTGGTGGCCCTAACCAAGAAATATTCTAATCCGCCAACCTCTGTTCTGTACTTTGGCCAACACATCAATCTCATAAGAACGTGCACCACCGAGTACCAATAATGCAGAATTTTCACTTTATTTTTACACTTTTGTGCTTTTCCATTGACCCTCAGATTTAGAGATCTCATGTTAGCTATATTTTCACTATTACTGTATTTGTATAGATCAGACTCATTCAATTAGTGAATGATCAGTGGCAGGTCTTATATCAGGTCATTACATGCGACAATTTAGAAAAATGAATTGATTAATTGCACGTTCAATTATAAAAGTGTGTCTGAATATTTGTCAATTGGCCAAGAAAACAATATAGATTTATGGAGGAATTTACGTGGTAACAAATGAATGGTATTCATTGGATTTTCATCAGGGAAATAAAGGCACAGCTAAGCTAAACAGCTTTCCTGCGGATAATAATAAATTAGCTTCATCGAGTTCACTGAACATACCATAACATTTTTTAAAGGGGTTGAATGAGATTAGAAAACATAGTTGCTTTATACCTAAAACAGCGCCACTCCTGTCCATAGGCAGAGTCTGGTATTGCAGATTAGTCTTATTCCCTTGAACGTAGATGCGCAGCAATACCACACACCGCTCATGAAGTTTAAGAAATCCTATTTTCAATTAGGGAATACTGAGTTAGTAAAAGGATTCCTATTATCAGAACCCTCATCTGGAGAATGGGGAGTTGTACAAAGAGTCTCTGACTCTGGATGAGCCGGCTTGTCCCTGCATTAAGCGGCCTTTTTTACGCATTAAATACACAGTGGCTAGATCCCTTATCTTGACTTTTTCAATGACTTTTCAGTGGCTTTTGTTGTGTGATATCACGCTGCAGCAAGTTATCAGAGTCAAGATAAAGATGGCTACATCCGTACTCCAGAGCTGCATTCACAATGCTTTTGGTCGTCATTGGAAACAGTCAATGGTTGTCAGACGTGTCTCTTAGGGTATGTTCACACGGCCTATTTTCTGACGGTTTTCGGCCCGTAAACGCCCGAAAAACGGCCGAAAAATCGCAAGCAGAACACCTCCAAACATCTGCCCATTGATTGCAATGGGAAATACGGCGTTCTGTTCCAACGGAGCGTTTTTTGCTGCGTTTTTTTACGCGTAAAAAAACGGCCGCGAAAAAGAAGTGCAGGACACTTCTTGGGGTGTTTTTGGAGCAGTTTTCCATAGACTGTATTGAAAAAAGCTCCAAAAACGGCCGTGAAAAACGCAGCGAAAATCGCGATTGGCACAAACAACGTCTGAAAATCAGGAGCTGTTTTCTCTTGAAAACAGCTCTGTATTTTGAGACGTTTTTGACTTTGTGTGTGAACATACCCTAACAGCTCAGCTGAGCTCCTGTAATGCATTGAGGCAGTTTTTTCTACATTAGATTACTATACATAGTGCACATAAACCACTTGGGGTGACCGGGAGACTGACATTCTCCGACTGGAGTTTCTGAGGGCCCACCCTCCATATTCACTGAACATGTGCACGTCCACTTTAGGTCTTATTCAGACCAACCTTGAAATCGTCCGTGTGACGGCCGTTTTAGATTTTTTTAACGACTGTCACACGGCTGCGTGTATTTCTGTGAGACCATTCACACGACACTTCCTATTTTTGTTCGTTTTCACGGACCCTTAATAGACTCAAGTCTATGGGGGATCTGTGAAAACAAGTCCCGCATGGGTGCAAATCGGTTGTGAAAAACTGCAGTTTTTCACGGCCGATTTGACCCACGTTCGTCTGAATAAGCCCTTACATTGTGAACTCTGTTTTTATTGCACACAGAGGAAATGTTTCTGAGGGCCCACCCTCTATCTACACTGAGCATGTGCACGTCCACTTAACATTGTGAACTCGGGGCATATCTTTAATAAGATCTAAGAAGTAATTTGTGAATCATCCCATAAGAAATAAACCCTAGTGGCAAGTGATTGGCTCAAGCATCATCTCCAAATGGGGTTGATTTCTGCTGGACCTTCGGGGCTCATTATTGTATCAGAGTCTGGGCCCACTAGAGGATCCTATAGTACTCTGGTGGGCCAGACTGATCCTGGAGACGGAGATTGCAGTCACTTGGGCGTAGCCCATATGCACTCGAAAACAGCAAGGCTTAAAGGACATGCATGTATGCACTCGGGAATGGAGGTAGAGTGAAGAATGAAGAATTTCAAAATGAAAACAGTGGCAGCAGGTTGAAATTAGCAGGAGAGAACGCCGGTAATGCTTTGCTGACATTGTATAACCCTTTCGCTGCCGATACAATTTTCACACTTATGACATACACAAATAAACCATAATTATAGAATAATAATTTAAAAAAAAAATCACATAATACCCCCATACCTACATATTTTCTTAAAGTAGACACCTGGCACATTGTGAAAATGACACCCAGCACTTTACACTTATTGGCGCCTTCATGCAAATTAAAAAAATATTATGGTTTCAGACGCCGATATATATCCGAGTCAAAATCGACAACTGGTCCGATTAGGCGCAGGGTTTAATAAATATGCAAATGCTCATCTCGTTACTCTAGTAGGAAAATAAAATTATCCCCTATTTTGACAAACATTTCCTCCCTGATTGGCAAGAAGAGTGATAACATGAATAAAAGTACCTGTATCACCCCACTGGGGTCACTGGAAGGATGTTTAGGCGGAGAGATGACAGTAACAGGCTGTGATCTTTCTTCATGCTCTCACTTGCAGCTTCCCCCTTACCCTCCCTTACACAGACACAGCATTTCATCCTGTTCCCTGACGTTAAACTAATGCTGCACCCAGAATATTGCACCTAGGGCTGGTGTCATTTGCATTTGGAAGTTAAGATTCTATTCTTTTATATGGTACCACCATCTAAACTCTAGTCTTCATATACTAACCGCTGCAAACGGTTAAAGTCATGACTTATTACATACGTCCTTAGCAGTAAAAGGGGGAGCCGTCCAGGCAAAATGGATACATTTTGTCATGTCAATGGCAAGGCCGAGGGGGTGGAGCCTGACAAAAGGATTCAAAGACCACCAATGAGAGAATCCCTGTGTCATGCCCCACCCCCTAGGGTCTTGTATTAGGTATACCACAGTGTATAAGTACTGCCGCCCGGAGTGTTCCTTTACTGATGTAAAAAAACCTTTAAGACCAGTAGTTCTGTATTATTGGCCATTTTAATCAATACTAGGATTCTATAGTAAATGTCTCTTGGTTGCGCCGTGACCTTTACCTGTTTATTTTCTTTACTTTTCTTAGACTTATTTGCTTGTTTTATATTTCAGGCACCTCCTCTGCTGAGGGTTTGTGTTAATCTCACATTGGTTTATTATTCCAACACTTATCACAATCAGAGAATCTGTTTATCTCGCTGTGCCTTGAACTGGATGGATGGTATTTTCAGAGAGAAAATAGAAAAATGATACATTTCTTGACAGCAAACCAAGGACGCTGACCACACCAACAATACTCGATGAAGCATGGTCTCTTCTCCCTTATTCTGCTTTGACGGGGCATAACGCGATGCCGCACTCGTCTTTATCCTGATAAATTCTCAAAGAAAGAAGGGAAAGTTTAACAAATATTTTCAGCCCAAAAATGAAAAAGTAAATAATAATAATAATATTATAATAAAATAATAATAATATATATGGTAATGTTAATATATAGGTTGTCTCATTAAGACAAACCTTATGTTTTATTAGGGCATATGGATGTCATAGATGGGGGTCTCCTGCTTAGGACCCCTTCTATGAGCCAGAGCAGAGAGACACTCACAAAGACCCGCTCCGGCGGACCTGACTTGTCCATGTATATCAATGGTCGGTATGTAATGATACATTTCTATTACTAGATACGATGCCGCCACAGACATATCAACTTTCCCAGTTTTACCAGGAATCACCCTATTTTTAGCCCCACTCAGCCGATAATCAAGTGATATATCGTTTTCACCCGGTTGCCAGAGAGGGGACTCAGCCTCCCACAAAAGAATGTTAAAAATTATTTTTTTTAAATCGACCATTATCTATATACTTAGCCGCCTCACTTTTGGCTTCTGTACATTGAGGTAGACAATGTCAGGACCCAGTGAAGCGGCGTCTTGAGCTGAACAAGACCTAAGAGCGAGGAAGATAAGTATATAGTCTGGCCTGGGGTCTGAATATGTTTTTTTGTCTAATTTTGGGTCTAAATTAAGTTACTAATCTAGGGTCTGATACTAATATAGGGGGTCTGAATATATTTAACGGTCTGGTCTCGGGTCTGGATATATTTAGGAAGTCTGGTCTGGTGTCTGAAGATATTAGGTCTGGTCTAGTGTCTGAAGTTCATTTAAGGGTCTGGACTTGGGTTTGATTTTACTATAGAGTGAATATATTTAGCGATGACCTTTTATACAAGCCAAGCCCCTCAAAAAAGCCAGTCCCATTTTTGCCACAACCGGTTGCTTAAATATTACCCTGTGAAGGGCTCTCCCAGGTTGATGTACTATATTCTCCCCTCGATGTAATGGTACAAGCCCCATACCTACACAATATAGCATGCCTCAATGTAATTTTTTACTGATTCTCACAGATTAAAACTCTGTGAATTTGGGGTCACATGGAGGTCCAGTATAAACCTATAGCATGCTATGGGCGTTGTATTACAGATCCATACAACACAGGTCCGTTACATGGCCGTGTGCCTGGGTCCTTCGACTTTTTCCATCCTCTGTATTACTTTTCACCCCCAGGATTGATGAGGTTAATATAACTTCGATCTCTTGTCTCCCACACATCTATTAGAAGGCTTCAGCTCTAAGACGCAGCTAGTTTAGAGCTTCTGGAGAGAATTTGATATGTAATGGAAAAACAATTAAACTATTTAATTAGTTAAAAAGAGCTAATTCTGCCAATTAGGAACAGGGATTTATGAGAAAGTCTTTCTGCCGCAACAAACTGCGGGAAACATATTACTCCAATCACCTGGGGCTGTAATCCTCAAAGGTTTTTATTGTCCCAAGAGGCTCCTTCCAAAGAGCTATTCCTTAGCAGAGTTTCTCTAGTAGGCATGATTTTTTAATGAGAGAAGCTTGATTAACAGAGTATAAAAACACATTGATAGGAATACGCCAAGACGTCTTATTTTCTGAATTTTTTTGTAATTAAAATTAGAATTTTCCCATTCTACAATACAGAAAAAACAAAATCGCTATTTATTTTTTTATTGACACATCGGATAGTGTATGCTTTTAGGTTACCATCCTTGTACTAACATTGTCTTACATATCTTATTTTGAGAGAAAGAATTTGTAATACAAAAATAAATTGATGGATAGATAGATAGATAGATAGATAGATAGATAGATAGATAGATAGATAGATAGATAGATAGATAGATAGATAGATAGATAGATAGATAGATAGATAGATATGAGATAGATAGATATGAGATAGATAGATAGATAGATAGATAGATAGATAGATAGATAGATAGATAGATAGATAGATAGATAGATAGATAGATAGATAGATAGATAGATAGATAGATAGATAGATATAGATAGATAGAAGGATAGATATGATAGATAGATAGATAGATAGATAGATAGATAGATAGATAGATAGATAGATAGATAGATAGATAGATAGATAGGAGGATAGATATGAGATAGATAGATAGATAGATAGATAGATAGATAGATAGATAGATAGATAGATAGATAGATAGAAGGATAGATATGAGATAGATAGATAGATAGATAGATAGATAGATAGATAGATAGATAGATAGATAGATAGATAGATAGATAGGAGGATAGATATGAGATAGATAGATAGATAGATAGATAGATAGATAGATAGATAGATAGATAGATATGAGATAGATAGATAGATAGATATGAGATAGATAGATAGATAGATAGATAGGTGATAGATAGATAGATAGATAGATAGATAGATAGATAGATAGATAGATAGATAGATAGATAGATAGAAGGATAGATATGAGATAGATAGATAGATAGATAGATAGATAGATAGATAGATAGATAGATAGATAGATAGATAGATAGATAGAAGGATAGATATGAGATAGATAGATAGATAGATAGATAGATAGATAGATAGATAGATAGATAGATAGATAGATAGATAGATAGATAGATAGATAGATAGATAGGAGGATAGATATGAGATAGATAGATAGATAGATAGATAGATAGATAGATAGATATGAGATAGATAGATAGATAGATAGATAGATAGATAGATAGATAGATAGATAGATAGATAGATAGATAGATAGATAGATAGGAGGATAGATATGAGATAGATAGATAGATAGATAGATAGATAGATAGATAGATAGATATATAAAATATAAAGAGACAATGAACAGACCAGAAGTGCAGGAGATGCTTCACAACCTCTACAACAAGGTGTATGAGACAAGCCCAGGAGGGGTCAATCAGGCCGTAAATGACCTCAATAATATATTCTATACCATGGCAGAGAAGTCTGACCTGAAAAGATGTGACTACAAGAGGCCACAAGAAATACATCCTAACGGTTGGTTTGACCGTGAGTGCAAAGAAGTACGGAAGACCCTAAGATATGCCTCAAATAAGAAGCACCGAGACCCAAACAACACCGGTCTGAAGGAGGCCTACAGCAACATACAGAGGCAATACAAGACCATCCTCCGAAAGAAAAAACAAAGGCACATCTCCACCAAACTTACCCAACTCCAAGATGCCCTCCATGACAACTCGTTCTGGGAATTATGGAAACACATGGGCAAAAATTGCAAGAAAAACAACCTTCATATTCAAAATGGCAACATCTGGCTCCAATATTTCAGGGACCTCTACAAAGATATCCCGAAAGAAGAACAAAGCCAAGAACAAAAACAAATAATATCAAAATTGAAGGCGATGGAGGAAACACTTAAAGATTCTCAAAACCCCCTGGATACACCAATAACACTGCAAGAAGTAACAGAGAGAACCTCAGACATAAGGTGTAAAAAATCCAGCGGCCTAGACAGAATCTCACCAGAAATGATAAAACACAGCCCGCCAGAAATACAGGCCGCAATAGTCAAACTATTTAATATAGTGCTGAGTGCCGGCTACTTCCCGCAAATCTGGAACCAAGGCCTTATAACACCAATCCACAAGAGTGGGGACAGGTACGACCCGGCCAACTACCGAGGGATATGTGTCAGCAGCAACCTGGGGAAACTGTTCAGCAGCATCCTGAATAAGAGAATCCTCAGCTTCCTCACCCAGCACAATGTCCTCCACCAAAGCCAAGCTGGGTTCATGCCAAACCACCGCACCACTGACCACATCTACACCCTGCGCAGCCTCATCAAGAGCCACGTCCACAATACAAAGCATGGGAAGATTTACGCCTGTTTTGTGGACTTTAAGAAGGCCTTTGACTCAGTGTGGCACCCGGGCCTATTCCTGAAACTGCTGGAGAGCGGAATAGGAGGTAAAACCTATGACGTCATCAGAAGCTCCTACACAGAGAACAGATGCAACGTGAAGGTGAACGGGAGAAGAACGGCTGATTTCCAGCAGAGCCGAGGAGTCAGACAAGGCTGCAGCCTCAGTCCAACGCTCTTCAACATCTACATCAATGAACTGGCCACAGCTCTGGAATCCTCCTCAGCACCAGGTCTCGCCCTCCATGACACCCAGGTGAAATTCCTGCTGTATGCAGATGACCTTCTGTTACTATCACCAACCGAGAAAGGTCTCCAAGACAACCTGCAAATCCTAGAAAAATTCAGCTCCACGTGGGCACTACCCATCAATGCCAAGAAAACCAACATCATGGTGTTCCAGAAGAGAAACTCAAAATCCCCCAGGCACCCGACCTTCACACTAAATAACGCCACAATCACAGCGACCGACAGGTACACTTACCTGGGCCTAGAAATCAACCAATCAGGAAGCTTTAAACAAGCCATAGAGATTCTGAAAGACAAGGCGTGCAAAACCTTCTATGCCATCAGACGAAAACTCTATCATCTCAAACCACCAGTGACGGTCTGGCTGAAAATCTTTGACTCCATCATCTCCCCAATCCTCCTGTATGCCAGTGAAGTCTGGGGTCCGGACACATACCCAGACTGGTCAAGGTGGGATTCCAGCCCAACAGAAATCTTCCACCTAGAATTCTGCAAACACCTTCTCCAAGTCCATCGGAGCACCTCAAATAGTGCCTGTCGGGCAGAACTGGGCAGATTCCCACTACACCTCACAATCCAGAAGAGGGCGCTATCATTCTGGGCCCATCTACACAGCAGCAGGCAAAGTTCCTATCACCATAAAGCCCTGTTACACCAAGGGGTCCCAGGTAAACCAGGCCCCCCAGAACATCTCACCCTGACCCGGCCTGAAGAAAATGTCACCCAGCGCGGCCTCACAAAAGCCGAAATCAAGAAGACAATAAAGAAAGGCCAAGAGGAATATATCAGTGACTGGAGAAACGACATAAAGACATCCCAGAAACTGACAATATACCGGAGTCTACAGCGGGAATATAAACTGGCGCCATATCTGGAGAAACTGCCAAACCCCAGAGACAGACAGATCCTGAGCCGCTACAGACTGAGCGCCCACAACCTGCTCATCGAATCCGGGCGCCACAGACAGACCTACAAGCCCAGGGAGAGCCGACTGTGCCAACAGTGCGACCAGGAGGCCGTGGAGGATGAGGCCCACTTCCTGCTACACTGCTCCAAATACTCAGCAGTGAGGGACACTCACTTCAGGAGACTCTCTGATCTCTTACCGGACTTCAGCTCCATGGAAGAGCAAGAGAAACTCTACATCCTGCTGGGTGAAGAGGAAACCACAGTGGGCACAGCGGCACAATATGTCACTGCATGCCATAAACTGAGAGAGACATGATATGCCATGGACTTGTATAACCCCAACCCTAGATATGTCCCTATCCCCCAATCCCTCAGTCCCTATCCCTCATTCCCTTACTTCTTACTTGCTTTGGCAATGCTAATATGTATTTGGTCCTGCCAATAAAGCTTCTTTGAATTGAATTGAATTGAATTGATAGATAGATAGATAGATAGATAGATAGATAGATAGATAGATAGAAGGATAGATATGAGATAGATAGATAGATAGATAGATAGATAGATAGATAGATAGATAGATAGATAGATAGATAGATAGATAGATAGAAGGATAGATATGAGATAGATAGATAGATAGATAGATAGATAGATAGATAGATATGAGATAGATAGATAGATAGATAGATATGAGATAGATAGATAGATAGATAGATAGATAGGTGATAGATAGATAGATAGATAGATAGAAGGATAGATATGAGATAGATAGATAGATAGATAGATAGATAGATAGATAGATAGATAGATAGATAGATAGATAGATAGATAGATAGATAGAAGGATAGATATGAGATAGATAGATAGATAGATAGATAGATAGATAGATAGATAGATAGATAGATAGATAGATAGATAGGAGGATAGATATGAGATAGATAGATAGATAGATAGATAGATAGATAGATAGATAGATAGATAGATAGATAGATAGATAGATAGATAGATAGATAGATAGATAGATAGATATGAGATAGATAGATAGATAGATAGATAGATAGATAGATAGATAGATATGAGATAGATAGATAGGTGATAGATAGATAGATAGATAGATAGATAGATAGATAGATAGATAGATAGATAGATAGATATGAGATAGATAGATAGATAGATAGATAGATAGATAGATATGAGATAGATAGATAGATAGATAGATAGATAGATAGATAGATAGATAGATAGATAGATAGATAGATAGATAGATAGGAGGATAGATATGAGATAGATAGATAGATAGATAGATAGATAGATAGATAGATAGATAGATAGATAGATAGATAGATAGATATGAGATAGATAGATAGATAGATAGATAGATAGATAGATAGATAGATAGATAGATAGATAGATAGATAGATAGATATGAGATAGATAGATAGATAGATAGATAGATAGATAGATAGATAGATAGATAGATAGATAGATAGATAGATAGATAGATAGATAGGAGGATAGATATGAGATAGATAGATAGATAGATAGATGGATAGATATGAGATAGATAGATAGATAGATAGATAGATAGATAGATAGATAGATAGATAGATAGATAGATAGATAGATAGATAGATAGATAGATAGATAGATAGATAGGAGGATAGATATGAGATAGATAGATAGATAGATAGATAGATAGATAGATAGATAGATAGATAGATAGATAGATAGATAGATAGATAGATAGATAGATAGATAGATAGATAGATAGATATGAGATAGATAGATAGATAGATATGAGATAGATAGATAGGTGATAGATAGATAGATAGATAGATAGATAGATAGATAGATAGATAGATAGATAGATAGATAGATAGATAGATAGATAGATAGATAGATAGAAGGATAGATATGAGATAGATAGATAGATAGATAGATAGATAGATAGATAGATAGATAGATAGATAGATAGATAGATAGATAGATAGATAGATAGAAGGATAGATATGAGATAGATAGATAGATAGATAGATAGATAGATAGATAGATAGATAGATAGATAGATAGATAGATAGATATGAGATAGATAGATAGATAGATAGATAGATAGATAGATAGATAGATAGATAGATAGATAGATAGATAGATAGATAGATATGAGATAGATAGATAGATAGATAGATAGATAGATAGATAGATAGATAGATAGATAGATAGATAGATAGATAGATAGATAGATATGAGATAGATAGATAGATAGATAGGTGATAGATAGATAGATAGATAGATAGATAGATAGATAGATAGATAGATAGATAGATAGATAGATAGATAGATAGATAGATAGATAGATAGATGAGGATAGATATGAGATAGATAGATAGATAGATGATAGATAGATAGATAGATAGATAGATAAATAGATAGATAGAGAGATAGATAGATAGATAGATAGATAGATAGATAGATAGATAGATAGATAGATAGATAGATAGATAGATAGATAGATAGATAGATAGATAGATAGATAGATAGATAGATAGATAGATACTCTTAAAGTGGTTGACTGGCTCTGTTTTGAAATAAATTTATCGACCAACTTGCTGAGAAAAAATAAATAAGCTTTGCAATGTTCCCGCGGCTTCTGTGACACTTTGTACATGTGACTCCACATCCTCCAATAGTAGGTAACATCATCTATGGCTTTTATTTGAGGACAGGTCCATGAAGCGTCACATGGATCATACTGTGGGAGTAACCATGTGCAGTAAAGTTTGGCGGTGGGGGACAAGGGCAGATTTTTGAAGAGAAATATGGTTGCAACGTTTTTTTTCATTCTTAGCAGGTTGCCCTTTATTTAAAAAAAAAAATGTTTAAGGCCAGACACCCCTTTAACATGTATTACATCTCCTTATTCATCAACTAAATGCATTTAACCTAATAATTTAACCCTTTAACACTTGATCCCGCACAGTGACGAATATATCCATCACGGTGATCTTGTAGCTACTACCCAGTGTGATCACAATATGACAGTAGGAACATCGCTGTAACGCGGTGACAACTCAACGTGGCAGCCGGGGGCCTCCTGCTCTGCCATTGGTATACTGATTAAAAATAATTCACTATAAAAAAAATAGTTTTATAGTATCGCTGCAATTGTAATGACCGGTAGAAAAAGGATAACATTAATAATACCGCATGACGTATGGCTTGGAAAAAAAAATAATGCCGTATTTGCCGTTTTTTTCCATTTACAGTTAAATAAAAGTTATTCAGTGAAATATATGTACCCCAAATTGGTGCCAGTAGAATCTACAACTCTACAAAAACCAATGGAAAAATAAAGACATAATGGATCTGGGAATGCGGCGACACAGAATTTTTTTTTTGTATAAAACGTGCTGTTATTGTGCAAATTACAACAACAAAAAAAACAAAAACAAATAAAAAACCTACATTTTTGGCCGCGCTAGAATCTTAATGACCCGTAGAACAAAGTTATCACGTTATTTATAATGCATGGTAGACAGCGTAAAAGTTTATGTTATGCCATAATGTAGCTGCCTGGAGGGGAAAAAAAATTAAAATCTGGCTCTTGTAAGGCAGCAATTAAAAAACTGAAAAAAGAAAAAAAAACGAAAAAAAAATAAATAAAGCAAAAACATTTCTACATTTAAGGCCGGGTTCCCACAGGTCAGATACGCTGCTTAAAAATCACGCAGTGTGTCCGACCTGGTACCCGCAGTACATTCCGTGTGAAAAAGTGCTTTTTTTTCGGACGGATTTTCCACTGCGGAAAGCAGCGGTAAAAAACGCTCATACTCACCTAGGCCATTGTTATGGCCACGCGTCCCACCTGTGCAGCCTCGTCCGGCCTCGCTGGATGACGTTGCAGCCCATGTGACCGCTGCAGCATGTGATTGGCTGCAGTGTTCACATGGGATGCATCATCATCGCAGGAGGCCGGACTGGACGAAGAAGCACAGACTTCTGGGTAAGTAGGTTTTTTTCCCGTTTGCCGCAAATACGCCGCAAATGTTACAACACTTGGCTTTCTGTTGCGGGATTTGCATCCCCGTTAATTCAATAGGGAAAACCCGCAACGAAAAATCAACTAAAACGCAGGATAAATTGACACGCTGCGGAATTATATCCCGCACCGCAGGTCAATTTATTAACGTTTACGCTGCGTTTTTTTCACTACACTGTTACTGTAAATGCTGCGGAATTTCTGCCTAGAATTCTGTTGCCAAAATTCCACAGCATTTACGCTACGTGGGAACTCGGTCTAAGCGCCCAAATCTGTCCGGTCCTTTAGGCCTCATGCACATGACCATAAGGGTTTCTACTCTCTGTAAATACGGATCCACTCATATGGATGCACATCCGTAGGCGTCCGTAATTGCGGAAGTGCCCATAGAATTCTATGGGCGCGTCCGTGCCGCAATTGCGGACAAGAATAGGACATGTTCTTAATGTTTCGGATCATTTCTACGGCCCAGGCAGACATCCGTAAATATATCCGAAAAGTTGACCAGGGCCTTTAGAAATTAACGGGTCTGCATTTTTCATCCGTAATTACCTGATCTGTAATTACGGATGAAAACTGCGGTGGTGTGAATGAGGCCTAAGGGGTTAATAGGAATGACTTTGCTTATGTGCTTGTTTTTTTGTGGTTGCTTAGAAGATGTCCCAGCGCTAGAGCAGCTTGAGTGGCATCATAAACGTCTCCGTTCGGCAGCAATAGACTCCTTCATGAGCGCGGGTGACAGCCTCTACTTACAGCGTCTTCCATGCTACACAATGAAGTGTAAAACTGCTGTGAAAAGAGCCGGGCGTCAAAACAAACCATCTAGGTAATAAGCACTTAAAGCAGCTTTCATTAATATATTTCTTCCTAGTAAAACAATTTCTAATGTCAACGAGCGGCTGCTGACAGATTTTGGGGAAAAACAGCAATATTTCTACTGTGTGCATTGTCCTATAGCTTATCACAAACAGCGGGGGAAAATAAAGTGATTTTACTTTTGCTCGGAGAACACATATTGACAAGCGTCTGGGATTAGCAGAAACAAGTGAAGCTTTTACAGATCTGTGACTGACAATGTCTCTTTATTTGTCGCATTGGCCAAGTTCACAGGACCGGAAGTTTGGTTCTAGATTTTGGCTGCAATACCAAATACCAAAGGGTATCACTTTTAGGACATACTTGTATTCCAAATTATATAACAATTTTGAAACATATTTGTTTTAGAACTCGGTGTTGTGTCGTTCCTCTGTTATTCCTCCTACAAATGTATGAATAAATTGACAACTGGGTGTTACCATTGTGCTTGTCAAAAGGGCGTGTCCCTACGCAGTCTCACTCCGTCAGCGCTGATTGGACACGGTCAGCGTGTATAGAGACACCCCCCCCAACTGGTAACACCCAGTTGTCAATTTATTCATACATTTCTAGGAGGAATAGCAGAGGAATGGCACAACATAGCGTTCTGAGAAAAGATGCTCCAGAATTGTTATTAAATTGGGAATACAAGTATTTACTAAAATAGACAGGTCAGGAGAGGTGACAAGTTTTTTTTAAGGGGCTTAAAAGGGCCGGTTTTATAGAAAATGGGGCCCTGGAAAACAAGCAAAGTGGGGCCCTCCAGCTTGACAGTTTTTTTCATATGATCACCATATAGTGCCAAGATAAAAACAAGGCCACCATAAGGGCAGTACAGGTGGTAGTGCTGTCAAAGGCCCAGACCAAAAAGGGGCCCATCTTCACCTGCTGCCCAGTAGTCACCCTACAGGACCTGCACAAATGCCCTACATTAGGCAAACAAGCCCTATTTCATAGTGAGCAAAAATGTAGCCAATTTATTTAATGAAACTAAAACTGAACAATCTGACCCCCTTCCCCATTGACCCCCCCCCCCCATAAGGAAGGCCCAACAGATTTCAAGATCCATGGGTATGTGGGAAGGGGAGTAGTTAAGGTGCAAGAAAATAATTAGGTTACAACACCACGTGCCACTTAGAGTTCACACCAAAAGTACAGTAAACAATATAGGATGGGAGATATAGACGGCAGTCCAAGAGGTCCCGACCATTTCTCTGCATTGGGCCCAGACACTTTTAAAGGCAGCCCCAGATAAAACTGGCATGTACAGACCATGTAAAACCCTGCATAACTCCCCCCCCCCTATAGTGCTCATATAATATGCAGTATCCAAATATAGCTCACTAAAGAGCCCGCATAATACCACCATATAACACCTCCATACATCACTAAATAAAACTGGGTGGCTTTAGCTTGGTCCTGGCGTTCCTTAAATGATGCAATTGCCCAGTCTGCCTACCCCTAAAACCAGTCCTGCTTGCTCGAGGTCACCCTGTGTTAGGAAGAGCGTAGGGCCGCTAAGATAGAGAGTCTCCTGCTCTGGTAGGGTCGGCCATATATTTCTCCTGCAGTAACCTATCTTGGGGAAATGTGTGGCCACCCATTACTTCTCACGGCAATATTAGCGGATGGTAGGGGTTTTCAGGTGCTGGACCCATAGCAATCTGCTTATCATGGGTGTAACTTCCTTTTAATAATTTTTTTTCTTCTATAGAACTTGGCCATAAGACATATTGGGGAAGAAACAAAATATGTGTAGTCTGGAAGTAAGAAGAGAAAGAGGGAATATAATTAGGTGTGACTATTCACTGTCCAATCAGTGCTGATAATGTCAGAGTGTGTAAGGACGCGCCCCATTGACAAGAGGAATGGTACCGCCCAGTTGGGAACTTATTCCTATATTTCCAGGAGGAATTACAGAGGAACTGCACAATGCAAAATTCTAAGCAATGCTCCAGAATTGTTATTTCATGGGGGAACAGAAGTATATACTAAAACACACGTCAGGAAAGTTGATCGCTCCTCCTTAAATTGATTACGAAGCTTCAGAAACTCCCAGTGATCACCGGGGGGAATCTGCAGAGGATCAAACAGAGAAGCTGCAGGTAAATGTAAAATAACATACTGGTCATTCAAATGAATAGCCAACCACATGGTACATGTATGAGGTAGAATCGGCTCTGCTCTGGATAATAGAGGATGGACCGCCAACCCTTCTGGAACGTCTGTATATCCTCATAGGGCATATGGAAAGGGGTTATCTTCATGAAACAACCCCTTTAAAGAAAGCAATTTGCATTTCTCAATATATATAGCGAACACAAAAAATAAACTACAAATGTCACGAATAGCCTCATCATTCATATAATATATATATATATATATATATATATATATATATATACACACACAAACACACACACTATATATATATATATATAAACATTGATAGAGGAATTGTAAAAGTTCAGTTTCTTTAGATATTGTGCTTCTCTATCTGCACTTTTTTCAAAAAGAGCAGATGAAATTGTGCAAACACAACAATGAATGGGTAAATATTGTATCTAGTCATATGTTTTATCTCAGGTATTAACAAATACCTTTGGTCTACAGAGATACAGCTCCATCTAATCCTTATCTGAATTTGCAATTAAGACTTCAGAACGGCAGACATCTTTATAACAGCTCATCCGACCCGAATCAAATTGGTCTTCAAATACTTTACAAAGCGAATGTCTGATGTCTAATTGAATTGGCAGATAACACTCCTTTAATGCCATTAGCAGAAGTTAGAGTCTCCGACGTAAATGCACAAAAATAAAAAGAGTTTTTGGACGTTTGGTTATGGATTAATACATAGACTAACATTTGACTATAAATTTACATCTCCAACATTTTCAATTAAAAACATATAAGAAAATACACAACTTAATGTATAAATAGGTATACAGGAGAGGTATAGAAAAAGTAGTAGACTCGGCAGCTCTCCTGACGTCGGTTTTAGAAAATGCTTCTATTCCCCATAAATAACTATAGAACATCTTTTCTTAGAACTTTTTTTGTGCTGTCCCTCTGTTATTCCTCCTGGAAATGTATAATGGAATAATAATAGTAATTAGTGTTTATGTAGTGTATGGAAATGAATACATTTACAACTGTGCTTTACCATTTCCTTTGCCAATAAGGTATGTCCCTATATAGTCAGCCCTAATTGGATTGTGTCAGACTGCGTACGGAATGGTAACACCTAGATATAAATGTATTCATACATTTCCATGAGGAACAACAGAGGAATGACATAATACAGCATTCTAAAAATAAATGCTTCAGAATTGTGATTTTGTGGGGTATACAAGAAGTTACTAAAACAAGCATGTCAGTAGAGCTGACCGATCCTCTTTAAGGGAGATTGTCCACATGTATAGCTGTATATATATATATCCTATTAGGGGATATGGCTGTCATAGAGGGGGGTCTCCTGCTTTTTGACCCCCCTATCAGAGTAGAGAGTCGCTATTATGACTGGCTCTTGCTATGGATTGTAAGCAGCTGGGTTACGTGATTTGCAGAAGGATTAAACCGAATCACACATTTCACTTGTAGGACCATCCTTTTCCAGCAACTTTGGATAGTCTTGGTACTTGGCTGGCCCCAGATGTAAGGGTATGTTGGTTATCTAGTGACGTTGGTGGAACGGAGGCAGAAAAAACCATAGTGGAGCAAATAGTTGCTGGTAGCAACGGGAGCAAAAACAGTAAAAAAAACCTGCCGGGGTCGGAATAGAGAACTATGGCAGCTAAAAAACACGTTAAGGCCTCATTCACACGAACGCGTTAAACGTCCGTGTGACAGCCGCTGAAACAACGGCCGTCACACGGACCTATATAATTCAATGAGGCCGTTCAGCGGGCCATTGTTTTAACAGACCATGTGAAGGGTCCGTGGGAAAATAGGACATGTCCTATTTTATCACGCATCCCTCCATGGACTCTCTATTATGGGGGATGCGTGATAACGCGTCCCGCAGCGCAGAGCACTGATGCACCTTGGACGTGAGAAAAAGCCAATTTTTCACGTCCGAGATGCGCAACGCCCATCTGAATCTAGCCTAAGGGTTAGTACACAGAGTATTTTGGCGCTGTTTTTGATGCGGAAACCGCATCAGAAACAGCACCAAAAAGCGCCCGAAATCGCCTCCCATTGATTTAAATGGGAGGTGGAGGCGTTTTTTTTTTCCCGCGAGCAGTAACACGGCAAAGAGACGTGGCCTATCGCCATGCTCACACAGAGTTATTATAAGCAGAAATGTCTGCGTCAAAATTCCTTTAGGAATTTTGAGACAGATATTGGCCAGCCTGCACTCTCTTTGCCATGTTTTTGGCTGTGTTTTTTTAGCTGTAGCCATTGAGCGGCGCGGGCAAAAAACGAGCGTAGAATGCTTTCTCTGCCTCCCGTTGATGTCAATGGGAGGTCAGAGATGGAAACGCCTAAAGAAAGGGCATGACGCTTCTTTTTGCCGCAAGCGTTTTTTGACACTCGTGGGGAAAGAAAAAGCATCCGCCACCCATTGAAATTAATGGGAGGCGTTTTCGGACTTTTTTGAGCCAAAAAACTTAGTGTGAACAGGGCCTTAAGGTAAAGGAAAAGTTTATCAATTCAGATGAGTTACCGGGGGGGGGGGGAGAGGGAGTCACAAACAAATAGTGTGGTGGATCATTTCGGGTGAAATATGAAGTAAGCGATAACGGGCAAGAGCAGGAAACCAGATAGGATTTTATATAAGACATCCTACTCTATTATTGCTCGGGGCCAATGTGGATTTTGTGAACACGTATTACATGTTCGCCCATTTACTTGAAGGGGAACTGTGTAATATTGCATCAAAATGCATGTGCTTAGGCAGCTTCCCACTGTCCTGCCTACTTCCCCTTAGTGACCAGCCTACATACCCTTAGTGACAAGCATATTTCCCCCTAGTGACCAGCCTACTTCCCCCTAGTGACCAGCCTACTTCCCCTTAGTGACCAGCCTACTTCCCCTTGGTGACCAGCCTACTTCCCCTTGGTGACCAGCCTACTTCCCCTTGGTGACCAGCCTACTTCCCCTTGGTGACCAGCCTACTTCCCCTTGGTGACCAGCCTACTTCCCCTTGGTGACCAGCCTACTTCCCCTTGGTGACCAGCCTACTTCCCCTTGGTGACTAGCCTACTTCCCCTTGGTGACCAGCCTACTTCCCCTTGGTGACCAGCCTACTTCCCCTTGGTGACCAGCCTACTTCCCCTTGGTGACCAGCCTACTTCCCCTTGGTGACCAGCCTATTTCCCCTTGGTGACCAGCCTATTTCCCCTTAGTGACCAGCCTATTTCCTGTTAGTGACCAGCCTACTTCCCCTTAGTGACCAGCCCCAGAAATGATTGTACAGTTGGCAAGATCTCTAGAAATCGGTGTGTAAAAATAATCAATTCGAACAGGTGTTAGGCCCCATGCACATGACTGTATTTTCATCTATCCGTAAATACTGTCAGGGAATACGGATCCGTAGTCATCTGTAACTTATCCGTATATTTGGAACGCTATCCGCAAATACGGTCCGCAGTGCATCCGTATTTGATCCGTATATACAAAAAAAAAGTAAGGCTGCAAATGATGTCACCAACCTATTGCATAGCAACCCTTCCGTAAATACGGATGGTTTATGGATGCATATCCGTAGCCATCCGTATATACGGAAGCGCCCATAGGCTTCTGTGGGAGAGTCCGTGCTGCAATTACGGACAAGAATAGGACAGGTTCTATCATTTTCATCAGCATGGACACCCATCCATAAAAATACTAATAGGTGTCCGTGACCAATAGAAATGAATGGGTCCATAATTACGGATTAAATATACGGTCGTGTGCATGGGGCCTTAATCATCGTACAAGGCTATATACATGATGAACAATGCATGGCCAATTTAAAGTGGTATTCTAATAATAACAAGCAATGGAATATGGCTAGCACATGCTTTCACTTGAGGATCGGTGGAGTCCAGCTGCTGGGACACCCCGATTTCTAGAATGAAGCTGTACCGGCGTCGTGTGGAGCAACTCGGCTCCTTCGAAACTTTTCCCAAGTCAGTGTCACTCTTATCTAGACCAGGTGCAGGTACGGCAATTCGATTGAACGAGGGGAAGTTCCACTACCATATAGCCACTATGCAATAAAAATGGTGTACCGGCCTTGACCCCTTCGTTCCAGTGATCACCTATCTCGGCCATCTTAACCGAATGTCTATGGCCGGCTTAACAGGACAGCTTCAGGTAGTGACTAAAATTAGATACTATATCTACATCTTCTTATGTATTAGTACTAGCTACAGATTTAATAAAGCATAACTATAGCTAGTCAAAAATTAAGCAAAAAAATTCCAAATGTATTCCAAATGGCCTTTCATATCTAAATGACTTCCACATCTGATATGTCTGCATTTTAGCTACTCCAGGACATTTTTTCGAGAAGCGTTTAGTTATGTTTTTGAAGCGCTCTTGTTAGCATTGCCTGGAGGGTGTGTGCTAGATGGCAGCTCATTGTAAAAGCTGAGATGTTTCCCATCAAAGAAGTCTTGCAGACCATTCATGTGTTGAGATCTTTTGAGAAATGTTGTGTTCCATTCTTGATAATTGGCCTCATAGGACCTAATCATAGGACTTAGTAATAATAATAGCTAGACATCTAAGAAAGTTCTTAATCAATGAGCACAGGGACTTAAGCAGAGATAGATAATGAATGATATTGGTGACTTGGAATGAAAACTTTAAAATTGTTATTATTTGGTATAACAGTCCTACAGGCAGTACTTTTTGTGAAATGTTATGGAAGTTAACGGGTAAATATGAGATTGTTCATAAACTTCACACATATATTTGAAAAAGTAAGGACACCCATGTTCTATTTTTATTATGTATAGATCACAGATATGTTATTTTCTTTTGTGAAAATAGTGAGTACACCCCTACATTTATAATACTAGGATAAAGCGTACCTAACTTTTTAGATGACTTTTCAGAATAAGCTATCATATGTGTGTACATGAGGAACAACACTGTTTCTGTTTATGACTTGTATTCTGCATTTTTTTTTTCTTTAGCAGTTTTCCCCTCTGCAGGCTTTAGCTCTAATTCTCAGTTTTGCCTGTGCTAGTGAGTGGAGCTTAACAGCGATCTTGTCTTCTCTACACTGCACACATAGAAAAGAGGAGAATGCTGCTCCCCTATCTCTATCTATCACTTATAAAGAATCAGCAGCAGCATAGAGGATATTATACAGCAGTAATGAGCAGTGTAGCTGTGAATCCAGCACTGGGGTTAGATATAATACTTACTAGAAGCAGCAGAAGCATGGAGGAGATTAAACAACAGTAATGAGCAGTGTAGCTATGAATCCAGTACGTGTACGTGTACGTGTGTGTGTGTGTGTGTGTGTGTGTGTGTGTGTGTGTGTCACACTGCTCACTCTCTCCTCCTCCCCCTTCCCTCATTTATAGACTTCTATGGGCAACAATAACCTGATCTCTTAGACCATTTCCTCTTAAGGAGATGGAACAGGCAGTCAATTCAGATTGAATAAACAGTTGGGGAGGAATCTGATAAGTAGAGAAAAATATATATTTTTTAATAAGATATACGTTTCTTATATTCGCTTGTACTATTGTTATAAGCCAAGTTTGTTGAAAAATTTGTAACCATTTAAATGCAATTCACCTGAGCTGTGGTAATTGCCGCACTGCTGAGTACTGCACGGCAAAAGTACAGATCAGGCACATAAAAACCACGTGCTTCACCTGTACATGCAAAAAAAAAATAATAATAATATTAATTTGCCGAATACTGCAGCAATCCTCACCAGGGTCCAGTATGGTCTCTTTCTGCCAACTAGTCTCCGCCACTATGGGTTCCCCCGGCTGAGCTGGTAGGGATGTCGCTCAATGCATGCATAAAGCACACGGCCATCCGGCCAATAAGAACAATGGGTGCTCTATTTAAATGTCTGGTGCACTGGCCTCAATGCCAGTTATTATAGTTTTTTCCCTATCCTGGTTGTTTTTTCTCCCTGCCCATGACTTTATATTTGTACTTGAACCTGATCTACAGTATTCATGCATTCGCTCCGGACTACTTTTTCGGATTATCCTTTGTACTGCATACCCGGCTCTGCTACATAACCATTAGTGAACCCTGGACTGCCTGACTACCCTATTGGCTACTGCCTCTATACAGCATACCCAACTCTGCTACATCTCCGATGCAGAACCCTGGATTGTCTGACTACCCTCCTGTTCACCGCAACCAGAACTATGTACTCAGCTCTATTTTTCCGTTGCATTATACTCCGGATACGTGTATAAACTATAGCAATCGTATCTCCAACCATCAATACATGGTGCAAATACTTCTTTACGACATTGTAATTATAATGCAGTTAAGTCCGACTCCGCTCACATCGGAGAACCTCAAACCTTTCCCTGTTAGGAGGGATTTGGATTGTTTTTAATTAACATGCTGTTGCTAACACTTTGAGTTATGTGTCTGATTTCCAGGGCGTCTTTTATTGTTACTATGTTGCACTTGTGTCTTTCATAGTGTTATATATTATGCTGTTTTATATTTTGTTATGCACCATGAGTGGCTTTCCAGACTGGCGCAGTATAAATCAAACGTTGATTGACTAATAGTAAAAAATAGGGCAATACACGTTCTCTCTCCTTCCTTTTCTCTCTCGTGTAATTCTATTTAGCCTAAAATGAAGCCACAGACGGCCAAAAGTAACGTAAAACAAGGACCTTGATAACTCCGATGGGGGGAGAGGAAGGTCGAGTGCATTCTGGTCCATAACATGAAATGATTAGCAATGTTTAATAGCGTTACTACCACCATTTACATGAATAAAGGTAATTATTCCTAATACCAGAGAGTCATTATTACACCAGAAGCCCCATCGATATAAAGAATATATAAAAAAACACTCATTTATACAGTCTATCCCATATAAGAGACAATGAAATCATAAAACAAATATTTCATAGAATTACAATTGTGGGAATGGATGGTAACGTACAATTAGAAGACATGGTGGACAATTAGGATAAGGAATATAAAACGATTATACGGCTCTGGATGTAATTGGACTAAGATGGTTTATGCTGGCAACAAAAATGTCCTGGAGCATTTATGTCCCTAAGAAACGAAGGTGACTGAACAATAGGATACAGTGCAAAAAAAAGGTAATAATATCCAACTACTTGGTGATATACTCTGCGTTATGGTTTTAATCTGTATGCGTAAATCAGGAGTACGTGCGAAAATATGAAACTTTTTAATATATTGTATCAGGGGCAAATGGTTCATCCCTCACCTGCCGGCAGCCTGTAGTTTCCCTGTCCATGCCTGCCGGCTCTCAAAAAATTTTCCTCACAAAATCCATCTAGTCAGGAGCGTAACTAGAGAGTGCAGGGCCCTATTTTTGAATGTATAAACCTCCCCCGGATCAGACATAAAAAAAAAAATATGCATTTACTCAACCCCTGAGTTAGTTTTAGGACCCACCCTTGGCTTCTTTATAAGGTCTGTGCCACGGCGCATAGAAGCTCCTGACGTCGGGCAGCGTAAAGACGTTGTATGCGACGTTCTATGCCCGCACCACAGACTGTGTGTGCCAGGGCCTGATGTGGCAGCCTGTGGGGCCTCTTCCCCTTCGTGCCGGTCGTGGTCGCACCCCCTGCAACCGCAATTTTTGTTATGCCACTGAATCTAGTGTACTACAATAAATATTAGACAGGAAGGAGGGGGAGGAAGGGGATGAAGCTGCAGGTTCCTATAATGCTTCAGTGATAAAGCTTGTGGCGTCTTGGAAAGGTGTACTCAGCGGGTTTTGTTGACTTTTTAGTTCTATTCATCAGAATGGGGTTGTTTCTGCAGCGAGCACATGGATTTCTGCAGGTTCAGATAAATGGAACTGTTTTTTTAGTCGCAAAAATTGACGAAACATAATCTGCCGTGTGTGACTGCACCCTAAATGGCTCAGAGCACATAGAACAACTCAACCACTGGTCCAAGAAGAGTCCATCCTCTCAGCAAGCATTAAGAAATAAAATTTACATGTACAAGAATCAGCAGGGGGAAGGACATTGTCCCCAAAAATTTGTTTCAATACCAGACACAGCCATGAACAAGAATGGTGACGTTTTAAAAATAAAAATAAAAAAAATAAACAGATCTTTTTATTTTATGCTATCCCTTTTAGCCACACCGGGTCGGACCGGCCCACCAGAGCATCAGAGGATCCTCCGGTGGGCCCAGACTCTGACCCAATTGATCTAGCAGAAGACAACCCAATTTGGAGAGGACTTGGGGGCCAAGCACTTGCCACTAGGGTCTATTTCTTATAGGTGACCTATTAGAAATAGAAATGAATAACCTATTAGACCTTATTAATGTTATGACCTATGTGTACAATGATAACAACAAGTGGAAGCACACATATTCTGTAGAGATGGTAGGGGGGTCCTCAGAATCATTCCCTCTGGTGGGCTCAAGAGGCCCCAGTCCGATGCTGAAGCCACATGTGGAACATTGAGCTCATTAAACTTACACAGTCCCCTTTATCTGGCAGTTAGTGGGGTTCCAATCTTACACACTCCATCAATGGCTGTCCGTCTTCTGACATGTCCTAATAATTTGTCAGCCGGTCTCAAAAGTAACACATCAAGCGTACAAATCTCTCTCTTCTCTACACTGATACATTGTAGCAAATTATCAATGTACAGATGTAGCCATCTTTATCTTGACTTAACGCTTTAAATAAACAGTGGAAAGATCCTTTATCTTGACTTTTTCAATGGCTTTTGTTGTACGATATCACGCTGCAGCAAGTGATCGGAGTCAAGATAAAGATGGCTACATCACTATATAAAATGTATCAGTCTGGAGTCCAGGCTGTTCACTTCATAGAGGATTACAGGATAAAGTTTAAACAAACCCTCAGCTGTGAGTAGTATGAGTTTTCAATCTCCGGACATAAACAAGAATTTTCCCATTCACTGACAGCAAACAGACATCTTGAAAATGAAATAGAGATGATACATAAAGTATGTTTAGAAAGTTGCCTAACTTTTTTCATATGATAAACTCTGGCTGCCTGCTGCCCCCTCTAGGGGGAGCTAACTGTATACGGTTTTATTATTGAGATCAGTGTATAAACAGTATGCAGCAAGCTCCCTCTAGTGGTGGCTGCCGGCAGACTGAATGTTATCATCTAACTATGCCTATGCAGGGGATTTGGAGCTCTGCTATAAATATATACAGTACGAGGAAAACCGTCAACACTGAATTTTGGAACAATTCAAACAAATAGTGTTCAATTCTAGATATTTACTGTCGGGCATGCTTGAAAAACATAATTTTTCTCAAATCATGTTTATGGATAACTTATAATTATTTCTATGCATACTTTATCCTATATGCTCTCTCATGATCAAGCACAGGAAATATGATCCATCAATCATGCTATTTCCAGCACATCAATTCTGCAGTGACACTATGTGGCAGATAGAGCAATCCGATACATTATATGTATTTATTGCAACATGGTTTTAATATTAACCCTTGGCTATAACATTTATTTTTTCAGATGTGTAATGGGCCCTTTAACTGTCAGTCTGTAGCTGAAATCACTCAATATAGAAATAACTAGAACGCCTTAAGCTCCTGGGTTATATGTACATCCTTGATAAATAAAAGAACATTCGTCCTTCCTAGACCACAGAATAAGAGAAAATCAATTTAGCTCAGATTTTTCCAACATCTTCACATCACTTCCTATCTGAATCGGATGGACTAGAATTTCAATTAACTGGGGAGAGACCAAGCCAAACTGACTGCTCTGCCCCCCTCCTGGTCATGCCCTATAATTGTAGAGGGACTCGCATTTTTCCACCAATGACACGGCTCACAAAAATAGATACACCAGTTCATTTGATAAAGGAAGCCGAGCCGGTCGCTCTTGTCGGAGTGCCAAAGAGACTCAGCGTGTCTCTCCAACGTGACTGCAGCATGTTTGTGAAGACCGCACTCCTCGCAGACATTTGGAAATAATACTTTTCTTTCTCAAGTCTACCTGTTTAAACAATACAAGTATCATTTTTGAATGACAATACAAATGTAAAAAAAAAATTCTCAAAAAAAAAAAAAAAGGAGCGTAAAGTACTACTTATATATCAGTCAGATAGTTATGCCAACCTGTCTGAGGGCACCTTGATGAAGTGGCAGACAGCGGTCTGTCACTTATTAGTTAATGTGAAGTGGCTTAGAAGTATTTAGAACTCACACTTGGGGCGCGCGGCCAGCGCTGCATGTATGAGTCCAAGTATATTCATATATTCACGCTCCCGCTGCCCTCCGGCCTTTGCAAGTATAAGTTCTAAGTTCTCCTAAACTACTTAACATTAACTAATAAGTGACAGCACGCTGAAATCTGCATGTCTGCCACTTCTTTATGCTGCCCTCAGACAGGGCAGCTTAATATCTGACCGAGCCACTTCAAAAAGTTCCAAGTTTACGGAGTGCTAGAATGACAAAAAGGGTAAAAGATAAGGTAAAGGCCATTATTAGCTGGTACAGTTATTGAATTACAAAATAATAAACAACAAGAACAATTATGAATATTTTTAATGTACTAGAAAAATTCAGGTAAATTTTTTAAAATGACCAAAAATTTATAAAATAAAAATAATGATGTACAAATATTTGTAACTAGTTTCCCCATCATATAGACATTGTGCTAATTTATACATCCTTTAAAAAAATGTAGGTAAATTTTTTTGACATATAAAAACATATTTTAGACGAATACAAAACTAACTATAAATTAAAATACTACCTAAAAAGTTTAACTTTTCTATTGAAAATGATGTATATGGAAATAGAGCAAAGTTGTACGTTATGACTAAGATAAAAAAAAAATAACAAAAATTTGCATGTGGGGATGTTAGTCTTGTGTATGTAATATAGATGATAAAATACAGCCGTATTAGCGGTCTGAAACTGGAATGACATTGTAACTAAACAGGGTTTCATTCACTGTAAGCAAAAATAAAAATCCATTCACTGACAGCAAACCGAAATCTTAAAAGTAAATTAATATTGTTTCCTCGCTACAATGATACAATAGACACACAATCCATGCCTAGAGGAGTCTTTCTCCTTAAGCATTATAATTGGATTATAGATCAACATTATATGTATACTGGAAATAATTGATATTCAGACGGTGTAATTGGGTTTCAAAATTCTGAAAAAAAAAATAAATAAAAAAATAAAAAAAAAACAAACAAACACAAAAATAAAAAAAACTTCTATGTGTAGGTTTATAAATAAAATGCGTGCTGTAATCCTGTCTAATCTGTTTAACTCTTTGTGCAGTACGGACTTTGAATACGTTACGTGTCCGTCTTCGGCAGGAGAGACAACGTTTATCACAAAGTATTTATGTTTATCTCTTGCATTAATGTGTTATAATTAGTTCGCTAACAAAGTGAAACGATCCACCGACCAAAGTCTTTGACATTTTCTTATCATCTGAACACACAACATAAAGATTGGAAACACGGACAGATATTTTTGCTCCCGAAAATGTAAAAGCATCGAGTAAGAGAAAGTCTTACAGATTAATGACAGGGGATATACATTCATTTCCAGTTGCTTATAGAGCAGCATAAAATGCAGCAGTAGCTGGAGAAGATTGATGGTGGGCCCGGGTATGGCTTACCATTATTGGGGCGTTGATATAGAAGTCTATCTCCTGCCTGCAGGGATTCTACCAAGGGTCAGCAATGGGGAAAAAAAAGTATCTTATAAGTGTGAGTGATGGGGTGTGAGTGTAGTTTAACAGCGTCTGAGTGAAGTACCACTTGTGCGGCACAAGTGTGAGTAACATGTGTTCAGCATGTGACCCATGTGTGAAAAACATGTGTGCGGCATGTGTCCTGCTGGTGAGTGGCATGTGGGCAACATGTATCCTATGTGTGAGTGGCACATGTGCAGCTTAAGTATGAGTGACACGTGTGCAGCATATTTCCCAAGTGTGAATAGTATTTGTGCCGCATGTGTCCTGCAAGTGAGTAGCGGGTGTACCATATATGTCCTGCAAGTTAATGGCGCGTGTCCAACATGTGTCCAGTCTGTAAATGGTGCATGCATGACATGTATCTTATGTGTGGCACATGTGTGGCTTGTCTCCTATATGCCTTTGGACACATGCCACACATACTGCAATGTGTGAGTGGTGCGTTCCTGGCCTAAATCCTATAGGAGAGTTGTGCATGTGCGACATGTGTCCTGCATGTGAGTATTGCATGTGTCCAGCATGTGACGGGCTCTTGTGAGGCATATACCCAGCGTGTAAGTGGTGCGCTTGTGGCTTCTGTCTAGTGCATGAGTGGTGTTGTGTGTGCCATGTGTCCAGAGTATCAGTGGCACTTGTGTGGCATGCTTCCAGCTTGTCAGTACCACACATGCGACATATATCCTAATTGTCAGTGGTTTGTTTGTGGCATGAATCCTGTATGAGAGCGGATGCTATGGTGGCATGTATCCATTGTTTGAATAGTGAGTGTGGCTGGCTGATATACCCAGCGTATAAGTGGCGCCTTTGCGTCTTGTGGCAAGTGCATGAGTGATGTTGTGTGCGCTTTGTGTACGAGTGTATGTGGAATGTTTGCAGAATGTATCTAGAATGTGAGTGGCATGTGTGCAGAATATGTGTAGCGTGTGAGTGGCATGTGTGCAGAATATGTGTAGCGTGTGAGTGGCATGTGTGCAGAATATGTCTAGAGTGTGAGTGGCATGTGTGCAGAATATGTGTAGCGTGTGAGTGGCATGTGTGCACAATGTGTCTAGAGTGTGAGTGGCATGTGTGCAGAATATGTCTAGAGTGTGAGTGGCATGTGTGCAGAATATGTCTAGCGTGTGAGTGGCATGTGTGCAGAATATGTCTAGCGTGTGAGTGGCATGTGTGCACAATATGTCTAGCGTGTGAGTGGCATGTGTGCAGAATATGTCTAGCGTGTGAGTGGAATGTGTGCACAATATGTCTAGCGTGTGAGTGGCATGTGTGCACAATATGTCTAGCGTGTGAGTGGCATGTGTGCACAATATGTCTAGCGTGTGAGTGGCATGTGTGCCGCAGGTGTCATTTAAGTGGCCCAGAACCCCAGTGCTATCCACTCATTTACTAACTTGCACCAAAAAGTTGGAGAAAATCTTAAAATCTCTCTTCATTTCTTATCTAGACCTCTAGTGAAGTAAATAAAACTACTGTCAATATATATTAAAGATATTCAATCCCTTGCACAGGATCCCATCATACAATTACTTAAAGGGGATCTACACCAAGCCAAGTTATAAACTGCAGACAATTAAATGGAGTGACAGTAGACATATGATAAAGCCGGGTACTCACCCGTAATACACAGGAATAAATATTCTTTCTATTGGTTTGCCTTTGTTCTTTAAGAAGATTGAAAGAGTGAAAAAATTATTTCAGCATTGCTGAATCTCATCACTAAAAGTGAATTAACAACAGGCATCCATCATGGGTCGCCTGCCATTCCAATTGAATTATTGTCTGATATTTTCTAAGAAAACAAAGTATCTATACTACAATAGAAAAGATGTATGATGTGTTCCGCTCACTGAGAAAGAGAGAAATGGCTATGCTAATAAAACGTTGGAGTCCGTCGCTGTACAAAGGGGATTTCACACTCGTACTTTAATTTTTTAGACTTTTTTCAATCTGTGAAACTGACGGAGAGGTTTTTGTTTTTACTTGGTGTGTCCAAAGATGTGGCTATCCCTCAGTCTATCCCTCAGTCATTCTACAGCTGAGATGCACATAGCCAACTAAGCAGCTGAGAGCTGGAGCGCCACCAGTAACTAAGTTTAGACTATTAATAGGCCCGTGGCCCTGGGGATGGCCCTCTTTCTATAAACAGTATTTTTTTTTACAGTGGTAATTTCATTAGGTTGATTCATGAGGACAAGCACACGCTATTAATTGATGGTCCACACAAAGACACTACCGAAGTCCAGAGAAGTCATCTGGTGTCCTGGTCTAGGAAGACTCTCGGACACCTGAGTCACTAGAGTGGAGTAATATCTAAAAGGCACATGCATTAAAATGACACTATAAAACAGGTGTGTAACTATAGGGGGTGAATAGGATGCGGACACACCCAGGTCCTGGTACCCAAATGGGGCACAATGGCCCTTCTATCACTAAGGAGAGACTCCGTACTATGATGGCATAGATTATGCTTCGGGACCCAGGAGCTTCAAGTTATGTCTCTGTAAACAACTAATAACCTCAAATGACAATTCCCATTATGGATAAGAGGATTATCTGGGTCAGTGCGGTGTTCTCTATGGATCCCAAAACGGTCGACTCTTTTGCTAACAGGTGTGGGCTTTAGTATGTTATTTAACACAACAGTTTATATTAAGAAATAATTAGCATAAAAAGATGTGTAACTTATTTTGCACGGATCTTGATTTACAGCATGTGTTCTAGTACATAGCTGTATTCACAATTCTGCAGGCTTCAGAGCTGAAATTGTTTCAGCATTTCTTACTGGCTCAATGTCTCCACAGAGCCTGCATTCTGAGAAGTGTCATCTATACCCGGCACTGTACAGTAATCTAAAGTATGAAAGCTAACTCCCCTCCCCCCCCCCCGAACTTCGTTAAGATGTTGGGGGTGTGTCTGAAAACACGCCCGCTGACTGTTTCCAATGACAACCAGCAGAATTGAAAATGCAGAGTTATATGAAACCCAAAGGTTTAGATTCTCCTATATCAAATTATTGTACAGTGCCCTGTTTAAAGAGGACACTTCCCAGAATTAAAATATAACAAGAAGACAAGGAGCCAGCAAAGAATGCTGGGAGATTTCAGCTCTGAAGCCTGCAGAAGTATAAAACAAAGATCTAAACCTAGATCTAGGGTATAATACAGGCTTAAAACTTAATATCAGTACAAGATAAGTAACAAAGTAACTGAACTATAAATGCACATTATAGCTGTCGTTTTACATTAAAATGGCGATACGTGGCAAAACCACACAATATTGCCAGGATTTTCGGAAAACTGAAGCTTTGCCGTGATTCATGGCAAAAAATGCATTTTAATCACAACATGTAAACCCAGCCTTGCACATAACTGAGGGATCAGACAACACAGGGTTTGCTTGTAGTCTGTAACCATGGAGACCCGCATGCCTGCATAGAAGCTGTAGACACAAAACGGTAGGATAATTTGAATTAAAATGAATTGCAACATTTCTTCATTTTTATTTGAAATGTATTGGAGCAATAACAAAGCATGGTTGCAAAAGTATTCAACCCTTTTCTTTTGTTCTTACTCTTTTGAGGATTCATTAAAAAAAAAAAAAAACATAAATACCAAATCGAACAAACTATAAAAGCTCCTGAATTATTTGGTATTAAGGAGACACAGAAGCAGTTTTTTAATATGACTTTTTATGCCTTAGTCAAAAGCATTCAGAAATAAAACAGGGGGCTCTACGGTGACCCTAGGTGTGTGTTGGGATTTGATATTGCATCAGAAGAAGCCATTTGGCAATGACACAAATCTCTTGACAATTCATAGTGGTTCAGTCCTCAACTTAAAAAAAAAAAACTTTTTTTAAAAAAACATTGCCACCCTTCTCCCTGGGCTGTTTTTGGTATTGCAGCAAAGCTTCAGTCACTTTTTTCCCCCATAAAGCAGCAATGTTCTTGTTAATTGCCACATTTGAAAGGAGCCTAGCTTCAATACCAGGTACAGCCTACGTTCAACAGGGAGGGGTGCTGTTTTTGGGGGAAAAAAGAAGCAGAGTAGACCTTTTTTTTTCTCCTACCACTCCTCTATACAGTAAAAGAACAGAAACATGACAGAGCCATTATAAATTAATGTGATTCGTCAGGATCTATTACAATACAGATCTGTCATACCTGTCACGGCTCCTGTAAAAATGGAACCCAAGACTCTATTGTGAATAAAGCTCCTTGAAAACGCGAGCGACTGTCACATGCAGTTGTACTCAGATGTATTGGACAACGAGAACGGTCAGAAAACGTGTGGTTGGTACCTAGGTAGCTGTATAACCTACACAATATATATTATAATCCTAATCTTAAAAAAAATAATTAAAGGAAGCGATATTTAAAATAATAAAATCTCATTACAAAAAGTTACTTTGTTTGAAAGTTAGAGTGAATGGAGTTGAACTACAAGACTATTAAGATTGTGTATTGAGAAGTCGTGAGATAAACTTTACAAGACTAAACCAAGTACAAAAGATGGCAAACAACTCCGCAAATCAATTCATCAGCAAAGTCCAGTTATATCCAGCAAGGAAAATAATGTAATGTTCTATTCAGCCCTTGAAAGGAATCAGAATCTTCCACTCTTCCAGATTACGTGTATGGTCATACGGGACAGATTGATAACAGAGTAAATAATTGCAGAAACCAAAAAGATTACCTGGACGGAGTTGTATTTTTTCCTGTAGAGTTTTTTTTTTTCAAAAACATTTGATGTTCTGGAATGTTAAAATGTTGAGCTTTAAAGGGGTTTTCCCCACCATAGACATTCATGGCATATCTACAACTTAAGTGTCTGATAGGTTGGGGGTCCCACCTATCAGATTCAGTGAACGGGGATCAGATCACCTGGTTCAGGGGACCCCCCTATTATACGTTTATCGTATATACTGTTTATATGTATCACAGAAGAGAGTATTTAGTCAAATAAAAAATAACCTTACATACAGTACTGTGCAAAAGTTTTAGGCAGTTGTGGAAAAATGCTGCAAAGTAAGAATACTTTCAAAAATAGAAAGGTTAATAGCTTTTTTTTTTTAATCAATTAACAAAATACAAATGGAATGAACAGAAGAGAAATCTAAATCAAATCAATATTTGGTGTGACCACCCTTTGTCTTCAAAACAGCATCAATTATTCTAGGTACACTTGCACAAAGTTATGGATTTTGTAGCTCCTGGCTGTAGCGTCCATGGCCATGGGCCGTCGGGTTTGCTCACCTCCCGACACCCGCAGCCATGGATCCGTGAGTGCTGGTCCCGATCTTGTTTCTAGGAGACGCCAGCGCTTACTTCCGCTCCATTCTGCTGTGTCCCGCCGGGTGCGCGCGCACGCTCGTGACCGGCCTTAAAGAGCCAGCGCGCGCACATCAGGAAATCATCATCATCAACGGCCCATGATTTTATGGTCTATAAGAAGGCCCCAGCCCTTCTGATCCTTGCCTGAGCATTGTTAGTTTATCCCAGTCTGTCTTGCAAATGGTCCCTTAGTGTTTCCCTTTCCAGTTGTTACCCGTGCCCTGTTACCTGTTCCTATATCCTGTGCTTTTCTGGTTCTTGTGCCTACTAGTGTTGGAGTCGTGTCTACTGCACCTGCTGTCGTTTGCCACATCCAGTGTCTTCTGCCACGACCAGTGTCTTCTGCCACGTCCAGTGTATTCTGCCACATCGGATACTGCCCGCCACGCCCGGCGCTAACTGCTGCAAAGGCCTCCATCCGTGCTGAAGCCACAGCCGCCGTCTGGACTAGTTCAGATACCCAAGTGTTACTATCTACTACTGACTTTCGTATAGACTGACCTGGTCAGTTGCCTCTCCGCTACGGCGGAGCGGCCTAGTGTGATCGTGACATCGGCGTACACACTAAATGTGCTTGTTGGGCTCCATTAGCCCGATGGAGACCAAAAGAGTGTCCTTTTGGTCTCAGTCGGGCTGGTATATGTCAGTATACCTTTTTTTGGGGGATGGCATAGCATAGTGGACTGCGCTATTCCATCCTCAGAGATCCCGCAGAAAAACATACCGCGCGGTATACTTTATTATTAATATGGGAACATATCGGTGAGGAATGCCATTGCTAGGCATCCGTTATAGGTATACATTAAATGTATACGTAAAATCAGGAAGCTCCTGACATCACTGTCCATATATGGACAGTGATGCCATGGACTACTCCAGAGCTGGAGTCCCCGGCCAGTGCGCTTCTGATGCTCTGGCTGGGGACTCCGGTATTGTAGATCCTGACATCACTCGTCAAGGGATAAGCGGAAGGTGGGAGTCCCTGGCCAGAGTGCTCACGATACTCTGGCCTGGTACTTCAACATTGTAGCTTCTGACATGATGAGCTTCCCCGAGCACAGCGTTTCAGGCAGGTTCGGGTGATGTATTCCACTGTATACCTAAACGGTGGGACACGTTGCAGCATTCCGTTGGAGGTATATGTCGGGAGTCCCACTGACATATACCTCCAATGGAAGGCAAACCGCAACGTAAAATAGGCCTAACAAGCCCCCTCTACATATGCAGTCAATGCAAGTACTGAAGAATAGGCCGAAGGGCAGTTATACGAATACTCAAGAACCTGATATACAGTAGCAACAGCAACAATAGTCCAAACCTTCTCCCAACGCATTTCCTCTGCGGTAAACAGTTTCATTCGGGGACATATACCAGAAAATACAGCAGATACAGAGGTGTTTAGTGTTCAAATTGGCGCACTCAGAAGACAAAATATTGTTCCCAAAGAGACATAGTATAGGGGTGGTGCAATTTTTTCAGACATCGATGCATAGAGAAAAAAGTACATGTAACATGTTACCTCCAAGTGGTCCCTAAAAGGCCCAAACAATGGTTTATGGCGACACCAAAAAGTTATCCCCATATGCTAGAATAAGACAAGATCAAACGTATCTCAGAAAAAATACAAAATGACTTTATTAAAGACAGACAGCACAGTTGATCAAGACAATTTAAAAATTACCACCCATAAAAACAATGTACAACAGTACACAGAAGACAGTGTTGAATATGAGGCAGGGCAAACAATGGTAGTATAACAATAGCAACGACTATAAAGTATGTATACTGATGATGATCACCATAACAAGGGCCTATGGAATTGCCACAAAAATTGTAAAGTCACAGTCATAGAGAAAAAACTCATTGAGACCTCAAGATACGCATACCAAAAGACCCACCATGCGCCATTCCACTGCCACAACACTGTCAGAACACCCCAACGCGCGTTTCGCACCTGGCTTCGTCAGGCGCCCTACTGTACCTTCATATGCCTCCGATTTTGAAAGAATCATCAATATCACCGTTATTTGGAGCGGTACATAGGGCAGCACATGGAGATATTATTTTAGATCTGGAGATTATAATTTATTAATAATCAGATTATTATATGTGGAGAAACCCCAGCCATGTTCTACTTTATCCGACTATATCTCTACCCTACAGGTTCATTTCCTCCCTGGTATCCTGAACGCACTCACAGAATCTGCACAAAGCCAAAGAAAGCAGTTGCTATGTCCTCATATGTTACCTCTGAAATAAACTCCTACGTGTTTCTGTAGCCACTTGTGTTATTTCCAGGACCGTCACTACAACATGTTGATCTAATTTTGGCACCGGTGAACTCTGTGAACTTTCAGACTAGCAAGATTTACACATCCTAACTTAGGACCTTAACTTTGGCACCAAACTAGTCTTAATGCGGCTCTGCTGCACCATGCCCAACACAGAACCAAAACTTTAACATCTGCGTGGCTATTTAAGTCTATGAGTAGGTGGCCGGGGGTTGGTAGTTGCGATGTTAGAAGGGTTAAAGGATTATTGCGGCAGTGTCACTTACTTGGCAACTGACATTAGAATCTAAACAAATAGAAAATATTTATGTCTGATATGCCCAAATACCGGGCCTTTGGTAGCCTCTCTGTGGTCCTTGTAAACTGATGGATAATAGGATAGTTATAAAGCAGGTGAATAGCTGAAGGTGGGTTTATGGAGAACATAGCTCAGGGTGAATGAGTCCAAGTTTCCGACATCCACTGAAATTTGATGCCGCTCCATGGTATAGGTGATAAATGCTTGATTGGTGGAGGTCCGACCACCAGCAGGTCCATGCTGTGGAGGGGTTGCTTGGAGTAGCAGCCCAACATGCGTAGTGTGTGCAGATACAACTCTATGGAAACTAGGGGAACACCCAAGTGCACTTATTTCTAAGAAAAACATACTATTATATAATGGGTAATCTTAACAGTCCTTATAGTGTTAATATAATCAATTACTGGTAACCTGGCATGCCCAGAGAGTGGTGCTCAATTATCAAAAATTTTGGACAATGAAAATACCATCTAGTGTAGATAGAGATATAGACATACAGGCCAAGGGCCTACTTACTGCAGAAGCAGCCCATGCAGGTGCCTTGGGGCCCTATGAGGAGGGGGCCAAACTCCGGTATTCACCATTGGATGGAGGTAACCTGAACAGGGCTGTAGACCTTGATGTGCTCTACAGCTTTGGAAAACAAGGGAGAAGGAATCCAGACCAAATATCGCTTTTCAAGGCATGGGTAGTCGGGTGAGTGAATAACCATTGGGCATTGTTGACGTCCAACGGGGGCATGTAAGGTTATGAGTCAACACATGAATTGTGCGTTTTGCTATAGGATTGGGTCTTCGTTATATATGTCCTTAATACAGGGACTGTGTGACACCCATGGTCGCGGACCGTTGGGATTACTCACCCCCTGATGGCCGCAGCCATGGATCACTTCCACTTCACTCTGCTGTATCCCTGAAAAGTTTGTCAAATTAGCCCATGATCACCCTGGACTATAAGAAGGGCCCTGCCCCTTCCTTCATTACCTGAGCGTTGTTGTGTTTACCTGTGTCAGTCTTTGCAATGGTCCCTTAGTGTTTTCCTGTTCCCAGTGTTCCCGTACCTGCTACCTGTATCCCATGCTACCTTGTTCCTGTGCCATAGAGAGTTGGAGTCATGTTGTGCCGTATGCTACGCCTGCTGTGTTACACCGCGCCTGGTGTCTTCCTGCTGTCAAGGTCCCATCTGAGCCTAAACCATCGCTACTGTCTGAATTACCACAAGTACCCTTATTCGAACTATAAACATTGACTTGGTATCCTGTTGGCCAGCTGCTATCCTGCTATGGCGGTACGGCCCAGTGGGTCCACACACCCACCGTGACAGACTGCTCTGACAAAGGGGTAACAGGGAGGAATTAAGGACGAAGTAGCAACTTGTAGGTTCCTGTTAATCCAGCACTGTGACCATTTTTGTCCCATGCAGAATAAGCAGGATTTCCAGATCATTGGGTGCCAAATTGATGAAGTTTTCATGTACTCTGGCTCTACTGGCCATAATTGAAGAGTTGAAAAGGATTTTTGGTCCCTAAACATATATTATATAATATCATTTTTGGTTAGGGTGATATAACTGAAATCAGCCATAAGGACCTGTACCCACTTCGAGTGCTGCCCACCGAGTAGCGGAATCAGGTCATTTCCATTAGATCTTTAATTAACCTGTTCTTTCTTTAAAGGGATGCGTTATGTTTTCCACAACACAGCGGCATTTTGTCAATAGAGTTCAGAGCCGGGGTAATGATAATCATTAAAGAAAGCCCAGAGAGCTTTTAGAAACTTATCTGCCTGTATTTTACTCCTTTTATCAAACTGCGGGATAATTTAGCTTAAGACAACAGCTTTCTTTTTTCCCAGGTCAGGAGGGGCACACAAGAACTGGATGAATGAAGAAGGCTCCTTGTCAAATTTCGGCATCTCTTTGGGAGATTGCAGAACGGGTACTATTTTTTTCTCAGATAAATTAACTTTCTTCTTTTTAATCCTTGATGATTTAAGCATAAATTGTTCCGTTGCAGCAATCTTCTGGACAAGATCCCAGGAACAAGTTTTGCGCAGCTCAGGTCTCACATTTCTTTTATCTGTATAGCTCATTATACAGCGAAATACCACTGAATGCTATAGGGAGCTTTCAAAACATTTGGAGTGTGTTAAACGGCTATCCCACAGTGAGGAGGCTCCACAATATCTGCTACCGTCAGCAGGGTCAACGTTTACTTGGGTGTATTAAGAGGTTGTCTAGTTTAGAAAACCCATTTTTAAATACCATATTCCGTGTGACTAAAGGGGATATCCCATTCAAGAATCTCATCTATTAGGCAGAGCATATACAAGGAGTATATCTCACTCTGGAGGACCTGGCATGTCCAAGGATTACACATACATGCCATTGACTTCAATGAGAATGGTGTAATGCTTAATTTCTCCTGTGGGAGTGCTGCAGGAGACTAACACTTGATGCCAGGTTCTCCTTATAGATTACAACTGATAGCTGGACACTCTGTATAACTACAAGTTGATTTTCATTTAAAAAAAAAAGGCATATTTGATAAATATCCTCAAAATGAAAAGATCTTTTATTAGCCTTTGCTTAAGGCCCTGTTCACACAGCGTTTTTTGCAGGTGGAAAAATCCACCTCAAAATTCCTTCAGAAATTTTGAGGCAGATTTTGACCTGCCTGTAGAACATTTGTCGCGTTTTTCACTGCGTTTTCCGCCCGAGGCCACTGAGTGCTGTGGGCAAAAACTGCAGCAAAAGCACGGTCTCTGCCTCCCATTGATGTCAATGGGAGGTCAGAGACGGAAACGCCTGAAGAAAGGGCTTGTCGCTTTTTTTGTCCCGCGGGCGTTTTTCACCGCTTGCGGGGAAAAAACCACCTACGACTCCCATTAAAATCAATGGGAGGTGATATCAGGCGTTTTTTGGCGTGGTTTCCGCGTCAAAAACAGTGCCAAAATACTCAGTGTGAACTAGCCTAATGGTGAAAGAAAATGCACATTATATGTTAATTAGTAAACAACTGTTTGGAACAGAAGGATCATGTGGCCGCATCCATAGCACTTTAGCAAGTATGATGCCTTTTGTAAAGGGGGTTTTACACAGGGCATTTATTGGGAAAACGAGCGTTCATCTGCTGATCGTATTGTTTAAAAAAAGTAAATTATCATCGTTGTAGGCAGCACATCTTCCTGTGTAAACAGGGAGACACGCTGCCGACATGATAACGTATGGGGACGAGTGATCGGAGTAATGACCGTTCGTCCCTATATACTGCTCCTTGAGACAGGAGCAAACGAGCGTTGATCAACGAGCTGTCTCGTTGATCGGCGCTCGCGGCACCCGCCAAAATAGGGTGGTATAATAGGGCCTTTAGGCGAAGGGATACCTTATTGCCAATCAGAGACATACTAATTGATATTGTGCGTTCTCTTTTAGCCTAGTGAATGGGTGTGGGGGTGTAAAGGGGTGGGCTGTTTATCGGGTAGAGAACCCACTGATACATGTAACGGCCGCGGTCGCAGACCCCTTTCATCCTGCCGATGTCTTCCTCCCTGGGAAAGACAGCACATGCGGCCGTTCTGTCCTGCAGTGACCACTAGGGTTCGCGCAAGCTCATTCCCGGCCTTAAAAGGCCAGCGCGCACGCATGTTAAGAATTAACTAATTACTCCCAGATCCCTGGACTATAAAAGGGCCCTACCCTTTCACTCCTTGCCTGAGCGTTGCTTGTTTTGCTCTGTTAGTCTTGCAAATGATCCCTTAGTCGTATCCTGTTCCCAGTGTTCCCGTGCCCTGCTACCTGTATCCCGTGACCCGTGCTGTATTTGTTCCTGTGCCCTCTATAGTGTTGGAGTCGTGTTGTGCTGTTTACCACATTTGTTGTGTTACACCATGTCTGGTGTCATCTGCCACGCTTTGCATCATCTCCCGTCAAGATCCCATCTGTGCCTAAGCCGCTGCCACTGTCTGGACCATTGCAGGTACCCTTGTGCTGGACTTTGTATATACTTGGTATTCTGTTGTTTGGCCAGCTGATATCCTGCTACGGCGGTGCGGCCCAGTGGGTCCACATACCCACAGATCGTGACAATTAGTTTCTATTAGGTCATCTAGTAGAGGTCAAGAGAGAGCGAGTAAAAAAAACATTTTAAAATCGTATAGTTATATTACTAAAAAAAATATTGATAAAGCAAATAGATAAGTGAACGAATATTTGCTGCAGATTGTAGTTTCAGAATGGACCTTGTAATTTAGCCAAGCTTACGTAGCACATGAACCACCAGCAAAATATTACAGGAGGTGCTGAGAGACATGAAGTATAATATATATATATATATATATATATATATATATATATATATAAAAATTTAATAATAATTTAAAATCACATAAAAGTTATATCACTATATTGCTGACTGTAGTATCAAGTGTCCATGACATGATCCTAATCCAGGGGGCAGTGATCTGGTTCTAACCCAATTGTTCTTATCTGGGCTCAATATACAGGGTGGTTTGGTCTGGGGTCTTCATACAGGGGGATCTAGATAAAGGGGGTTCCTGGTGTGGGATCTATATACAGGGCTGAGGTCTGTATAAAAGGGGGTCTGGCCTTAAAATATCTAAAAAAAAAAATGGAGTATGGCCTGGGGTCTATAGCTTTAATTAGGGGATCGGGTTTGTGGTCTGTATTCATTTTGGGCTCTGCTGAAGGGGATCATATGGGTAGTGTATACACTGCTCACCTCTCAGACACCCTTCTTTAAAACTCCCATAGCCTTCAGTGGAGAGGGCTATGTGCATGCTCGGCCACCTCTCCTATATATAGCTTTTATAAGGAGTCAGGTGGGGTACAGGTTCTAGACTTGGGATGGGGGCCCCCACTGAATTCTTTAGCCCACGGGGCCTCCGCCAGCCTTAATCCGGCCCTGAACATACCGCCAGCGTAAAGTGAAATGATGTTTTTGGAATATATACAGTACATAACAAGAACAGCAATATAAAAAAGGATTTCCGATATGAACATAGAAAACGGTATTAACGGTGGTTTTCTGCTAATTATATTGAATTAAAATAATCCAGCATGTAACATATTCAATTACAGGTATATTTTATTACAAGGATAAAAAGATTGCACATAAAACCACAGGTGTCAAATCTTCCTGTGTAAAAACATAATTACAATCTCAATTCTAAAAACTCCTTTATTCTGCTATTTCAACACGGATCCTAAAATGGCTTTACTGCTGTGTTATGTATTAAGAGCTGTGCACATAGTGTGGCCTAATGGATGTTTGGAACGATGTTCTGCATACATTGCTGCTCCTATTAAAGTGGTTTATGAAATTACCTACCATTTGGGCTTGTGCACACGGTCATATTACGTTTCTATACAATCTCCAAGCTGTATGGAGCTGAAATACGGCACTAATAGAAGTGTAAGGGGCCATACTGTACCTGCGTAAGCCTCCGATTTCATGCAAAAGAATATCAAGGTATCCTCGATCGGATGGCGTATTATGGAGGTATTACATTGCTTCTAGGAAAAAATATTTCCGTAATATTGTGCCATACATAGGCACCATATGTTGGCACACATAGCGCCTACAGCTCTGCTGTGCACATGGAGCCTTTGAAACGAAAATATTCACTTTTTGTATATTTCCTCCGTCTTGCTGACACTAAGGGAATTAATATTGGAACATTATCAGCTTCCTAATATACGAAACCGATTTATCAATGTATTAATGCCAGTTTTCTGCTGCAAAAACACTGAAAAATAAACAGCGTTCAGGACCCATGGAGCAACCAAGACAACCAAGGTGGTCCCACAGATGCTCAATTGGGTTCAAGTCTGGTGAATTAGGGGGCCAGGGAAGTACTTACAAGTCTTGGTCATGCTCTTCCAACCACTGTCGGATATTTCTAGCCGTGTGACATGTCGCGTTGTCTTGCTGGAATATTCCATCTGCCCCAGGGAGGACAAACTGCGTGTATGGGTGGACGTGATCTGCAACGATGGATTCATACCCAAATCAGTTCAGAGTGCCTTCCACATGGAGGAGTGGGCCTAAAAAATTCCATGAAAAAAGTCCCCAGACCATAACGCTGCCTTCAAGGAATGGTTGCAGGGTGTTTGTCCTCTGATGTTTCTCATTTGACACGCCGACCTCCATCAGTTCCATAAAGCAGAAAACGTGACTCATCAAAGGGGGCAACCCTTTGCCTCCAATTCGGTGGTCCAATTCGAGTACTGCCGTGCAAATTGAAGCCTTTTTTTCCGATGCACCTTCGTTAGCTGTCTGTTTCGGAGCCCCATATGCAGTAGGGTTCACTGAACTGTTTTAGACGCACGTCTGGCAGTCCCCTGGTTGATTTTCACGGTGAGCTGCTCCACTGTAGTGTGTCGTTCAGCCCTCACGCACCTTTGTAGCCGACATTCACCTGTCACATCAATGGCACGTGGTGCTCCGCAGTTTCCATGTTGGTTATTTCCAATGGTGCCATTTGTCCACTCACGATACACTTTCACCACAGCAGCACATGAAAAGTTCACAAACGGCGCTATTTGACAAATACCGCCACCCTTGGCCTGAAAGCCAATAATCATCCCTTTTTGCAACTCTGATAAATTGGCACTTTTACCCATGGCAACAGTGAGTGATATGTGTTCAGACAGCCTATCCCACACCTTATATACCCACCAAGCCGACGACACATCACTTCCTCCATGGGCTACGCAATGCCGATGTCGAAAGTAGGAGGTGGTCATAATAATGTGACTGTGCTGTGTACGTTTTTATAACTGTTCCATTCATTATTTCTAATGTCAGACAAGCTCTTTAAGTTATTGTACTATATAAAAATGTTTGGCCCTTAATTGTTGCAAAAGGGTATTTAAATCTTAGACATTTATAGAAAATCTACAGGATATGCCATAAATGTATTATAGGTGCGGGTCCCACTTCTGGCAAAGTCACCTAACGGGATTACAAGGGTCCCGACACCAACTTTTGCTGATTCAAAGCGTTTGTCAGCATCTGATTTCCCTATTGGAAAAGTGGCAGGTAGAGAGGAGCAAATTTCCCAAAATTATTTTCGGGTCCGATTTGTTCAAACCATAAATTATTTTCTAATTCGTAGCTCGCCGATTTCTATAAAAAGTCGTGTATGACACCTCCATGTCTTCTAAGACTGCATCCAACCCATTGCAAGCTCTTTAACACAAGACGGCATTTGGAATGTCAAAATAACATCAACGTATTTGGCCATGTTTATACACACACTGTCATATCGGAACTGCTTCTGTAATTACATGGGCCAGTGACAGTGTGCCTGATAGTCCTGGAAAGTAAAAATGCAATGGCTTTTTAAAATTTTTATTCAAAAAACTGTCACTTGCACATAGTCTGAAGTATAATGGCGCTGTATAACTGCTTGACGCAGAATAATATGCTATATTTTGTAGCCTGATTATTAGCAATTAGATACCTCTATCAAATTATTGTTAATCTGACTGTATATTCTCTTCTTCTCATTATGAAACACGCTCACTGACGCTAATCCACTATCTCTATATAGTCTGTGTTTTACTCTCACTCTCTGACTGATGTCCTCTCTCTCCTCTCTGTATCCACACAAAGCAGCAGCATTTCCTGGTTGGGCTGTTTATAGTGGCTATGACTCATCTACTGAGTCATCAGTGACTCACACCTATACCACTCTTGATTGGCTGTGCTAGAGTGAGGGCTGCCTCCAAGGCATTATGGGGAAGCCAGCCGAGCAGCTGCCCGAGATCACGTCATCCTTCTTCTCTGTGTTCTTCAGGTCTGTAAAATGGCGGCTGCCAATTTGAGTGAATAGTGCAGGAGGAAAACCCGAAACTTAGAATATTCATAATGAATTTGATTTGTTAAGATTCTATTCGCTCATCTCTAGTGGCAGGCGTCTAAGGGGATTAAAGACAGAGTCGAGCGCTGAAGGGCATTTTGAATTATGGAACGCAGTTTGCAGGACCTTCGTTCCCCCAATAGGTCAGGATCCCAGAGGTCTATCTTATATCTATCGATCTATTTCATATCTAAAATGTATCTCTCATATCTATCTAATATTTATGTATCTATCTCATATCTGTCTATCTCATTTCTATGTATCTCATATTCATGTATCAATCTATCTATCTAATCATGCCTCCCAACTTTCAAGTATTGCAAAGAGGGACAACCGTAGCGCGCGTAGCGGTAATTTTTTTACTTTTTAAGCCACGCCTCTAACCCCGCCCATACACACCCGATTCAGCCCACACAGTATTATATATTGACAGTGATGCCAGGTGCTTCTCCAGGTTTGGAATCCCCAGCCAGAGCGTTGGCAACCCTGTGGCCGGAGATTCTGCTCCATGTGGTGCTCCTGATGTCACTGTCCATATATGCAAAGGTAAAGAGTGTGGGCAGCACAGCAGAACAAGATAAGCCTCCAAGGCCCAAATGGCTGCCAGACTCCAGGGAACGGACTTGTAGATCCCACAATGTCCAAATGAAAAGTATAAAAGAGAGGCGGCACTCCAAACAGATGTCAGAAAAAAGGTGGATTTATTCTCCCATCAGTGCAAAAACCAGTGTAACATTTCAGTTGCTCAATGCATCCTTTGTTAAGCATGCTTGACAAAGGATGCATTGAGCAGCTGAAACGTTGCACTGGTTTTTGCACTGATGGGAGAATAAATCCACCTTTTTTCTGACATCTGTTTGGAGTGCCGCCTCTCTTTTATACTTTTCGACTGTCCAAATACGGACAGTGTTGTTAGGGGCTTTAAGATGTCGGAATCCCCGGGCCGGAGCGCCGTCAACGCTCTGACAGGGGGATTCTGTTCCTGGAGGAGCCATTGACGTTACGGTCCATAACTGGATAGTGACGTCAAGGGATCTCCCAAGACAGGAGTCCCCGGCCAGAGAGCTTGCGCTGCTCTGGCCTGGGAACCCACAGTTGAATGCTGGAGTAGGGAACTAACGGTTCCCTGCTTCAGCATTAGATTCCACTGTATCTGCGTCATGAGGACGCAGATTCAGTTGAAACCGGGACATACCACCGGCCGCCCAGGACAGCGCCCGAATTCCAGGACTGTCCTGCTGAAAATCCAAGACGTTTAGGAGGTATGATCTAATATCGATCAGTCTGATATCTATCTATCTATCTATCTCATAACTATATATCAATATATCTATTTTACGGTCTCATATTTAGCTATCTTGTATCCATCTGTTTATTAATTGTCAATGCCTATATGGATGTGTACACTGCTTACTTTTGGGACCTCCTTCTGTCTGGAAAATGAAGATACCCTGATTAGCTGTAGATAGATAGATAGATAGATAGATAGATAGATAGATAGATAGATAGATAGATAGATAGATAGATAGATAGATAGATAGATAGATAGATAGATAGATAGATAGATAGATAGATATGAGATAGATAGATAGATAGATAGATAGATAGATAGATAGATAGATAGATAGATAGATAGATAGATAGATAGATAGATATGAGATAGATAGATAGATAGATAGATAGATAGATAGATAGATAGATAGATAGATAGATAGATAGATAGATAGGTCTAATAAATAAAATGTTTATTTTAAACTATAATAAACTAAAAAGATATACCATTGTGAAAGCATTTTTTAAATTCTAGGGGGAAAAAAAGCAGATGGAGCGTACTGCAGTGACACATTCTATCTAAAAATGGTTTGTCAGCTGTGCTTCGGATGACACTGTCAGCATGGCAACAAATCACAACACTTTGTGTGTTCAGCTGCACTCTCAACACAACAATACAGACAGCCCATGACCCCAAAGCCAAAACTCAGGTGAGCACGAGCCTGGGTTAGGGATTTGGCGCAAGGCTAAGAAAATATTGAAGAAAATCTTTCTTTTAGATAAACTCATGAGGCTATGAATAGAAACAGGGTTATGGGGCATTAATATAAGCAGACATGTTACTGGTATTTGTTTCAGTGGTAGACTCCTACAACATACCCGGTGGTAATGAACTCCAGCATCCTATGTAAGAAAAGACCTGACACCTACACAGGGGTACACAGGGAATTATTTATCTCGTAAGAATGGAACATGCTGACCTTTAAACTTGGACTGTCCATAATCAAATTTCACTTTTACTTTAGCCTCCGCAATAATACCTTGTGTAGAAGCCAACCTTCCATATGCCGATGTCATTTCTCCTCATAACAAGCCCGAATTAGAATGTAAATTAAGAGGCTGTAATATGTAATAATGTATTAGAACATACAGATGTGTCCTTCCTTTTCCAACTTTCCCCTTATCTCAACATCTCCTGAAACATAAAAGAAAACACGATTTTGCGATACTCTGTCACGAGATGTCTATGCATTTGTGTCTTTTTGTGGCCACCCAGTGGTTGGTGTGTGCATTGCAGCCTGTCAAGCGTATTGATAGCATATCACGATATTGAATTGAATTGGTTTCATGAGAAATTGAAGTCCTTAACCAAATTCAAGCAAGGCTCGACACATTTGTATGGACATCTGGACACATCTGTCACACCAGTCAGCAGAGTGACGGGGCAGAGTTCGCTTTCACCAGGCACAGTACTGTACATATGTTTGTGGCTGATAGCTGGTAATGCAGCTCAGCCCCATTAACGTGACTCGCCTGAGCTTTAGTACAAGGCCCTGCTGCCCCTATATTTATGGTGTTCTGCCTGGATAAACCATGAAATGACTGTGGCACTCCTTCATTCTATTGATCAGTGGGGGTCTCAGTGGTCAGACCATCGCTCATTATACATTGATGGCCTATGCTAGGATACTATGAAAACTTCTTTAACATGTCTGATACTTTAAATTAACCTGTTTGGCTTTTGGAACAAAATACAAAAATCTTTATTACAAACAGGTGCGGATGAACCGCCCACAATAAAAAAAGAGAAATACACAAGACAAGATAAAATATACCCCAACGAGGCGGGTAGGTAGATAATAATGTAATTAGTATAAGGGCACTAGATACAGACTAATACAGCCATTACAGAAACCAGTTGTATGCAGGTCTGCAAGTTCTACAAACCCAAGCAGTATATGCTATAAGAAAGAGTTTAACAAAACCTATAGAAACAATGCAGTTGGTGTAAAGAAATAATATTCATAACCTGAAGAGATGGAAAAAACCCAAATTACTGACCCATAGTGGAAAGATGGAATGTATAGGTGATATCCGCGCACCTCACCCTCCGAAGAATGTCTCGCGTTAGCTTCTTCCGGGACAACCACTGTGACTATATAGAACCTGAGGAAAAATGGGGAGCAGTACCCTTGACAGATTTGTCACCCCAATTTGAGAGGGTTAAAGTGCATACTTCTTGAACAAAGGACTTCCAAGATCAGGCATATATACACACGCACATTATATTATATATATATATATATATATATATATATATATATATATATATATATATATCACATTCAAACAAAATGAAACATAACGTGTATACAGGCGCAAGAACGCCTGTGACTGCAAATTTATACAGCACACAAGAAAATGGCAACAGCACACTGCGAACACTATCGCCACCTAAGCCGCTAAGTATAAATTACTGCTAAATCTACTTGCAATAGGGAGGTTCTTAGCGCATATTTTGATCAAATTGTGTGATCCCACCTGCCACGACAAGGCAACCTCTTTGAGGTGGGAATCTACGCTGCACATAGTCCCAGTTCTAGGTGTAAGCCTACGTATACTTGGGGATGGAAGGAACCAGCATTAAACTAATTAAAATCACCCAAGGCAGAATGGGAGGAGTGCAAGATCAAAATTGGAGGCAGTCACCAACCCCACATCTATGAATCACATAAACAACACAAAAGTTTGAACAGCACATTCCAACAAAATGAAACAAAACGTGTATACAGGGGCAAGAACACATATACACGTTTTGTTTTTTTGTTGGAATGTGTTGTTCAAACTTTTGTGTTTATGTGATCCATATATGTGGGGTTAGTGACTGCCTCCATTTTTGATCTTGCACTCCTCCCATTCTTCTTTGGGCGATTTTAATTAGTTTAATGCTGGTTCCTGCCATCCCCAGTAATATGTAGGCTTAGCCCTAGTTCTGGGTGTATGTGCAGCGTAGGTTCCCACCTTACAGAGGTCGCCTTGTCGTGGCAGATGGGCTCACACAATTTGATCAAAATGTGTGCTAAGAACCCCCCCTATTCTAAGTAGATTTATCAGTAATGCATATTTATTTATATTTAGTGGCTTAGGTGGCATTGGTGTTCACAGTGTGCCGTCGCCATTTTCTTATGTGCTATATATATATATATATATTTGTGTGTGTATATAGAGTGTGCACTTGTATCTTGTAAATGAAGGCCCCTGAGTGCAGTGGACTTCTAGGAATCATTATTAGCAGCAGTGAGAGCTGTTTTTCTGCAGACAGACAATTAGCATGTTGATGGTATTATTTCTCATCTCTCCGGATTTCTCATGCATGATTGGCTAAATCTCTCATTTCAGATCTTGTCCCATGTCGGTCCCCTGTGGCCCCAGCTCAGGTAATGCTGCTACATGAAGTTCTAATGTAAGTGACTGATAATGATATACATGAGCATCATTAACCACTAAAGTTTATTTCACCAAAGTGTCACAATAATGTCATTTAAAACCCAGATGACTGAATTGATCAAATAATGTAACGTCGTCACCTCATCACTTATTAAATATTGGCAGGGCCGTCCTTAGCATTTTTGGGGCCCAGAGCAAGGGTTAATGGTGAGCGCTCTTCCCTGCACTTTACAAATATCAGTACGCACTCCGACCCAAGGTATTTTTTTAACTTATGTTGTATCACTTGAGTTTCTTTCTTCTATTCTCTTCAGGTGCCAGCCAGGCCCAGTGATGACATCACACAACACTTCCTGTCTTTGTCACGTCATGTGATCTACGCGGGTGTAAGATGGTGCTGCTCTTTTCTGAGGGCCCTACAGACAGTACCACACATGATAGACACAGGACCCCAACAGACAATATTACACATGATAGGCTTAGATACAGGGCCCCCAACAAACAGTATCCACCATATTATACTTACCCAGTCATCGCTGCTGGGTCAAGTCGTCTAGTCTTCACCTCCAGTTGCAGCATTGGCTACTGATGAAAATCAGCGCCAGGACATTATCTGCGCCAGGAGGAAGCGCATCAGGTACAGCGTCAGGAGCCAGCGCTGCATCGAGGGTGAAGACCCGAAAGAAGTGGGGAGGGTAAGCTGTGGCAAATGCAGTAGATGGAACATGTGCGTCAGGGAATGGGCCCTGCTTGCCCTGCCCAAGGGACGACCCTGAATTTCAGAGTAGTAATGACAATAAAAGGGTGACCATTCTGGGAGTCAGAGATATTGCTAGTTACCATATTCAGCCAATGAACCTGCACCTTTAGAGCTCATGTACACGGTTATTTTACATCTCTGTTACATAGAGCTCCCAAAGAGGTGAATGATTTTAGGCAGTGTTGGGTACCCTCATTGTTTATGACATGGATGATGTAGAGTAGCAGTGGGCAACAGATAATAGATGTAACTGTGGCTGCTATCACTATAAACTGTAACTCATGCTCTAAAAAAAGTTACATTTCATACGGAGAAAGTTTGGCCACTCTGGATGTAAAGGTCTTTAAAGAGGTTGTCTCATGAAGACAACCCCTGTCTATGCTCCATCCGGGCAAATGGACTTTATAGAGATGGGTCCTTGTTAGGGACTCCCCTCTGAGCCAGAGCAGAAAGCCGCTTTGAGCGAGCAGTACGGGTTCTGGCGTGCCTTTTTATTACACGGGCAGACATTCACCTAAATGGCCACCATGTATTACTACATTGCCCCTGCAGAGGCCACTGCAGGGAAAATGCATGGCTGGCTGTTTGCTGGGGGTGCTGGACGTGGTACCCGAGTGATCATCTGATTCTTAAAGGGCTGGTCTCAAAGAAAACCCTTTTAATTGTTGAGATGACATATGAATAATCAAATTTTTTCAGTTTATGGATATGTAAAATAAATGGAGATGCTTGGAAAAAATTTATGCGACCCATAAAACATCCACTTCGGAAAAATTGAGTGGTCGGTATCTGTATTGCGGTTGGGGGTTGTGTGTAGTTGGGAGCTTGTTGACCTATGATGGGCCTTATGGTCTTCTTGATAAAAAAATAGTTATAGGAAAACAATCCACGCATAAAACGATACACGCATAAAACGATCCACGCATAAAACGATCCACGCATAAAACGATCCACGCATAAAACGATCCACGCATACATAACACATTATTTTCACTCGCTGATATCTTTATTATTTCGAAAAATAATCACAATTGCAATTTTCATAGGAGTTTTTTCTCGAATTCATAGAAGTTTCCAGCCACTCTGTTCCCTCACAGGTTAAGTTTCCTTTGGATTATCCACAGTGGAAAGATGACTACCTCTAAAGAGTTTTGGAAGAATAATTTTCTGCACCTTGCTAAGTAGTAGATAAGGGGACTGTCAGGGCACAGGAGAACGGATTCAGATTCGAACTGTAAGATACCGTATTGGTGCCGCACTGGGGGATTTCAACATACAAATGTGCAAATTAGATCATGAAAGCGCTGTAGAAATATCCTTTGTAAAACTTGAATAAAATGCTCAGGCCCCGGGGGTGCGTTTTAGGAGGATCTCATTTAACAGGCATATTTAGCAAAATCAGTGAATAAAAAAAAAAAACCACAGCAGCACACAAAAATATGGATTTTATTCCCAATACAGTCCTGAAAACACTGCTGAATTTATATGCAGAACCATTAGTTCAGAATTCATAAGCGCTGCGAACAAAACGTAAGCAACGGCAACGCAATTTCACACATTCATTTTTTTCTCTATTTTAGCAGTCCGACAGATGTTCGAGAACCTAAAGTTTCGGTTTTCGGATACAGAGCTCAAAATCGCTGTGCTGGGGGAGAGAATTCTAGCTGGGGTGGCGGAGTATTTAAACTAGGGCTGAGGAGGGAGGTCAATGTAGAAAAAAAAGGGGTAGCCAGGTTAGAGAGGGGTCAGACTATATTGGTGGGGGGAGAAACAGAATGTGGGGAGAGGACTGGACAACAGGATAAGGAGATCCTTTCGTTACAAAACATCAGTGTAAATAAAAAGGACCGATTAATGTCAAATCACATTTCTGATAATAAAAGTGAAAAACTGACAGGCAAGTTAAAGTGTATGTTCACAAATGCCAGAAGTCTAGCAAGTAAAATGGGGGAGCTGGAGGCCTTGATACTGGAAGAAAATATAGATATAGTTGGTGTTGCTGAAACATGGCTGGACTCTTCACATGACTGGGCTGTAAATCTACAGGGTTTTACACTTTTTCGTAAAGACAGGACAAATAGGAAAGGTGGTGGTGTATGTCTGTATGTGAGAAGTGATATGAAGGCGAGTGTGAAAGAGACAATAGTGGGTGAAGACTGTGAGGAGGTTGAAACCTTGTGGGTGGAACTAGAAAGGGAGGTAAACACTGAAAAAATTACTTTTGGTGTAATCTATAGACCCCCCAATATAACTGAGGAGATGGAAGTTCAAATATATAAACAGATGGAGCGGGCTGCACAGGCGGGTACTGTAGTGATAATGGGAGATTTTAATTTCCGGGATATTAATTGGTGTCATGGTTCGGCTTCAACTGCAAAGGGGAGACATTTCCTCAACCTGTTGCAGGAAAATTTTATGGGCCAGTTTGTGGAAGACCCGACTAGAGGTGAAGCTCTGTTGGATCTGGTCATTTCTAATAATGCAGATCTTGTTGGGAATGTCAATGTTCGTGAAAACCTCGGTAACAGTGATCACAATATAGTTACATTTTACCTATACTGTAAAAAACAAATGCAGGCTGGGAGGGCAAAAACATTTAATTTTAAGAAAGCCAATTTCCCCAGGATGAGGGCTGCAATTCAGGATATGGACTGGGAAGAACTAATGTCAAATAATGGGACAAATGATAAATGGGAGATTTTCAAATCTACTTTGAGTTATTATAGTGCAAAATTTATTCCTACAGGTAATAAGTATAAACGACTCAAATTAAACCCCACATGGCTTACACCTTCTGTGAAAGGGGCAATACATGACAAAAAAAGGGCATTTAAAAAATACAAATCTGAGGGTACAGCTGTAGCCTTTGTAAAATATAAAGAGCTTAATAAAATCTGTAAAAATGTAATAAAATTAGCAAAAATACAAAATGAAAGGCAGGTGGCCAAGGATAGTAAAACAAATCCCAAAAAAATTCTTCAAGTATATAAATGCAAAAAAGCCAAGGTCTGAACATGTAGGACCCCTAGATAATGGTAATGGGGAGTTGATCACAGGGGATCAAGAGAAGGCAGAGTTACTAAATGGGTTCTTTAGCTCTGTATATACAACTGAAGAAAGAGCAGCTGATGTAGCCGGTGCCAGTGCTGTTAATATATCAGTTGATATACTGAATTGGATGAATGTAGAGATGGTCCAAGCTAAATTAAATAAAATAAATGTGCACAAGGCTCCGGGACCAGATGGGTTACACCCTAGAATTCTTAAAGAGCTTAGTTCAGTTATTTCTGTCCCCCTTTTCATAATATTCAGAGAATCTCTAGTGACTGGTATAGTGCCAAGGGACTGGCGCAGGGCAAATGTGGTGCCTATTTTCAAAAAGGGCTCTAGGTCTTCCCCGGGTAATTATAGACCAGTAAGCTTAACATCCATCGTGGGGAAAATGTTTGAGGGGCTATTGAGGGACTATATACAGGATTATGTGACAATAAATAGCATTATAAGTGACAGCCAGCATGGTTTTACTAAGGACAGAAGTTGTCAAACTAACCTAATCTGTTTTTATGAAGAGGTAAGCAGAAGTCTAGACAGAGGGGCCGCTATGGATTTAGTGTTTTTGGACTTTGCAAAGGCATTTGACACTGTCCCCCATAGACGCCTAATGAGTAAATTACGGACTATAGGTTTAGAAAATATAGTTTGTAATTGGATTGAGAATTGGCTCAAGGACCGTATCCAGAGAGTTGTGGTCAATGATTCCTTCTCTGAATGGTCACCGGTTATAAGTGGTGTACCCCAGGGTTCAGTGCTGGGACCACTATTATTCAACTTATTTATTAATGATATAGAGGATGGGATTAATAGCACTATTTCTATTTTTGCAGATGACACCAAGCTATGTAATATAGTTCAGACTATGGAAGATGTTTGTGAATTGCAGGCAGATTTAAACAAACTAAGTGTTTGGGCGTCCACTTGGCAAATGAAGTTTAATGTAGATAAATGTAAAGTTATGCATCTGGGTACCAACAACCTGCATGCATCATATGTCCTAGGGGGAGCTACACTGGCGGATTCACTTGTTGAGAAGGATCTGGGTGTTCTTGTAAATCATAAACTCAATAACAGCATGCAGTGTCAATCAGCTGCTTCAAAGGCCAGCAAGATATTGTCGTGTATTAAAAGAGGCATGGACTCGCGGGACAGAGATGTAATATTGCCACTTTACAAAGCATTAGTGAGGCCTCATCTAGAATATGCAGTCCAGTTCTGGGCTCCAGTTCATAGAAAGGATGCCCTGGAGTTGGAAAAAATACAAAGAAGAGCAACGAAGCTAATAAGGGGCATGGAGAATCTAAGTTATGAGGAAAGATTGAAAGAATTAAACCTATTTAGCCTTGAAAAAAGACGACTAAGGGGGGACATGATTAACTTATATAAATATATTAATGGCACATACAAAAAATATGGTGAAATCCTGTTCCATGTAAAACCCCCTCAAAAAACAAGGGGGCACTCCCTCCGTCTGGAGAAAAAAAGGTTCAAGCTGCAGAGGCGACAAGCCTTCTTTACCTTGAGAACTGTGAATCTATGGAATAGTCTACCGCAGGAGCTGGTCACAGCAGGGACAGTAGATGGCTTTAAAAAAGGGTTAGATAATTTCCTAGAACAAAAAAATATTAGCTCCTATGTGTAGAAATTTTTCCTTCCCTTTTCCCTTCCCTTGGTTGGACCTGATGGACATGTGTCTTTTTTCAGCCGTACTAACTATGTAACTATGTAACTAACCCTTTCCTGCCGCAGACATTTTCATTTCCGTTTTTTCCCTCCCCGCATTTTAAAAACAATAACTTTTTTATTCTTACGTCGATATATAGCCATATGAGGGCTTGTTTTTTGTAGGACGAGGTGTGGTTTGCCACAAAAACTTTTATCGTACCATATAATGTACTGGGAAACTGCAAAAGAAAAAATATTTTGTGGGGTGGAATAGGAAAAAAAAACGCGATTTCTCAATGTTTTTTTTTTTTTACTTTATTTCATCGGCATTCGCTATGCGGTAAAAAAAGGGCAAGATAACTTTATTCTACTGGTCGATGCGATTACGCTAAATTTATATTGTTTTTTAAATGTTTTACTACTTTTACAAAGAAAAAACTAATTGTTAAAGAAAAAAGGATTATTTTTTGTCGCCATATTCTGAAAGCCATAACTTTTTTATTTTTCTGTCGATTGAGCGGTGTGCGGTCTTGTCATTTTTGGTATGAGCCGTAGTATTTATTAGCAGCATTTAATCACTTTTTATTCCATGTTTTGTGGGAAGCGAGGTCACCAAAAAACAGCATTTTTTTTAATTTTTCGTTATTCACCGTGCGGGTTGAATAAAGTTATATTGTAATAGTTCAGAATTTTTATGGCTGCGGCGATACCAATTATGTTCATTTTGTCGTTTTAGGGGGTTTTTTTTACATTACATTAGGCAATGGAAAAACCTTTTTTTTTTTAACTTTTAATATTTTTTCTTATGTACAGAAAAACTTTAACAGATTTTTTTTTTATAGAGATTGTTGGATTGCAGTATATTCTGTTATATGTATTGCAATTTACTAGCTTGTACAAACCCCTGCATCTGACAGAGCTTAATAGGAGCATAAAGATGGCAGACCTGGGGGCCTTCAGTAAGCCCCAGACTACCATGAAAACCATCGGAAACCCGCGATCGCATCACAGGGGGGTGATTGGCTGACAGAGGGGTCTGCCCCCTCTTTCTAATGGCTTAAATGTCACGGTCGCTATTGACCACAGCATCTAAGTGGTTAAAGAGCTGGAATCGGAGTTACCTCCGATCCCAGACATTGCAGTAAAGAGATGGTTGTAACATACAGCCGAAACCCACTGAGTATGGGGCAAGCTTGGCCTTCTTGGCTATGACGTAACTGTATATCAAATGATGCAAAGGACTAAATTATAAAATTCTGTCTGTCTGTAGCCACCACTAGGGGGAGCATACCGCATAGAGACTTATTGAGCTCAATACAAGCTATATAAATCAGTCATCAATCAGCTCCCTCTAGGGGTAGCTTTGGGCACTCAGAATTTTATCATTTAACTCCAAAGATGTGTGGAGGAAAGCTGGAGATCTGGAGCACTGTATCAGAAAACTGAGCTGCAACTCTACGGCTCTGTTCACACATGCGTCGAGACTTTTCATAATGGAAGCCCCGATGCCCTGCTGGATCCAAAGTACGACAAATACCACGGGAACCCGACAGGCCCCATTGACTTACAATAGAATTTGTGAGGTTCTGGCGTGGTGTCTCGACATCAAACAAAAATTGCTGCTTACCAAACATTTCATGAAGAATTATTTTAAGTCCAATAATTCGTACTGTACATTTTAGTCTAGAAGTATGTCTGAAAAACAAGTCACTTTTTTGAATGTCCTACCTTTGATGAGTACAGTACACTTTCTAAATTTCTTCTTCAATGACCATGTCCTTATAAACTCCTCAAAATGAATTCCAGTTCTGAAAAAAAAAAAAAAGAATTGTATTTACAGTACAAGAAATGCGAATAACCAGCAACAATTGAGGGTAAATTATTTGTGTTTTATTTGCTCCTTTAGGCTGGGTTAACGCTGCAGAATTTCCGCAACGGAATTAAGTGCAGGAAATCCGCAGCATTTACAGTAGCAGCAAAGTGGATGAGATTTAAAAAATCTCATGCCCACATTGCGGAAAAAACCTGCAGAGTAAACGCAAATAAATTGACCTGCGTTGCGGAATTTAAATCCGCTACATGTCAATTTATGCTGCGTTTTCGTTGCTTTTCCGTTGCGGCTATCCCCATAGAAATCAATAGGAATGCAAAACCCACGACAGAAAAGAAAGCCAGTATTGCAACTTTTGCGGTGGAATCAGAGCGATTTCCGCCGCAAAAATCGCAACTCAGGTAAAGAAAAAATTAATCCTAGTTACCCAGAATTCTCTCCTTCTTCCTGCAGTCCGGCCTCCTAGGATGACGTGGTATCCAATGTGACCGCTGCAGCCAATCACAGGCTGAAGCATCACATGGCCTTCAATGTCAACTAAGGAGGCTGGACTACGCGCAGAGAAGAGGGAGGTAAGTATGAACGCCTTTTTTTTTCCACAGCACTGCTTTACGCAGCGGAAATTCCAGTTGAAAAAATGCATGTGGTGCGGTTTTTCAGACGGAAGGTGCACAGTTTTACGCAGTGCATCCAACCCCTGGGAAACCGGCCGAAGGCTAAATGAACACGTTGCAGAATTTTGTGCAGAACATCTGCATTAAAACCACAGGTAAATAGTTCCGCAGGTAAAATCCGCACCCAATAGTGCGTTATTTTTATGCGTTTTTAGGTGAAATTTATACATTTTGATTTGATAATAGATGTGTTTTTATGCCACGGATCTGGGTGCATTTTCTGTTAAAACTTGTCAGATACTATTCGCAAGCGGAAACGCAAGATAAATTGACATGCTGCAGATTTTAAAACACGCACTGCAGGTCAATTGACGTGCAGAAGAAAAACGCAATGTGTAGATGAGATTTCTTGAAATCTCATTTACATTGCTGGTCTTGTATTACACTGCGGATTTGGCGCACGAAAATACACCCGGAAAATCTGCACGTAATACGTGTTGTGTGCATTTGGCCTGAACCTACAAGAAACACAGAATATCTTACCCATATTGGTTAGAAAACATACGGATTTATAATATGGCGCACATTGGCTTCCAGTAATTAAGACAGGCATATCCTGCACCAGTCTAAGTAAAGCAAATATTTTAAATGATTTGCGCCAAAATTATTGGAAGGTGTACGTCTCTTAATAAACTTTTTGAACTCGGACAAATAAAAAAATTAAATCTATGCCTGCTATGATATGATATAGGTTTGCATTAAATTTGCGTCACTTTCACTCGGTTTGCTTTATAAATGTGGTTAAAATAAGTCTTCTTGTAGACCACGGTCACCATTCTCCTAAATTTTCAAATTTGGCAATAGAAGAGAAATTTTGCATATTGTAACACAAATTTCTCACACGTCCCCGTTTGTATTTTTTTGCCGTACTTCACATTTACTTGATGCAGTTGATGCAAGTTTTGGTGTCGTCAATGGAATTCCATGGGTCCAAAACTTTACCTCATAATCCTAAGGATATGTGCACACACACTAATTACGTCCGTAATTGACGGACGTATTTCGGCTGCAAGTACCGGACCGAACACAGTGCAGGGAGCCGGGCTCCTAGCATCATACTTATGTACGATGCTAGGAGTCCCTGCCTCTCCGTGGAACTGCTGTCCTGTACTGAAAACATGATTACAGTACGGGACAGTTGTCCTGCAGCGAGGCAGGGACTCCTAGCATCGTACATAAGTATGATGCTAGGAGCCCGGCTCCCTGCACTGTGTTCGGTCCGGTACTTGCGGACGAAATTCGTCCGTCAATTACGGACGTAATTAGTGTGTGTGCACATACCCTAAAAATGAAAATAAAAAACAATGGTATGCCATATTAGGGAGGTATTCTTCTAGGGGAGAATATGTTGCCCCAAGGAGGTGCCATACAGAGTGCTTATGGTCCGCAACGCTACGTACACTGACCCGATCACGCAGCCGAACAAATTGTGTGAAAAAGTTTGTGCAAAATAGTTTGAATGAGACAATAGGATTTTCCACTTCTTTAAACTGGGCGCATCTTATAAAAATACAGAACATGGAGAAAAAAAAAATCTTAAAAAATATGATAATTTTATCTGCATATAAACCATTTCGAGCTTGTATTATGTTATCACATGAAAGGTAAGAATTCGTTATCCATCAAAATAGCCATATTATCTCTAGATGGATGGCAGCCTTTAGCTCTCGTTGCACTAAACTTCCATGAAGTCAATGAAAACTCCAGCAACGTTTTGCTGGCCATATTCATGAGATAGCGACTCAACCATAAACACACGCATGCTCCACACAAGAGTCCATATTTATTTCAATGGTAATAGAGGAATAAGCCGCAGCCAAACACCTGTCACATGAACAAAGTATCAGGCATGTTAAAATCCAACATGCCCGATCCTTCTCTCCCCAGACACCGGCCGTAGGTAAACAGTCAGGAGACCCCCATATACATTAGATCGTCCGGCGATCCCATCCATTTGGTGGGTTTGGCTAACTTCTTATTCATGTATATGACCAGCCTGAGTCTGGAGATTTAAAGAAATGCATGGAGCTCATAGGATCGCCAGTGCCCCTTTAGTGATCAGTGGGGTTCCAATTCAAGGATCCCCACCAATAAAAAGGTTTGACTTGAGATGTGAGTCAGTGAACAGTTGCCTTTCGCTAACCGGCATTGGCCACATATAAAAGGCAGTGGAGGCTGGAATCTGAATCTGTATTTCAGCCTTGTAGCCTTCATTGTCTTATATGATGCAAATATGGTTCCGTAATTGGAAATTCACCCGTCAATGGAAAGTAGATTTCCAGATTTTTTTCTACTTTTGACATTAAAGGGGTTGTCCGGGCATTTTTTAATTGATGACCTATTCTTAGGTTAGGTCATCAATATCAGATCGGTGAGGGTCCGACTCCCGGCACATCGGCCCATCAGCTGGCTGAAGGGGCCCTGTAATGTTCACTAGGCACAGCGCCGTACACATCGGTAGCGTTTGTTCCTTGGATTGCAGCAGAGTCCCATTCACTTGAATGGAACTGAAACTGCAATCCCAGACACAGCCACTATGAATATATACGGCGCTGTACCTGTAAAACTAGGAAAAGGCTGCAGCAAAGATATCCGCGGCCCCATCAATCAACTCATTGTGGGGGTGCCGGGAGTCGGACCACCGCCAATCTGATATTGATGATCTATCCTAAGGATAGGCTATAAATAAAAAATGCCCTGACAACCCTTGTAAAGTCAAGTGGATACCATTAGTAGCGCTATACATTTTAAGTACTTAAAAAAAAAAAAAAATAAATCTTCAATTATTTACATAACTGAATTCAAAATTTCTCTGGTTGCCCTTGGAAACAGTCAACAGTTTAGCTCCACCCTTCAGTCAGACATGTCATATATAAATGCATAATTATGATCTGAGCTCCCATAAAGGCACTGCTGCCTGATAAACTGGATACCCACAAAAATTAATGGATCCTTATAGTCATTTATATCCTGTACACTGCTGTTACCCTGTTATACCTGCTCATCACTATCTGTTTATTTGTGACCCCTCTGTACCTCCACTGGCTTGCTACCTTCTACATTTACTGACCTCACAAATTTTGACCTTGCTATTTGTTTGTGCCCCTTCTATACTGCATTTGGTCTTCTCCATTCTTTCGGACAATGTTTTAACAATTTTTTTGGCAAAGTATCTGTCTGTTTCATTCTAACTACGCTGGTGGGCTACGAAATCTCCATTGCTACTTTCAACCACCTGCACCTGTTCTACCTACCTTGTTTCCGGTTATGATTATCCCCCAAAAAAATCAATAGTCAAATAACCAAATGCCCTGAAGTCCTGGAGCCAGCAGTGTATGTAAACCCTAACCGAAATCGTGAGAAAAGGGGATCCTTTAAGTGGATTTTGCAATCCCATTTAATTTCTCCTATGGGTATCTTCAAACCAGTTTTTTCACAAAATCATAGTAATTACAAAGTTACTGTAATTTTTCCAAAGAATTTTCTCTTAAAGGCTATGTCCACCTTTGAAATAGTTTTTATTTTTTATTTTTTTTTAAATAAAATGTGTATCATTGTGATTGGTGCAGCTTTCAAAATACTTTTTATTCAAAATTATTTTTACTTTGGGATACAGCTGCTTTGTATCCTGCATACTGAGCAGCTGTATCGTGCGCTGAGACCTGAATCCGGCAGGTTCGCGGGATTGACAAGTTCAGTGACAGCGGGATCGAGCGGTTACCAATCACATCGAAGTTCATAACTTAGATGTGATCGATTTTCTGACACATAGGACCTACTGTCACTGAACTTGTCAATCCCGCGGAACTGACCGATTCAGGTACAGAATACAAAGCAGCTGTATCTCAAAAAGTAAAAGTAACTTTTAATAAAAAGTATTTTGAAAGTTTCACAAAACACACGGATACACACACACACATATATATATATATATATAAAAAGGTGTACATAGCCTTTAAAGAGAGAGGAATTACATTGCAACAAAAGGTTGCATAAAACAAGTATAACACGTGTAGCATTGAACGTAATCTGCACCAAAATGACAATCAACTCTGTGTGAGCCGAGCTCTTTGTAATTGTGCCAAAGACGACAGATTATGTTCTGGAAGCAAAGCAAACCAAAGTGGCCATTTGGACTGTTTTCTGGCTGAAATATCCAATTTCCATCTGTAAACTGCCACTACGTAGTACATAAAATCCAGATCTCACACCATCAACCACATATGACGATGAGAAATCTCAGTCTCTAAAATACCGCCTTAAAAAAGACCTGCTAAATAAAACAAAAATCGGAAAAAGCAGGCAAAATCAGTTAAGCTTCAATTTAGCTAATTACATCCCCCCCCCCCCACATAGGAGATATAATTACATGAAACAAAACAAATAAAGTCCAAAAAGCTTGATAGAAATGAATACGGTCTGAGAAGAGAAGAAAAGAAGAAAAGAAATCGCTGTCCTCCTTCAGTTCTGCCGTTACGCAGACCCCTACTGAGATGAGTGGCGAGTTTGGAGAGCGCCAACACATTCCGATAAACAAGTACACATTTAAGACATGATGCAAAAATAAAAAAAAATAAAAAAAAAATTGGAGAAATAATTGCAGCCGTTGTTTAAAGCCATTTGTGCGTGCTATTAGTTTTCATTAAGCTGTCAGAACACCATTATATCCTAATTTAGACTGTGGCTTTTAATGCTCACTTGAAGATAACACGAGTCTTGTTTTTCTGTTTGAGGTTCCGGCTTTGCTCTGCTCAAACCATAAGTGCTCAAAGCTTTGACGTGATTAATAGCCGAGCGTCTCCATTTAAATACAGCCCATGTTTCCAATTTTCTTTCTCGGACTTACTTTTCCCTGCTTTATGCAGCGGCTGAACCATTGCAGAAACCAGCGTCTCCGTATTTCAAATTTACATTCAGGTTGTCGGAGATTAGAAAAAAAAAAAACGGTCAGCCATTTCTTCAGAAACAGCGCCACCTCTGGTCCATTGGCAAGTCCTGGTATTGCAGCTCAGCACCATTCACTTGAATAAGAATGAACTGCAATACCGGTCATGGCCCAAACACCAAAGTGGCGCTTTTTCTGGGTGGGGAGCAGACCCTTTAACCCAATTAATAGCCGTCTGTAGCATTTTTTTTTTATCACTGTGCATAGAGAGATCTGCCAAATCAGTGGGTGGGGGGTGCCCCCAGCTCATGAACTCCTCAGACTCCAAGTTCACCATTTTCACCACGAGTTGTAGCCAAACTAAACCACATTCACACATAAAAGACACACCACTGAAACCATCGTGTCGGTATCTACTTAATGCTGCTTTCAGTAAGATGGGAATGAAGTAGTAGACCAGTTCGCTTTAAAGAGATTGTCTGGTTTAGAAATCCCATTTCAGATAACCTATTAAGAAATAGATGGGTGACCCCCATTTAGGACTCCCATCTACTAACCAAAGTGGATAGAAATGACCAGGATCCCTCTAGAGGACCTGGCATGTATGTTCATTACATAGATAGCCTATGGATTATAAAATAACCTGTGTAATGCTTTATCTCCCCTGTGGTGGCGCTGCAGGAATATTGAACACTTGCTGCTAGACTCTCCCACAGATTACAGCTGATTGCCGGTGGTCCCAGCCGCTGGATACCCTGTGATTATTTTTAGGAACCCCTTCTATTACCCTCTTCCCGAATTTATATGGTGGAGGCCGGGAGGTAAAGTATGGCGTGGGCTCACAGCCTGAGCCCGCTTCATACGTTGCGTGTGATAGCTATATCTTACAGCCAACACTTCACTGCTACGAGTGGGATCCCACTCATTTAACCCCTTTGTTGCCACAGTCAATAAGGATTGCGGCATCTAAGCCATTATAAAGAGGGGGTGGTTCCCACGCGACACAATTACGGGGTGCTGATGGTTGCCATGGCAGCCCGTTAGGAAAGCCCCCAGGTCTGCTATTTATGTACTCCCATTAAGCTGTGCCGGAGCCTGTAAGAATCACGGTATATTACAAGATAATTGTTTTCCAGTATATTGGGCAAGCGATCCAGCAATCGCTGGTTCAAGTCCCCTAGGGAGAAAAAAAAAGTGAAATACAGTTATATATACTAGTATACTGGACAAAATATATATATATATATATATATATATATATATATATATATATATATATATATATATATATATATATATATATATATAGTTAAAACAATCCTCTTTTTCCATTTTCCCCCAAAAGTTATGTCATAACAAATTTAACATAACTAGTATTGCTCCGTTCGTAAAAGTCTTAAGCAAAAAGGAAAAAACGAAAAATGGCTGCTGGGGGATCGGGTTAAAAGAGGATTGTCCTAAGAGGACCACCACTTGAAAGAGCCTTGTTCTGAAATGCTCCCGAGGTCCTGTAACAGCGCTTCTGGGTCCATCTGTGGCAATTAAAACTGGTCAGTGCTCTTTTCCCACAAAACTGGTACGGCTAATATTTGGGAAGACAAATTGTAGAAGTGAAATGGAATCAATCATAAAATATTGATTGGTGGGATCCGAATGGTGAGATCCCCACCTATGGATTTAATTAATTTTAGTCGGGAGAGATCACACATGTGAGGTCTGCTCTCCCCTATCGGGATTAAAACTAGCCTTCTCCCGGTTCGGTGTGGGTCCCAGTACTCGGACTCCAACCAATCAATTTTTTTTGAGGCCCAACCTATTAGTGGTTCCTTAAAGAGATTGTCCAGGCACGGACAACTGATTGTCTATCCACAGGATAGGTCATCAGTATATGATCGGTGGGGGTCCGGCACCCGGACCTGATCAGCTGCTCCGGCTGCCTCCGGGCACCGGATATCCATGCCAGAAGAAGTTGGCTCTGGTCACGGAATAGGGACTGAGCTGGAGTACTATAGTATTCAAGTGAATAGGAGCAGAGTTGCTGTTCTGCAGCACGGCCACAATGCAGTAGTCGGAGCCATCTGCTTCCGGCTCCGAATACTGCATACCCTACATAACATCAGGCGCCCGGAGGCAGCCGGAGCAGCTGATCGGTGCGGGGTCCGGGTGTCTGATCTCCACCGATCATATACTGATGACCTATCCTGTGGATAGGTCATTAGTTATCCGTGCCGGGACAACTTCTTTAAGGATTATGATGGAAAATTCCTTATAATGTGATATGCAGGCTATCCTATAAAATAACCTATTATTAAAGTGAACTGAAGGCGCACAAAAAAAAATGGCACAAGGATACAGTATGATACAACTATGTTTACGGAGCCTTAAAACTCCTTGTAAGAGAGCTGTAACGTAAATCGGAAAAACGGCTTTCGGAAATCTCAAGCAAAACTTTCGAGAAAAAGGCATTCACAATGTAAGATTTAGTCTTCAAATTATTCTGTCAGTCTTATGACAATTTAATTATATTTTTTTATCTTGTGTTTCTTTATTCAGTTTAGGTAGCAATGTCTCGTCAATATCTTATTCAGGTGTAGCATGAAAAGTCTAACAATCCTGGGCTGGCAGCCAAGCTTGCATCTGACTGACGCTTGCTTAACTGTGCAAAGATTTGCTCCGCTTCAAAAAGGAACTTGCCTACACTAGAACCAGTAGTGACAGCGAAGGTGTGGGGCTGAATTTTAACAAAGCTGTCTCCAGCATGTGCTCAGAGAGGCGGAACCGGCACTTAAACTCCACGCGAAAAGACTTCAATCTTCTTCTAGCGCCTAATTTGCCTTAGATGCAAACTCAAAGAGTTTTCATAAAAGCAGATCATTAGCAGATCCACAACCGCAATATATTGTTGTCATTTTATCCCAAAGAGCATTCATGTCGCCTTATAAAGAAGACTTGCGGCTATTAACGGAGATAATAAAGGGATGAATTGAGCTTTCTAAATATGAATTAGATGCATATGATAAATATAAATGATACTGTATCTAACCAAGCGCCGTCTTTAAAACGCCACTATATCTACCGTGCCGTATTGTGGAGCCAGAAGAGGCTTCTTCTAATATCCACAAAGCTAGAATTAAATGACAGGACAGTGAAAGTAATTTATAGGACTTGACAATCTACATATTTACATAGTTGAATCAGTTTTCGTAGAAAATTTTAAAGCGATTGTCTGGTTTTAGATAAATACAGCTTAAAGGGTGTTTTAAATATTTAGCATTGACGGCCGATCCTGAAGATTAATGCTTGATTGATGGGATCCAACCTCAGGAATCATATTGATCTGCAGGAAGATCTAGCCACAGCGCCATTCATGTCCTTCTGACTGTGCCTGGTACTGCAGCTCAGCCCCATTCACATAGACGGGAAAAGTTGCAGTACCAGACCCACCCACACAGACGGTGCCGTTTTTAATGATGTAATTGATCAATGTGGATCCAACCCAGTGATCAGTACTCCGTAGTGTAAGGGTGGGGGGAGAATTTTATTATATTATTATTATGGTATTTTTGACCCATAGTGGCATAAATATTGTGCAAATATAGTATGTTCATGCTGTTTGCTATGCAGATTTTGCCCTCTTAATGGCGTTGAAGAAGGAGTGGTCAATTCCGCCACTGACTACATATAGTATTGGGTTATGCTCTTATGGGGTTGTCCGGCCTGTGTTATTATTTTGCACCGTAATGTCGTGGCTATTTCTGTACAAGTGGTATAATGATTGGCTCGTTTAACATCTAAAACGGTTAGCGCCAGGATGTCTGCCCGGATGCCATTTTGGCTTTATTTGCCACACCATAGCAGGGTAACTATGTGCAGCGTGGCTATGGTTCGACGTCACACTGAGGGCGGAACCTAATGTATAAAATGGCTGCCTTTCCGCCGAGAGTTGGAGCGAATCTAGGCTAGTGACAAGAGTTGGAGAGCTACGGTGTGTGGAGAGTTGGCAAGCTATGACAAGCTGCTGTGGAAGATGCTGTGGAAGTGCGGCACTATCGTTGGACCAAGACCGGGCCATGGATCAAGTTGCGGGTGACAAACAGGTGCCTCCCCATAATATTGTGCGCGAGTAGTAAGTAGTGGTGGGTATGGGCAGAAGCCTTCCTACAAGGACATCCAACAAGCAGTCAGCCAGTTGCTGCCTACTAGGCCAGTATTGCCGGCCCAACCCCTGTAGCAGGGAGCGACACCCTTGGCTCAGTTCGCGACACAGATCAAGTCCACCATCACTTGCTTGAATCGCGTCCAGTCTTTTCATCTCATATTGTGAAGTCCGGAGTATACTTGCTTGGCTGTTTGCACTATCGGCATAAGTCGAATAAAAGTTGAATTTTGGCACTTTTCAGACCACTTTTGCTGGGACAAGCACCGGGCCCCTACACTACCACCAATCGGGGGCTACACCTTACAGTAGAAAGAGCCAGACATGGTACTGCAGCTCTTCTTTTTTTATTTTTAGGCATGTGCAGCTTATAGAACAGTAGTGTAAAAACTTGGGAAGCCCCTTTAAAATTTTAGTAATAATAATAATAATAATAATAATAATAATAATAATAATAATATACAGCGAAAAGTGAAGAATACCAACAAATACATAGACATTGAATCAAAAGTCAGTTCTTACACAGTCATTGGCTGTAGATTGTAAAAGTGCACAATGTTTTACTAATAAGCTTTTGTCTTTTTATTATTATAGAGCCATGGTTTATATATTAAATAGTTGCTTTAAATTATGAATTGGAAGGCTTCTATCTGGCTGATAAGTGGACAATTACTTGGGTTCCGTTCCTATTTACCTTATAATCTGCGCCTTTGAATGGTTATCGGAAGCTTTTATAAACAAATATAAGGGCAGAATTCAGTCTCCAGGCTCTATGGAAAGTCACAAAGATTCATGTCATACATAACTTCACTGTTTCTAGACCAGAGGAAGAATAGTAGAAATCCATTGTGGTTTGTATTGATTTTTTTTATTTCAATAAAAAGGGGTTTTCTGCATTGGACAACTTGTTAGAAGGGTCTCTTGACAAAAAGCAGATTACAAAGACCCCCAGCGATCAGTTGCAACTGGTGAGAAAACCTGGCAGTAAGTGTTTAATTTCCCTACAGCACCACCACAGGATAAATTAAGTATTACACAGTGCTCCATTCATATCAATAGGTTGTCTATGTAATGCAGGAGAAGATAGGTCCTCCAGAATAAGAGATGAACCTTGTAACCGTACTCCACTCTGGACCGGAGAATCCCTTTAAAATCTTAATTCTGCACAATTATAATTGTAGCAATTTTTTATAAATTAGAAGGTGGAGTTTCCTTTACACCCAAACTGACACAAACGGAAACCAGAGGTTATCTGTTTCCATCACCATTGATTTCAATGGTGACGGAGCCGGTGCCCATGGTTTCCGTTTGTCTCTGTTGTGCACCACACCCGTCGTTTTTCCGGAAGCAATAGCGTAGTCGACCTCAACGCAGATGTGAACAAAGCCTAAGATGGTTCTTTTCCCTTACATGCAGTGGAGGTGTATGAAAAGCTTGGCAGGGTCCTCAGCAAGTAGCAACAGACCCCCTGTCCAATTAAGCAGCTGTAAAATAACCTACTGGAGACATAAATGGACCGTTCGTGTAATATATGGAGTCACCAGGTTCTCCAGGGAAGGAACGGTGGTCACTCTCCACTATGGCTGAATGGAGGACTTCACACTAGAAGACCCTTTTAAGTAATGGTCCAATCCAGGTACCATGAGTACATTCTTGGTGGAGGTGCTCATTTGTTCTATGTCTCAAAGTTTCCATCTACATATAATGCTGAATGCCTATATGAATACTTATTTTCTACTTACATACGAATATCTGTGGGGGCTGCATGTGAGTTCTGTAGGCTGGAGCTGTGAAACCGGTTATGTGGCCACAGCAAGACTATACAATAGGTGTGTGTTCATAGCTCAAGGTGAGCGGTAACTTGGCTCTTCTTTCACTATGTGGCAATATCATCCATTGGGGGCGCCATTTTGTCTTTTGCCTCATTAGTTCTACTAGGAGGGACTGAGGCACAGGGTAATAGGACATGTAAAAAAAAAAAAAAAAAAAAAAAAAGACAGGGTCACGATGAGAAAAAGTTGTGATCCCCCTTCCACAACTGATGCGGTAACCAGTACAACTCCATAAAAGTCAACGGAGCCATTGACTTCTGTAGAGCGTATGGTCGTATTGACTATGGATCTTAATGGAGCCTGGAAACAGATTGTACATGTTTTATAGGCTTCATTTCCTAACATTAGCTCTAAATTAGCCCCCTATAGAAATAAGAAAGTTATACAGACACCAAAAAAGACATATTTTAAATATGGATGCCCCTATTTTAAAATCTCCATAATCACATGCCTGGATTTAGCGGATGAATCGCCACACAGATTTGAGCATATTCAGTACAAGCGTCACAACTAGATAATGGTAATGGGGAGTTGATCACAGGGGATCAAGAGAAGGCAGAGTTACTAAATGGGTTCTTTAGCTCTGTATATATAACTGAAGAAGGAGCAGCTGATGTAGCCGGTGCCAGTGCTGTTAATATATCAGTTGATATACTGAATTGGATGAATGTAGAGATGGTCCAAGCTAAATTAAATAAAATAAATGTACACAAGGCCCCGGGACCAGATGGGTTACACCCTAGAATTCTTAAAGAGCTTAGTTCAGTTATTTCTGTCCCCCTTTTCATAATATTCAGAGAATCTCTAGTGACTGGTATAGTGCCAAGGGACTGGCGCAGGGCAAATGTGGTGCCTATTTTCAAAAAGGGCTCTAGGTCTTCCCCGGGTAATTATAGACCAGTAAGCTTAACATCCATCGTGGGGAAAATGTTTGAGGGGCTATTGAGGGACTATATACAGGATTATGTGACAATAAATAGCATTATAAGTGACAGCCAGCACGGTTTTACTAAGGACAGAAGTTGTCAAACTAACCTAATCTGTTTTTATGAAGAGGTGAGCAGAAGTCTAGACAGAGGGGCCGCTGTGGATTTAGTGTTTTTGGACTTTGCAAAGGCATTTGACACTGTCCCCCATAGACGCCTAATGGGTAAATTAAGGACTATAGGTTTAGAAAATATAGTTTGTAATTGGATTGAGAATTGGCTCAAGGACCGTATCCAGAGAGTTGTGGTCAATGATTCCTTCTCTGAATGGTCCCCAGTTATAAGTGGTGTACCCCAGGGTTCAATGCTGGGACCACTATTATTCAACTTATTTATTAATGATATAGAGGATGGGATTAATAGCACTATTTCTATTTTTGCAGATGACACCAAGCTATGTAATATAGTCCAGTTTATGGAAGATGTTCATGAAATACAGGCAGATTTAAACAAATTAAGTGTTTGGGCGTCCACTTGGCAGATGAAGTTTAATGTAGATAAATGTAAAGTTATGCATCTGGGTACCAACAACCTGCAGCATCATATGTCCTAGGGGGAGCTACACTGGCGGATTCACTTGTTGAGAAGGATCTGGGTGTACTTCTAAATCATAAACTCAATAACAGCATGCAGTGTCAATCAGCTGCTTCAAAGGCCAGCAGGATATTGTCGTGTATTAAAAGAGGCATGGACTCGCGGGACAGGGATGTAATTTTGCCACTTTACAAAGCATTAGTGAGGCCTCATCTAGAATATGCAGTCCAGTTCTGGGCTCCAGTTCATAGAAAGGATGCCCTGGAGTTGGAAAAAATACAAAGAAGAGCAACGAAGCTAATTAGGGGCATGGAGAATTTAAGTTATGAGGAAAGATTGAAAGAATTAAACCTATTTAGCCTTGAGAAAAGACGACTAAGGGGGGACATGATTAACTTATATAAATATATTAATGGCACATACAAAAAATATGGTGAAATCCTGTTCCTTGTAAAACCCCCTCAAAAAACAAGGGGGCACTCCCTCCGTATGGAGAAAAAAAGGTTCAAGCTGCAGAGGCGACAAGGCTTCTTTACTGTGAGAACGGTGAATCTATGGAATAGTCACCGCAGGAGCCATCACAGCAGGGACAGTAGATGGCTTTAAAAAAGGGTTAGATAATTTCCTAGAACAAAAAAATATTAACTCCTATGTGTAGAAATTTTTCCTTCCCTTTTCCCTTCCCTTGGTTGAACTTGATGGACATGTGTCTTTTTTCAGCCGTACTAACTATGTAACTATGTAACTTGATGCATGTCACCACTGTTTCTGGTCTCGTCTGACAAAGAGAGATGGATATGGAGAAAAGTTTATTGGTTGGTCCTCAACATTGGATTATTGATCGCTCAGCATTATTTATTAAATTGCTTTCTGTGCTGTAATTCTGGTGGGGTCTAGGTGGAACAGGCAGGGCTAATGTATACTCTTTGTTCAAGTTCAAAATGAAGATATACCCATGTCTAAAGTCAGAAACCAGTAGTGTACATAGAATATGTGGGGCCCGATAGCAACGATAAAAATGATACTGCTTTTAGGTGCTGCTTGACACCATTAGGCTATGTTCACACGGAGTATTTTGGGGGAGGAATATCTGCCTCAAAGTTCCAAACTGAATTTTGAGGCAGATATTCCTCCCCCAAAATACTCCGTGTGAACAGCAATTATCGCGCCGTTTTTCGCCCGCGGCCATTGAGCGCCGCGGGCATAAAACACGCTTTCTCCTGCCTCCCATTGAAGTCAATGGGAGGTCGGAGGCGGAAGCGCCCGAAGATAGGGCATGTCGCTTCTTTTTCCCGCGAGGCAGTTTTACTGCTCGCGGGAAAAAGACGCCGACGCCTCCCATTGAAATCAATGGGAGGCGTTCTCGGGCCGTTTCTGCCGAGTTTTGCGACGCGGTTTCCGCGTCAAAAAACTCGGCAAAAGACCCCGTGTGAACATAGCCTAACACTCCTGATCACTTGCAACAGGAGGTCTTAGTGCCCTCATCCCATTGTCATGACCACATGCCTGTGCAGGTTCTCACTACTCATTAAGGGGAATGTATCATCTCTATTTCTTTTTACTTATTAAAACTACATACTGAAGCTTATTTTTTTTCTTCTAGATTTTTTTTTCCTCATGATTATGGGTAAGTGATTTTGCTAGAGCTCTGACCTGAACTGTGAATAGCAATTCATAGATTTGCTGTACAGCAGGCACATGGGCATAGGAAGACTTAGTTAAAAAACAACCTATTGACTTCTATGGGAGACTGTTGTGGGCATGCTCTGTGACAAGGGCAGAGATCACTGTGCAAGGAGGGCAGGAGGGTTGAGCTATCCCCATTCACCTATTGCCAATGGTGTGATCCTGTATAATCTCCCTCCAGGTTTATAATAGAGGTGTTAACTTTTGTTGTAATCTTGCCTGTGATGATACAGAGATCAGTGCTAAAACGTGATCCTTCAATTGCTAAAATGTGATCTTACAAAATAAAAAGTGGCAGTCTATAGTGCAGACTCCGTGTTCAGTGTGAATGCAATCATTAGTATTGATATGAAAAATAATTCAAACAAGAAAAAGCAAAAAAAATGACACCAACTTTTTGTAAAAAAAAACGTGTGAACCATAGGTCCCTTTCTGACAATAGATTCACTTTAAGGAAGATCTGCCACCTCTCCTGACATGTCTGTTTTATTAATACTTGTATTCACCATAAAATACTGTAACTGGAGCATCTTTTCTTAGAGTTCGACATTGTGTGTTCCTCTGTTATTCCTCCTAGAAATTTATAAATAAATTGACAACTGAGTGTTACCAGTTGAGGGTGTGTCCCTACACAGACTGAACTGTCCAATCAGTGATCACAGTCTGACATAGTGTAGAGACACACACAAGGGGAATGCTAACACCCAATTGTCAATTGCTTCATAAATTTCTAGGAGGAATAGAGAAATAGCAGAACAGTACTAAAAAAAAAAGATGCACCAGATTGTTATCTCATGGGGAATACTAAACTAGACATGTCAGGAGAGCTGACAGATCCTCTTTAAAATGGGGACAAGGCCCCATGCACACGACTGTAGATATTGTCTGAAATTACAGACCCATTCATTCATATGGCCGAAGGACACCTTCCCCTATATTTACCGAAAGGTGTCTGGGCTGTAGGAAACCTTACGTAAAAATAGGGCATGTTTTTTTTACGGACTGTGCTTCCATACTTTATAATGGTAGCACTGTCCACAAACGTGGACGACTGTCCGCAGCCATCCAGCCGTGCCCATAATTACGGACCGTAATTACGGGCACGGTCGTGTGCATGGGGCCTAACCTTGAAAGTACCACCATCTTAAGAGTACAACAGGAACTACATGGTTTGCCTCTATGGTACTTAACCCTTGCCAGGAAGTTGGAAAATCAGTCTATGATGGTAACATATTTCATATGGCCAATAGACTACCAGCCAATGAAATGCAAGCCAATGGCCATTTTCCTCCGTGAGTGCAGGCAAGTGGAATCAGTCGTATACCAGTGCCCATGGAAGGCCACAGCCTTTGTCTTCTCCATGGTCTGTCTGATTCACAGGCTCTACAATTAGTCTAATTAATATGAAACAAAGAGCTGTATTACCACTTATCAAATTGATTGTTCCCCAATCAAAACAAAACAGGCCAGACTTTTGATGTAATTTCAAGAGATGATTTGAAATGTCATGTAACGGCAAACCAATTACCTTTTGACTGAAGTCACGCATAACAGAATACATAATTGGCACAAATTTGGAAAGGCTGCTTACTGTTAGTATGCTAATTATCTGTCTTTTTTCATAAAGGGAAAAGGTTGCGGGAAGAACTCTGGAATGAATTCTTTGTTTTAATTTATTTACACAACTTGCATTTAACACGGTCCTGAAGAAAGTCACCGACATACAAATAGGAAAAGAGCCACTGAAACACTTCACAGTCCTTGTGGATTATAGTTTAGTCTATTCAAGTTTGTGACTTGCTTCTGATCGCGATCTATAGATGTGGGGTTAGTGACGGCCTCCAGTTTTTAAACTTGCACTCCTCCCATTCTGCCCTGGGTTATTTTAATTAGTTTAATACTGGTTCCTACCATCCCCAAGTATATGTAGGCTTAGTCCCAGTTCTGGGTGTATGTGCAGAGTAGGTTCCCACCTCGGAGGTCGCCTTGTCGTGGCAGGTGGGCTCACACAATTTGATCAAAATGTGCGCTAAGAACTTCCCTATTGTAAGTAGATTTAGCAGTAATGCATATTTATTTATATTTAGTGGTTTAGGTTACATTGGTGTTCGCAGTGTGCTGTCACCGGGTTTTTTTGTGTGATAGATAGATAGATAGATAGATAGATAGATAGATAGATAGATAGATAGATAGATAGATAGATAGATAGATAGATAGATAGGATAGATAGATAAATCATAATATAAAAGTAAGTTGCAGAATCTTTCATCATACAGTGCTCATTACATTCTCACCTAAACCCTGGAATACAATTTACCAGTTTATATGTAAAATCAATGTGCAGAAAAAGTCAAATCACTTTGTAAATACATGTTATTACTCATCTTGTACTGATCCAGCTTTACAGCCTGTATTATACTCCAGAGCTGCATTCACAATTCTGCAGGCTTCATAGCTGACATTTCCCAGTATTCCTTGCTGGCTCAATGTCAGTGTCATGAGTTTGCTCTGGCGATATTCATTCTGAGAGGTGTAGTCTTTATACCAGGCACTGTATAGTCATCCGATAAAGGGAAAGACTAACTGCCGCCTTGTTTTACAAAAGCTCAGCTAAAGAGTTAGGGTGTTCGTGATGACAAGCTCGTGGACTGTTTACATTGGCAACCAGGAGAATTGTGAATGCAGCAATGGACTATAATACAGGCTGCCATTCAGGAGCAGTACAAGATAAGAAATGTCATTTATTAATAAAGAAAGACCACGGTAGTGTGAGTGGGGGGATTTTAGCAGCCACAATACCTGGACTTCCCGGGATTCTACTGAACCGGACCTGGGTCACCATAGGATCCTACCACTGGCGTAGCTATAGGGGTCGCAGCGGTCGCAATTGCGACCGGGCCCCGAAGCCAGGGGGGCCCACGGCCCCCCGCACCACATCAATAAAAAGTTACTATAGTAACTCGGGCCGCGGGCCCCTGTTACTATAGTAACATACTTTACTTACCTTCCTGGTTCCGGATGGCAGCGGAGGTCCTGACGTAAAGCGCTGTGCGCAGCGCATGACGTCACGGCGCTATGCCGCCGCGCACAGCATCGGGACTACAGAACTCCCGCCGCGGCCGAAGAGGAAGGTAAGGTTAGCCCTGACTGGCGGGGTCCGACTCCCGGGACCCGCCAATCAGCTGTTTTGAAGGGGCCGCAGCACTCGTACGAGAGCTGCTCCCCTTCATTCCGGTCACACTGTGAATCGGTGTCGGCGATTCACAGTGTGAGCAAGTAGTGAAATGAAGGGGAGAAGCTCTCGTACGAGTGCTGCGTCCCCTTCAAAACAGCTGATTTGCGGGTCCCGGGCGACACATCAGCTATTGATGGCCTATCCTGTGGATAGGCCATCAATGTTTAGGGACTGCACAACCCCTAAGCCTACGATGTAGCAGGCTTAGGGGGCCCATGAGACAGGATCACAGATTGTGTGAACCTGTCTGCTGGGCCCTTTATCTAAGCCAATCACATGGTAGGCTTAGATACATGGCCTATGTGTGATCCTGTCTGCTGGGCCCTGTATCTAAGCCTACCACACTAGGTTTAGATACAGGGCCCCAGCACACAGTAATCTTATACTGTATAAGATTACTGTCTGCTGGACCCTGTATCTAAGCCTACGTTGTGGTAGGCTTAGATACAGGGTCCCACAGACAGTATCACACATGGGCCCTGTATCTAAGCCTTAGGGTATGTGCACAGACACTAATTACGTCCGTAATTGACGGACGTATTTCGGCCGCAAGTCCCGGACCGAACACAGTGCAGGGAGCCGGGCTCCTAGCATCATACTTATGTACGATGCTAGGAGTCCCTGCCTCGCTGCAGGACAACTGTCCCGTACTGTAATCATGTTTTCAGTACGGGACAGTTGTCCTGCTAGCATCGTACATAAGTATGATGCTAGGAGCCCGGCTCCTTGCACTGTGTTCGGTCCGGTACTTGCGGCCGAAATACGTCCGTCAATTACGGACGTAATTAGTGTGTGTGCACATACCCTAACACATGTGTTACTAATCATTTTTTGTGTGTTTTCTTACAGGTTCGGTCATGGACTACAGGGATTCCAGGACTACTTCGATGACAGCTTTTTTTTTTTATTAATAAAATGGTTAATGAGGGTTGTGTGTTTTTATTTTTTTATTTCAATAAAATATTTTTTCTATGTCTTTGTGTTTTTTTTTAAACTTTATTATCACCGCCTTAGTAATGGCCGCCGGCTGATTGACAGCATCCATTGCTAAGGCGGGGCTTAGTGTTAGCCGATGCAGAGGCTAACACTAACCCCCTTTATTACCCCGGCACCCAGGGGTGCTGGGAAGAGCCGGGTACGATCCAGTACTTGACCATTTGTAGTGATGGTCGGCCACTGGGGTGGTCGCAGGCTGGTATCAGGAGGGGAAAGGCCAGATACAGTGGCCCCTACTACCCTGGTGATGCTAGGCTGCTGCTGCTTTATTGTATCTGGCTGGTTATGAAAAATGGGGGGGACCCCACGTCATTTAAAAAAAAAAAAAAAATTGGAAAGAACGATGTGGGGTCCCCCCCAATTTTCATAACCAGCCAGATACAACACAGCAGCAGCAGGAAGCATTACAAGGGTGGGAAGGGCCACTGTTTTTGGCCTTCCCCAGCCTAATACTACCAGCCTGCGGCCACCCCGGTGCCTGCCCGTCACTACAGATGGTCGGGTACTGGTTCGTACCCGGCTCTTCCCAGTACTCCTGGTGGCGGTGGGTACCGGGGTAATAATGGGGGTTAGTGTTGGCCTCTGCACCGGCTAACATTAAGCCCCGCCTTAGTAATGGAGGTTGTCAATCAGCCGGCGGCCATTACTAAGGCGGTGATAATAAAGTTTAAAAAGATACAAGCACATAGAAAAAATATTTTATTGAAATAAAAAAACAACCCTCATTAACCATTTTATTGAGAATAAAAAAAACGCCGTCATTGAAGTCCTCGTATCCGAAGTCCAACAACCGAACCTGTAAACAAACACACAAAAATAATCAGTAACACATAAAGAAGCAAAATTATTATTCTTACCTTTCCTGGGTCCAGCGCTGGAGCCGCAATGTCAGCGAGCTGGGCCCTGTATCTAATACTATCATGTGTGATACAGTCTGCTGAGCTGTGTATCTAATCCAATCATGTGTGATACTGTCTGCTGGGCCCTGTATCTAATCGTATCTTGTGTGATACTGTCTTCTGGGCCCTATATCTAATCCGATCATGTGTGATACTGTCTGCTGAGCCACTGTATCTAATCCTATCATGTGTGATACTGCCTTCTGAGCCACTGTATCTAATCCTATCATGTGTGGTACTGTCTGCTGAGCCACTGTATCTAATCCTATCATGTGTGATACTGTCTGCTGGGCCACTGTATCTAATCCTATCATGTGTGATACTGCCTTCTGAGCCACTGTATCTAATCCTATCATGTGTGGTACTGTCTGCTGAGCCACTGTATCTAATCCTATCATGTGTGATACTGTCTGCTGGGCCACTGTATCTAATCCTATCATGTGTGATACTGCCTTCTGAGCCACTGTATCTAATCCTATCATGTGTGATACTGCCTTCTGAGCCACTGTATCTAATCCTATCATGTGTGGTACTGTCTGCTGAGCCACTGTATCTAATCCTATCATGTGTGATACTGTCTGCTGAGCCACTGTATCTAATCCTATCATGTGTGATACTGTCTGCTGAGCCACTATCTAATCCTATCATGTGTGATACGGTCTGCTCAGCCACTGTATCTAATCCTATCCATAGTTTATAGGGTCGTAGTGCTATAGATATGCTATGCTGTCTCATATACACACTTTTTTTTGGGCGGACACATATGTATTGGGGCCATTTCCCTGACATTTTAAGCCCTGAGGGTCTGTTCACACGGCAGCGTCTGTTATGGCTGAAATTACGGTGCTGTTTTCAGGAGAAAACAGCACCGTAATTTCAGCCGTAATGGCATGTGCAGGCGTCTTTTGCTGCTTCCATTACGGAAGTAATTGAAGCTGGTTTTCCATGGAGTCCATGGAAAACGGCTCTATTTACGTCTGAAGAAGTGACAGGCACTTTTTTGACGCGGGCGTCTTTTTTACGCGCCGACTTTTGACAGCGGCGCGTAAAAAAAATGACCGTCGGCACAGAACATCGTAAGACCCATTCAAATGAATGGGCAGATGTTTGCCGACGCTTTTGAGCCGCATTTTCGGACGTAATTCAATGCTAAAACGCCCGAATTACGACCGTAAATAGTGTGTGTGAACCCAGCCTTCGTGACGCCCCCGGCTGCTAGTGCTGCATTGTTGGGTCACTTAGGAGACCCAGCGATGCAGCTGAAAGCTGCGGACCGTCGGCCATGAGAAGTTTGCGGGGGGGGGGGGGCCCAGTAAGAATTTTTGCATCGGGGCCCATGAGCCTCTAGCTACGCCCCTGGATCCTACGGAGACAAGTCCTATTCAGTCGTGCCACAGGAGGTCTAAATAGTGAAACCTAAAAGGTGTCTGGGTTATGGCCCTGTGAAAAATTTTCATATAGATTAAATGTGTATATAAACTGTAAAATAGAGCTCAAAGGTGGACAATAGTGGAAGAATGGATATTGCTATCAGGTCTTCAGTTTAGGAGGGACCTGGTCATATGGTCAGAGATTGATGTAAATAAATACATTCCATGGCAAAAATAGAGAATATTGAAGATGCAGTAACTCCCAGCTACTCGGGGGCGGGGCCAAAAACACCTCCTCTACATAAAAGAACGGCTGCTCTATAAAAGGGGCAGTGCAGGTGTGATAACATAATAATAAACACAGTAATACAATATTTTTTCTACAAATAGATATCCCACTTTTTGTCAATATAGATCCTACTGTAACGGCCACTGACCGCCGCCTCCACTTACCTGCTGACGGCCGCGACCGCAGACCCCTCCCATCTTGCGAACGTCTCCCTCTCTGGAGACGCCAGCACATGCGGCCACTAGGGTGAACTCGTGAGCTCGTTCCATGCCTTAAAGGGCCAGCGTGCGCACATGTAAAGAATTAACTAATTATCCCCAAATCACCCTGGATCATAAAAAGGGCCCTGTCCTTTCACTCCTTGCCTGAGTGTTGTTGTGTATTCCCATGTTAGTCTTACAAATGGTCCTTTAGTTGTATCCTGTTCAGAGTGTTCCATTGTCCTGCTACCTGTATCCTGTATCCCGTGCTGTGTTTGTTCCTGTGCTCTTTCTAGTGTTGGAGTCATGTTGTGCCATCTGCTACGCCTGCTGCCATACACAATGTCTGGTGTCATCTGCCACTCCTGGTACCTTCCTCCACGTTTTGTATCATCTGCCGTCAAAAGTTCCATCTGTGTCTAGCCGCTGCTACTGTCTGGACTATTACAGGTACCCTTGTGCTTGGACTTTGTACAGCCTTGGTATACTGTTTGGCCAGCTGCTACTCCACTACGGCGGTGCGGCCTAGTGGCTTCACATACCCACGGATCGTGACACCTACGCACTGCAAAGTCCTTATAGCACCTGTAGGGGGCCTCCGGTAGGGGCCAAAAATCTTCAAGCTACATCTTTTCCCATTCCTTGTACATTGTTCCAAAATTTGTCAAGCAAGCTGTTAGTAACTTCTTTTGTGCTTCTCTTGCTATATAAAGTAGACTGAAGACCTTAACGGGTGCACAACGTGGCACCTGACTATGTACTAATGCGTGTTTTATAGTCCAACCTGGTAAACCTGCGAAGGAATTTAATTGAAACAAACATGAAACCAAGCGTTACAGAGCAGGTAATACTAATGTAGAACAAAAGAGCGATATGCCGCCATAAGCCCCATCTAACAAGGTGTTCAGCACCAAAGCCCAAGGGGATGTAGGTCTTCTCGCTGTGAAGATTAGACAAGAGTATTCATGCAGGACACAGCAGGAACGTAAGGGGGACATGAAGTGAGCAATCCCAGCAGACAGCCTGTTGAAATGTCAGTCAGGCGCTCTGCCCGGGCCACCTCTCAGAGAGCTAAACATCTCTTTATGTCAGAACAAATTGGGCAATCCTCAAATCTCTCTCTCTCTCCTTGACGTCAATCTGGAGGGAGCAGAGAGAGAACTAGAGAGCGGGGATAGGATGGTGCACATGAAAGCACAGAGACAAGTCTGAGAATACTGATACTGCCGCAGCTCACACAGGCACAGACAGCAGGAAGCCGCGGACCTTGTTACCTCCTTTTTGATTGCGCTGGGTAATTTTTGTCTTTTTAGAAGAGCCCTCAGGCATGATGAAAACCATAATGAACACACAGCATTTAATTACGAATCCATTAAAACTTAATATATTTTTCACCCCCTCTTTAAAACTTCACCAGCTGTGCTAAAGGTACAATCAATTTTAATTGTACCAGGAAAGGAATGCAAAAATGCTCATTATTTTTATATGTATTATTATTTTTTTCTTATAAATAGCAATTTCACTTGTCTGTGCGGATATTTAGGAAACAAAATAATTAAATAGATAGATATGAGATAGATCGATATGAGATAGATCGATATGAGATAGATCGATATGAGATAGATCGATATGAGATAGATAGATAGATAGATAGATAGATAGATAGATAGATAGATAGATAGATAGATAGATAGATATGAGATAGATAGATAGATAGATAGATAGATAGATAGATAGATAGATATGACCCTGGATAGAGATAGACAGATATGATGTAATGGCAGGAAGGAGGTGAAGGGAACAAGTGAGCCCTAATCTACCCACCGCCCTGTCCCTGCCTACTTGCAACGACCCGCCCTAGGCGACGGGGTACAACTTGGCGGCGGTCCCTACGCTGTCTAAGTGCAAGGAGTACAAACAGGGAACACGCAAGGGAATACAGTAGCCCACGGAACGCCGCGAGGAAACGGAGCAGTGAATGAGCCAGTCAGGATCAGGAAGTAGTGGAGTATACAAACGGGAGCACGGAGCAGAAGCAAGCCAGGGGCAGAGCAACGCAGGATAAACGGAACTGAAGCAAGGCAGAAGCACGGCAGAAGCAGGCTGGAGCAAGGCAGCAGTGGGGCCAGGAATCCAAGAAGAATAACAAGCAAGGAGGAAGAGAAAACGGCAGGTATAAATGGACAGGGGGCGGAGCTAACTCTGACTGACCAGGCCGCGATAGGCTCTCCCACTCCTGAGCCTGCCACCCTGATTGGTGGGAGCAGGTGTCAGTCTCAGAGGTCTGGCCTCAGGTGTCGACTGATTAATCCTGGGAGTATAACCAGACGTAGTGCCTGGCAGATCCTTTACAGTACTCCCCCTTTTATGAGGGGCCACCGGACCCTTACTAAGAGGACCCGGTTTAGTGGGGAAGAGAAGGTGGAACCTCCTGATCAATACCCCAGCGTGAACATCTCGAGCAGGTACCCAAGTCCTCTCCTCCGGCCCGTATCCTCTCCAATGGACCAGGTACTGGAGGGAGCCCTGGTTCATCCTACTGTCCACAATCTTGGCCACCTCGAATTCCACCCCCTCAGGGGTGAGAACGGGAACAGGAGGTTTCCTCGAGGGGGACCAGGACGGGGAGCAGCGTTTCAGGAGGGAGGCATGGAAGACGTCGTGTATGCAAAAGGATGGGGGCAGCTCCAGACGGAAGGATACAGGGTTGAGGACTTCAATGACCTTATAAGGTCCAATAAATCGGGGAGCAAACTTCCTGGACGGGACCTTAAGGCGCAAGTTCCTCGACGACAACCACACCAGATCCCCGACGACAAACCGGGGGTTAGCAGAACGTCTACAATCAGCCTGAATCTTTTGTACGCTCTGGGACGCCTCTAGGTTCTTCTGAACCTGGGCCCAGACTGTGCAGTTCCCGATGAACGTCCTCTACCTCGGGATTATTGGAACAACCAGGGGAAACGGAGGAGAACCTAGGATTAAACCCGAAATTACAGAAAAACGGGGAGACCCCTGACGAGTTACTGACCCGGTTATTCAGGGAAAATTCGGCGAGGGGAAGGAATGAGACCCAATCAAATTGACAGTCAGAAATGAAACACCTTAAATATTGTTCCAGGGATTGGTTAGTCCTTTCCGTTTGGCCATTAGTTTCGGGATGGAAGGCGGAGGAGAAGGATAGATCAATCTCCAACTTTTTACAAAAAGCTCTCCAAAATAAGGAAACAAATTGTACCCCTCTGTCCGAAACGATATTGACTGGGGCCCTATGGAGACGCAGAATGTGTTTCACAAACAAAGAAGCTAACGTCTTGGCGTTAGGTAGTTTCTTAAGGGGCACAAAGTGGCACATCTTGCTGAAGCGGTCTACTACCACCCACACCACCGACTTGCCCTGAGATGGAGGCAAATCGGTGATAAAATCCATGGAGATATGGGTCCAAGGTCTCTGGGGAATGGGCAAGGAACGTAGTAAGCCCGCAGGTCGGGACCTAGGGGTCTTGGACCTAGCACAGACCTCACAAGCGGCGACGTAAGCCCTAACGTCTTTAGGCAACCCAGGCCACCAATAGTTTCTGGTAATGAGGAGTTTGGTACCCAAGATGCCAGGATGACCAGATAGAGCGGAGTCATGGTTTTCCCTGAGTACCCTTAGCCCGTATTGCAGGGGGACAAACAGTTTGTCCCCAGGGAGGTTCCCGGGAGCTGAACCTTGATCAGCCGCGATGTCAGAGGCTAAGTCAGAATCAGTGGCAGAAACAATTATACCAGGGGGTAAAATACAAGCAGGATCCTTCTCAGAAGGAGGATTAGCCATGAAACTACGTGACAGGGCATCAGCCTTAATATTTTTGGACCCAGCCCTATAGGTAACCAAGAAATTAAATCTGGTAAAGAATAGTGCCCAACGCGCTTGTCTAGGATTAAGCCTCCGGGCAGATTCTAGGAAAACCAGATTCTTGTGGTCAGTAAGGACCGTTACCTGGTGTCTGGCCCCCTCCAAGAAGTGACGCCACTCTTCAAAAGCCCATTTAATGGCTAAAAGTTCGCGGTTGCCAATATCATAGTTACACTCCGTGGGCGAAAACTTCCTAGAGAAGTAAGCACAGGGGCGGAGATGGGTGAGGGAGCTGGTACCCTGGGACAAGACGGCCCCCACTCCCACCTCGGACGCGTCAACCTCCACAATAAATGGCTCCCTTTGGTTGTGCTGAACCAGCACGGGGGCCGAGATAAAACACTTCTTGAGGGTCTCAAAAGCATGGACGGTCTCAGGGGGCCAATGGAGGACATCAGCACCCTTGCGAGTGAGGTCCGTAAGAGGCTTAGCGACGACCGAGAAGTTGGCAATAAATCTCCTGTAATAGTTAGCGAACCCCAAAAAACACTGTAGCGCCTTCAGGGAGGCAGGTTGGACCCATTCCGCCACAGCCTGAACCTTGGCAGGGTCCATGCGGAATTCATGAGGAGTGAGGATTTGACCTAAAAATGGTATCTCCTGTACCCCAAACACACATTTTTCGGTCTTCGCAAACAGATTATTTTCCCGAAGGACCTGGAGGACCTTCCTGACATGCTCCACGTGCGAGGACCAGTCCTTGGAAAACACCAGTATGTCATCAAGGTACACTACAAGAAAATTACCCAGGTAATCTCTCAGAATTTCATTAATAAAATTCTGGAAGACGGCAGGGGCATTACACAACCCAAAGGGCATGACTAGGTATTCGAAATGACCTTCGGGCGTGTTGAACGCAGTTTTCCACTCATCCCCCTCTTTGATGCGGATAAGGTTATATGCCCCCCGTAGATCGAACTTAGAGAACCATTGGGCCCCCTGAACCTGATTAAAAAGATCCGGAATCAAAGGAAGGGGATACTGGTTCCTTACTGTGACCTTATTCAAGTTCCGATAATCAATGCACGGCCTAAGACCACCATCCTTCTTCCCCACGAAGAAGAAGCCAGCACCTACAGGAGAAGTCGAGGGGCGAATGAAACCCTTGGCCAGGCATTCTTGGATATACTCCCTCATAGCTTTACGTTCAGGACATGAAAGATTAAATATCCTCCCCTTAGGAAGCTTGACACCAGGCACCAAATCGATGGCGCAATCGTAATCTCTATGAGGGGGCAACACCTCGGAGGCCTCCTTAGAAAACACATCAGCGAAGTCCTGAACAAACTCAGGAAGCGTGTTTACCTCCTCCCGGGGAGAAATAGAGTTAACCGAAAGACATGACATCAGGCAATCACTACCCCATTTGGTGAGATCCCCAGTATTGCAATCAAACGTGGGATTATGCAGCTGCAACCAGGGAAGACCTAATACCAGATCGGACGATAATCCCTGCATCACCAGTACAGAGCACTGCTCCAAATGCATGGAGCCAACACGGAGTTCAAAAACAGGAGTATGCTGAGTAAAATAACCATTAGCAAGAGGAGTGGAGTCGATACCCACTACCGGGATAGGATAAGGTAAATCAATAAAAGGCATTTTTAGAGACATAGCAAATTCCACAGACATGATATTAGCAGATGAGCCCGAATCCACGAAGGCACTGCCAGTGGCAGACCGGCCAGCAAACGAGACCTGAAAGGGAAGCAAAATCTTATTGCGTTTAGTATTAACGGGAAATACCTGTGCGCCCAAGTGACCTCCCCGATGATCACTTAGGCGCGGAAGTTTTCCGGCTGCTTATTCTTGCGCCTGGGACAGGTGTTCAGTAGATGCTTGTCGTCCCCACAATAGAAGCAGAGACCATTCTTCCTGCGAAACTCTCTACGTTGTCGAGGGGACATGGAGGCCCCGAGTTGCATAGGTACCTCCGAGTCCTCCGTGGAAGAGCGAGGAGACGGGACCTCGGGGGGAATCGCAGGGCAGTCAGAGGGGAAAACATTGAAACGTTCAAGCTGACGTTCCCTGAGACGTCGGTCAAGTCGTACTGCTAGGGCCATAACCTGGTCTAGGGAGTCAGAAGAGGGGTAGCTAACCAGCAGATCCTTCAGGGCGTCAGATAATCCTAACCTAAACTGGCACTTTAGGGCCGGGTCGTTCCACCGAGAAGCTATGCACCACTTTCTAAAATCAGAACAGTATTCCTCAACAGGTCTCCTACCCTGACGTAAGGTCACCAGCTGACTCTCGGCTAAGGCAGTCCTGTCAGTCTCGTCGTAAATGAGACAGAGGGCAGAGAAAAACCGATCAACGGAGGAAAGTTCAGGGGCGTCAGGAGCCAAGGAGAAGGCCCACTCTTGGGGCCCTTCCTGGAGTCGGGATATAATGATACCCACCCGCTGGTTCTCGGAACCTGAGGAGTGAGGTCTTAGGCGGAAATAAAGTCTCCAACTCTCCCGGAAGGAGAGAAAAGTCTTACGGTCCCCTGAGAACCGGTCAGGTAACTTGAGGTTGGGTTCTAAAGGTGAGGTGAGGGGTACTACAAAGGCAGCGTCAGACTGATTGACCCTCTGAGCCAGGGCCTGGACCTGTAGGGAGAGGCCCTGCATCTGCTGGGTCAGGGTCTCAAGGGGGTCCATGATAGCGTCAGCGTAGAAGAAATGGTAGACTAGGTAAGGGCTTGTTATTATGTAATGGCAGGAAGGAGGTGAAGGGAACAAGTGAGCCCTAATCTACCCACCGCCCTGTCCCTGCCTACTTGCAACGACCCGCCCTAGGCGACGGGGTACAACTTGGCGGCGGTCCCTACGCTGTCTAAGTGCAAGGAGTACAAACAGGGAACACGCAAGGGAATACAGTAGCCCACGGAACGCCGCGAGGAAACGGAGCAGTGAATGAGCCAGTCAGGATCAGGAAGTAGTGGAGTATACAAACGGGAGCACGGAGCAGAAGCAAGCCAGGGGCAGAGCAACGCAGGATAAACGGAACTGAAGCAAGGCAGAAGCACGGCAGAAGCAGGCTGGAGCAAGGCAGCAGTGGGGCCAGGAATCCAAGAAGAATAACAAGCAAGGAGGAAGAGAAAACGGCAGGTATAAATGGACAGGGGGCGGAGCTAACTCTGACTGACCAGGCCGCGATAGGCTCTCCCACTCCTGAGCCTGCCACCCTGATTGGTGGGAGCAGGTGTCAGTCTCAGAGGTCTGGCCTCAGGTGTCGACTGATTAATCCTGGGAGTATACCCAGACGTAGTGCCTGGCAGATCCTTTACATATGAGATAGATATGGCCCTGGATAGAGATAGATAGATAGATAGATAGATAGATAGATAGATAGATAGATAGATTTGCAGTCACAGGCGTTCTTGCACCTGTATACACGTTGTTTCATTCTGTTGAAATGTGCTGTTCAAATTTTTGTGCTGTTTATGTGATTCATATATGTGGGGTTAGTGACGGTTTAAATTTTTCCCTCCCATTCTGCCCTGGGTAATTTTATTTAGTTTAATGCTGGTTCCTATCATCCCCAGATATATGTAGGCTTAGTCCCAGTTCTGGGTGTATGTGCAGCATAGGTGCCCACCTTATAGAGGTAGTCTTATCATGGCAGGTGGGCTCACACAATTTGATCAAAATGTGTGCTTAGCACCTCACTATTGGAAGTAGATTCAGCAACATTGCATATTTATTTATCTTCTAGATAGATAGATATGAGATAGATGATAGATAGATAGATAGATAGATAGATAGATAGATAGATAGATAGATAGATAGATAGATAGATATCCTATAGGAAAGACATTGAGGAAAACTAAAAACGTCCTTTTGCCTTGTATAATTTCTCTGATTTAAAGGATTTATCTGAGATTAGAAAAAAGGGGATGCCGACAGCGACGTTCCTCTTTGCTTCCTCACCACTGGCCGACACTGCCACCGCCTCCTGCACAAAAGGTGACCGGGAAACACAATACAAGATGTGCACTGTTATTAGATTACTTTACATATGGATCAGTAAAGGCTGGAGCCAGGCTGAAAGCCATAGGGGTAGGCCGACATGAACCAGGTTGTAGGAATGGGAGGTGATAGTTAAAGAGAGGTGTAACAGGTGGGGGCTATGTTTGGGGTTATATATTAGGTAGGTGCAGGGGTTTTGGCACCATTACGGAGCAGACAGCGAGGAACTAGTTTGTCCTGTCCTCACTCTCTCAATGCTTTTTTATACAGTTTTTTTCTGTGTACCGCTTTGTTTTTTGTTTTGTTTTTTCACAGGGGGGTGGACGGTTGTGAGCGGTTGGTGTGGACTCGCGGTGGTGGCATGTTGGTGGGTTGGGGTCCTTGGAGTCAATGGTAAATTGGTGCGGGCGGATTCATCGTGGTTATGATCCCTCCCAAACTATACAAGTATTCGGTGGTTTGGACTTAATTTTGGACTCCTGCTGGGTGGTGTCCCGGGGAGTGGTTACAGTTATGACAGCCATCTGCGGTTGATCATAATGCCCCCGAGCCGGAGGGGAGATGGCAAATAGTATTAGTGGCCAGATTGGCACCCGATTTGTAGCTCCAAGGACTCCCCTTCCGTCATTGCAAAATGTTAATCAAATGATGGTTACTTATTGTGTGTTTTTGTTTAATAAAATGGCTGTTGTGGCCAATTTTATCCAACCCAATGTCTGTGTATTCTTACGGGATTTTAAAGGAGTGTGAAGTGGGTTATGGGTGTTACGTCATCGGGAAAATGGCCACTTAGGTTTTGCCAGGAAATGGAGGGAAAAAGTGACGTAATCAAACTCTACAATCCCATGGTCACGGTATTTTGTATTATTTGAGCACTGTATGGCGGTATACTTGGGCATTGTGTGGCACTGCTACTGTGCAGTGTGCAGTGTATTTTGCATCACACGTTGGTGGTGGCACTATATAGCCCTATTATTCAGACAACTATATTGAAGTGATACGTATGGCACTGTCATTGTGTCCCCACCCTGTATGGGGCAGGTAATTAGGCAATGTATGGCAATTTGTAGACCATAATGGAGGGCTTCAACAGAAGTTACTACACAGTGCACCATCCAACATGAGAACGTCTCTGTTTCCATGTATCACAAAGAGGCCCCTTCCCATAATAATTTAAAAGAAGGAAACTTACGTGTTTTGAAGTATTATTATTAAGCTGTGGAATTATTCAGATTTACACATTGTTTAATCAGAGAAATGTACCGACAAAGCCGCAACGTTCAGCAGAGCATTGTGTAATACAAAACTCCAATAATAAAATAAGCAAAACGACGACATTGTTATTAAGGGGAAGAATGGAAATGTCTTTCACTTAAATAAAAAAAAGTTGATAGATAACACGGTGACCTTTTTCCTGTAAAAGGGATTGGATGTGGGAGGGAGGTCTGCGCGAGGCGTTCAGTAATCCTATCTATGAAGGGCTGTTTCTGGACAAAGAAAGAGCACAATAGTAATGTGCTGGGTATAATCTATGCGCGGTTATGACGGTGATCAATCAAAAAATTCTTTCAGGAAGTGTTAATCCAGGTTTAGGCTGCAAAATGTTCATTGTCCCGCAAACCTGACATTTCACTTTCTCGACGATATTAATGATAAATGGCGACCTGCCATGAGACTAACTAGGTTACAGTAATATTGGGCCCGGCCTGCAATGCACAATGTGAATTTTAAATACAAACTACTATGAATGACTATAGTGTTATAGAATTTTTTGGCTCAAAAATAAGGTGAGAATTGGGGGGGGGGGGTATACAAAAATATTGATCTTATTTCTACATGTGAACTGGTTTTTCTATGGTGTTGTATGAAGGTAAGTGAATAACTATGGGCTAGGGTTATATGTGACATGCAGGGTTAGACTGGCTCACCAACGTACCAGTGGATTCTTGGGTAGGCCCAGTCTTCAGCAAAATAATGGGTCCCATAGGTCCAGCCTATGCCAACCCCATTTGGAACGGACTTTGGAACCAATAATTTGCCACTCAGATTATTTGTGAATCAACCCATAAGAAATAACCCATTAGATCTTTTTGATGATAGTGAACCCTCAGAAAAATTTCCCCTGGTGGGACCGAGAACTCTAGTCCAACTCTGGTGATATGTTCCATATTTTACTCCTGTCAGTCACAGCTTTCCAACAGCACAGGCAGTGTGAAATGCAGAGGCGTAATTCCTGGGCCCCAATGCTAAATCTATAACAGGAATCCAACCTACCATGTGCCATTTATAAAACCGTTTTTTTCATATGTGGCAGAGACCCAGATTAAAAATCTCAGGTGTCAAGACACGGCTGCGACTGCTACCTCTGCATCCCTTATAGCTACGTACCTGATGAGATGCCCCTGCAAGGGTAGCACTGCTTACCTGTGGTAGATCTTCTGTCATGACATCCATATACATACATACATACATACATACATACATACATACATACATACATATGTTACCTTCCTTACCTATCCCTTTATCTCAACATATCCTGAGTTATGTGGCACAAGAGGACTAGTTTTAAAATAAAATATGATTTCGCGAGACTCTGTCACGAGATTGTTATGCTATATGTGTCTGTGTATGGCCATCCAGTGGTTGTAATGAGAATTGCAGCCTTCCAAGGGCTTTACTGGCATATCGCGATTTTGTACTTGGAGTCCTTAATCAAATTCAAGCAAAGGTAAGGGAGGGTACATCTGTAGAGACTTCATTGTGTTTGTTCCATTTACAGACAGATTTAAAAAGACTAGAGATAAGCAAAAAACTTTGACATTTTGCTTAGTCTTCAATTGACAAATTTAACACGCATGGTTTGAGTTTCTGCAAATATGAGATTGTGAATAATATAAGGGGATTTTGGTGCTTTTTTTGGTATGTTTAGTCCCTTAGACTGGTTTCAGAGCTCTATAATACTGCCGCGTTTCAGGGTCGGTATTATGTTACCAACAGCCAGACGTCACTGAACCAAACATAGGGTATGTTCATACGCTTAACAAAAAATGGCTGTAAATACGGAGCTGTTTTCAAGGGAAAACAGCCACTGATTTTCAGCCATTTTTGAAGCAACTAGCGTTTCTTATGGCCGTTTTTGGAGCTGTTTTTCTATAGAGTCAATGAAAAATGGCTCCAAAAACGGCTCAAGAAGTGACATGCTCTTCTTTTTACGGGGCGTCTTTTTACGCTCTGTTATTTGAAAATGAGGCGTAAATTAATGCCCCGTCAGGACAGAACGCCATATTTCCCACTGAAATCAATAGGCAGATCTTTGCTTCCGTTTTTTCAGCCGTTTTTCAAAACGTTTGCAGCTTGAAAAACGGTTGGCAATCTAAGGGTTCACACGGGCTATTTTCAAAGATCCCAATATTGATTGCATTTCAGTTCAGTAAAACTATGGGTGGGTCCGGGCCATGTATAACTACCAAGTAGCATAAAAATTATATGGGTGTCTGTAGCACACTGACAATAGCAAAGAAGTGAACAATGCCCTCTTCATACTATAAATGCAGCGTCATCATCAACATCAGGCAAACCTGGGCAGATGCCAGGGCCCACTGTCCTTGTTGCCCATGGTGATCTGGGTAAACGTTCTCTACGATTGTAAAACCAATGGGTGCAGTAGACAGGGGGGTCCACCGTGACTATGCTGGTTTAATTAATATATGTCTTTGTAGTGATCAGAGACAAGTAAATAATGAAATGACGGCTACCTGCAGTCACCACTAGGGGAAGCTTACTGCTTAAGTTATACACTACTCAACATTGAAATTGCAACACCAAGAAGGGCGAGCCGTAAAGTTATGCAAATTGGGGAAGTAGCAAGTGTCGCTAAGATCTGTAAAGGATCAAATTTTCAAGCACCTAACTCAAATCTGTGGCATGTGGGAGAGGCATAAAAACCAGATTGAAAGCAAAGTTTTTTAGCCACATGAAAGCTCAAAAATCGGATCAAATGGTGCGGGATGATTGTGCGATGCCTCCTTTTAGTCGACGTAACAGTTATCGCCATTTGTCGCAAACTTAGACGGACAAAATCCTTAAATTGAGCAATCTTGGTTTAACTCCTTAACGCCGAAGGACGGATATATCCGTCCTCTGCAGCTGCTAGTTCGCGCAGGAGGACGGATATATCCGTCCTGTGATCGCGCGGGTACTGACAGTTTACCCACGCGATCAGCGGCAGGAGCACGGCTGTTATACACAGCCTGGCTCCTGCTGCAACTGCCGGAATCGAAGCGCGCTCCGATTCTGGCAGTTTAACCCATTAAATGCCGCTGTCAATAGTGACAGCGGCATCTAATGTGTTTGATAGAGGGAGGGAGCTCCCTCTGTCACCCGATCGGCGCCCCCGCAAACAAATCGCGGGTCGCCGTCGGGTTTCCATGACAGCCGGGGGTCTAACAAAGACCCCCAGGTCTGCCTTCAGCATCTGCCTGTTAGGCGATGCCGGAGGCATGACCTAATAAGTTGCCTGTCAGTTTTACACTGACAGGCAATAATGCTTTGGTATACTAAGTATACCAAAGCATTATATATGCGATCAGCAGATCGCATAGTGAAGTCCCCTGGTGGGACTTAAAAAAAAAAAAATGTCAATCAGTTAAATAAAGTTTGTAGAAAAAAATAATAATAATTACAGTCAAAATCAAATAAAACTACTTTTTTTGCCCAAAAAGTGGTTTTATTCAGTAAAAGTGTCTAAACAAATCACACATACACATATATGGTATCCCCGCGATCGTAACAACTTGACCAATAAAATTAACACATTAATTAAACCGCCGGATGAACGGCGTCCAAAAAAAACACAAAAAACAACGGCAAAATTCTCTCTTTTCTCCCATTCCCCCCATAAAAAATAAAATAAAAGTTAATCTATAAGTCCTATGTACTCCAAAATAGTACTAATGAAAACTACACCTTGGCCCGCAAAAATCAAGCCCATATACGGCCACATCGATGGAAAAATAAAAAAATGACGGCTCTTGGAATGCGGCGATGCAAAAACAAGTAATTTTTTTCTAAAAGGGTTTTTATTGTGCAAACGTAGGAAAACATATAAAACCTTTACATATTTGGTATCCCCGTAATCGTGCCGGCCCATAGAATAAAGTTAACATGTTATTTCCGCTGCATAGTACACGGCGTAAATTTATAACGTGAAAATCAATGCTGGAATAGCTGCTTATTTTCAATTCTCTCCTAAAATAAAGTTAATAAAAGTTAATCAATATATTATAAGCATCTAAAAATGGTGCAATTACAAAATACAACTCGTCCCGCAAAAAACAAGCCCTTATACGGCTATGTCGACGGAATAAAAAAAAAGTTACGACTCTTGGAATGCGACCGTGAAAAAAACAAAAATAATCCTTGGTCATTAACGTGCAAAATGGCCCGGTCATTAAGGGGTTAATCACTCCGGAGATCACTATGCGCCTAGGCCGAGATCAATGATGCGGAGGATGGGAGAACAACAACAAAAAGGAATGACAGCAAGAGGTGTGCGGAGGTGAACCTATGCACAGACGGATTGTCCAATTAGAAAAATGGCGTGTAGTGATCCATTCTGTACTGCAAGTGAAATTGGACGTCACATCCCAAGCCTAGGGTGGCAACAAGTGTCGACACAAACCATCAGAAGGCGTTTGCATGACATTGGGCTACGAGCCAGATGTCCAGCTACAGGTGTTCCATTGACCACACGCCACCGCTCCCAAAGGGTATGATGTTGCACAGCAAGAAAGCAATGGAGGCTGGAATGGAGGTCTATCCTCTTCAGCAATGATTCCCGTTTTTGTCTCAGACGCAATGGTAGCTGGAGATTGGTCTGGAGACCAACGCTGTGAAGAGGCCTTCACAAGGGAACGTCACACCGGTCCTACTCCCGGGATTATCGTGTGAGGTGGCGTAATGTACGGTAGCTGGACCACTCTAGTCTTCATTTTAGGTACACTAACCGCTCGGCGTTACATTGATTTGGTCGTGGAACCAGTGGTATGGCTGTTTCTCCAAGCTGTCACAGAAGCAGTTTTTCAACAGGACAACGTCAGGCCACATGTGCTCGTGCTACTGTGAGCAGCCTACATGGCCTAAATGTGCTACCATGACCTGCAGCGTTAATAACCTCATTAATAGCACGCCAAGCTGTGTAAGTGCGTGGATTTCTGCGCATGGCGCTCATACGCCATACTGAATAAATCAAGATGTTTGGAATATTTTTTTTTTTCATTTTTTCATCATTTGCATGTCATTAACATGTCTAGCGATCCTGTGAATTCCGCAATTCCAAAACATTTCCTTCATGGTGTTGAAATTTCAATGATGAGGAGTGTACATTGAACTAAATAAGAAAACAGTATACAGAATGCTCCCCCAAGTGGCGGCAGCAGGCAGTCTGAATGTTATTGTTTAACTCTGTCTATGCAATTCAGGGGATTTGAAGTTCTGTATCAGAAAAATGCAGCATTTCCCGCTATAAAGATATATTAACAAATTAATCACTGCAGAAAGCTGGACTTAAAATTAATATGGTATTAAAAAGTGGGCATTAACTTAAACATATTTCCTGGGATTGACCTCTGCCTGTACCTTTTGACTATATTGTGACCCGTGACCAACCACTGCCACCTGCCCTGACCTCTTGCTAGGAACCCATGACTCACCATTTCCGCCTGCCCTGACCTTTTGCGCGACCAACCGTGAGTGCCCGCTTGCCGCCTGCTCTGATGTTTGTTACAGCTGACCCTGCATACTCTCTATTGATTTTGCCTTTTTACATTGGCCATCACCAAAGGAGACTACTCTGGGGGTAGCAACCTGGGGTTCCCCTGCAGCGAAGTCCAGATCCCCGCATAGGGGTTAAAGGGTGAAGACCAGGGGTTCCCTTAGACTCCAGTTCCGGGTTTAGCCCCAGGTCAAATCCTTTGGTGACAAAGTGGGTTCACACCACCCTCTGTAGACCCCGTGACCGTTTTATTATCCACGGGGCCCGTGACTACTATGAAAGGAGCACTGTAGTCAGAGAACTGAGCAGTAAAAATATTCATTCTAAGTTCACACGTAGCGTAAATGCTGCAGATTTTCCACAACAGATTTCGTTGTGGAAAATCCGCAGCATAATACAGTAGCAGCAGAGTGGATGAGATTTGAACAAATCTCATCCACACGCTGCGTTAATGATGAGCGGAAAAAAACACTCAGTAATCGTCATACGGTGCATTTTTTTTAATCCGCAGCCTTTGTATTTGCGTAATCGCTGCTTTTGTGTTGCGGGTTTTCCCCATTGAACTCAATGGGGAGGTAAAACTCGCAACAAATAGCAGATGTTGCGGTTTTTTTGCAGCGGAAAAGTTGCGATTTCCACTGCATTTTGAATTGCAGTTTTCCACAGCGAACATTCAGGCCGAAAAACTGGACCACGATTTAGTGCTTTTTTGTTGGCCAGATCTCCTTGCGACTGCCAGGGCGGATACCTTTACACAGCATGTCCGCCCTGTGTGAACGTAGACTTAATAGTGCTGAACATTTTTTATTTTTTTACTAAAGGCAACAGCTCTTCCCTTAGTTAACACATTCAAATATGCAAATTGATAAATTACTGTACGTTTACAGAACACAAAGTCTAAATGTCCCAATATTAGAAAATTTGCTTTGGCTTTTGAAAGGTCATCAATTTCACAGTGGCAACGGCCTTACAAGCTTATATCAAACTGAAGATTTCTCTCACACGGAAAACAATTTGTTATGAATTTATAGCAAAATGGATCTAGACAGATCAATCCGGATTGCCAAATTATGAGCCATAAATATTCGAACCGATCATTATTGTAATTTCTGATTGTCAGGTTGGCAAACATTGGTATTCAACATAGGATACAAGCAGCCGCGGACTGGAGTTACCTTCGCCCCCCCCCCCCCCCCAGAGGAAATTATTCTGAATTGCCGCTCCTCATCTATATACAACATTATTAATTGCATCATAACATTTGTTGAGAACATTATACACACAGGACATACCATCAATAAGATAGAATAGGATATTTGTGAATCCCCAAAAAACAGACCCTCGTGATTGGCTCCAAAGTCACCTCCGAATGGGATTGTTTTCTGTTGGACCTCAGCTGCCATTACTGTTGTGTGTCTGGCTCTAGCTTCAAAGAAGTTCTTCAGGATTAGAAAACATTTCCAAAAACAGCTCCACACCTGTCCACAGGTTGTGTCTGGTACTGCAGCTCAGGCCCATTCACTTCAATAGAGCTGAGCTGTAACAGACGCAACCCATGCACAAGTGTTGCACAGTTTTTGGCAACCCCATTAAGGGTTCATCTAATGAAGACAACCCCTTATTAAATCCGAAGCAGGCTCAGCTGCTATCAGAGGGGAAGACACATTGGACTGTTCATTTCCCCTGCAGCAGACATTGCAGGGGGAAGGTAGTATTTCTTGGTAGTCATTGAAATAAATGACCATCCAATTAATCCATGAAGGGGCTGGGACTACCAGAGTGGACCTGGCTCTATGACGTCCATATGCCCTAACAGGGCATATGGACAGGGTTTGTCTTTATGGGGAACCCTGAATATTTCTAACAGAAATGGGGCCATTCGTGCCCATAAACGTTGGTGTTGCTGCCGCTTAGTCCTATTCACTCGAAAGGTGCTTAGCTGCAATACCGCAAACAACCCATAAACAAGAGTGGTGCTGTTTCTGCAAGAAAGCAGCCATGTTATTCTAAATTAAAGGGTAACCAAACACTCAACCTGACATGTCATAGTGACATGTCGAAGTTTTGATTGGTGGGGGTCCGAGCACTGGAAGCCCACCAATCGCTAAAAAGAAGCTGCAGAAGCGCTCGTGTGAGCCGCTTCGTTTCTGTTGGTCTTTTTCCGGAAATCAATGTAGCGGTGTACAGACTAAATAGAAAATCTACGAGCCGGTACTCCGACACATCGGCTTTCCGGAAAAAGCCGAACAGAAACGAATCAGCTGAGCACTCACACGAGCACTTCTGTCGCTTTGTTTTAGCGATTGGTGGGGGTCTCAGTGCTCGGACCCCCACCAATCAAAACTTCTAACTTGTCACTATGACATGTTAGAAGTTTGTTGAACTTTTAGTTACCCTTTAATGTCAGTCGAAGTGCCACAGCATTGTTAAGGTGGGCTGGATAGTATTTTTTAGAGGTTCTGCTCTTCGGTTCAGTCGGGGTCGGTTTATACGGTTCTCGGCAGACGAGCTCTGGTCTCAGAATGCCTTCCTGCTGACAGTGATGGTTAATGATATGGAGTACATCATCATATGCTTCCCTCTACGTTATGTCCTGTGGTCTCAGAACATGCCATATTTGTGTGCGAATATCGAGAATTGTGGTCATTTAACTCACCTCATAAATGCAGACTTAATAACCGCTATTGATCTGTATGTTCCAGGAAGAGCTACAGGGTGGAGAAAAGTAAGAGCGAGATAATGTTTCGCTGACCATAGATATAGACTGGAGATGCTTCTAGAAATGACTCGCAAACTGCACAGACCACAGTTATTGATATGTCTGACTTTTCTTTCTATGAGTGTACAAGAAATAATTATGACTCAGATTCTTTACAGTATTTGTATACAGCTCCTATGCAGACGTATGTGTCTCGGTAATTATACTGTAGACTACAACCAAACCCTGTGTAGTCTGATCCTGCAGTCATGTGTAGCATCATTCCCTTCACCTTCTGGTCTGCTGCTGTCTGTAGGTCAGCAAGAAGATGGGAATTTGTAGAAGACCACGTTAATCTGCCCATCAGGGGAAACAGAAACTTGAAGGAACATACAGTAGCTATGATGCCAGTGTGAACAGAACTAGATAGATAGATAGATAGATAGATAGATAGATAGATAGATAGATAGATAGATAGATAGATAGATAGATAGATAGATAGATAGATAGATAGATAGATAGATAGATTTTTTACCTGGTCAGCTTGGTAATACTGTTCATTGATTATAAGTAATGCTTGTTAAACTTATTCTGGATCAACACAGAGTAGCTGGTCTCGTTGCTTCCCACATATGAATATTTACTCATAAATGGTTATACTTTAGTGTGTACACAATTTTCCTTTACTTATTGGAGCTTTAGACATTCACCAAGTTAAATTGCAATCACGGAGTCTGACTGACAGTGTTCCCTGGAATGGGGGGGGGGGGTCCTCAGTTTCACACAGTGCTACACAGTCCTCCCTCTAAACGTGTGTATGTAGATGAGCGATAATGATTGAAATAAGAACCGGGGTGGCTCATTCACAATATGAAATCCATTATATATTAAGAAAGACCCTAAATGACAATGGGAAATAGAGTAAAAGAAGAGCTGGGATTGGCTGAACAGTAAATCTGTATATTTCAGTATAAAGGCTGACTAAACATTGGACTATCAGCCCACTCATCCTTATCACACATTCTCCGCTTTCATTTAAAATCATTCTGGTTATTATTCTTTGTGCAGCTGTCCGTTGAGCATTGCTAAATTGACCCTGTCTCATCAACAGCTTAAATCAAAAGCTAATTTCCACACCTTTTTGTCCGACACAGTAAATACAGCTCCTAATCAACACCAGCCCATGCATAGAAATGCTCTCAAGAATTTCAAGATAAACCCCAGTGATACAGCATGTATGAGGAGGGAAAATGGGACCAGAATGCAGCGCTGCTAACATCAATTTCAAAACCCAGACTAAGACGTAAATTGGTAATAAAGGTTTGAGACAGGTTAAGTTAGGCTACGCGTTTCAACGCTGGACCAGCGTCTTCATCAGGCCATGAACCCCAGTGATGACATGGAAGCACAGTACACCACACCAGAGGCATAACTTCTACCTCTATAGCCCCGATACAAATCCTGTGCCAGGGACCCCCAACCATTTATAGTACTGGTGTCCTCCAATGTGGTAGGGGGACTGCTGGGTCCCATCAGGCACCAAGGCCCTGGTGCAAATGCAACCTCCCTACAGGGACCCCACATAGGGTTGCCACCACTAACACTGGTAGGTCATTGCCACTAAAAAAAAAATTCCCTTCAATTACAAGTACTGGTAATTTTGCTAAATAAGAAAGTGTGTTCAAAGTCAGGTTACTTCCTATTGGGATTGGAAACTACTCTTTGGCTGCCCAGCCCTGGGATCATCACTATGTAGTATCTGGACCAGGTCAAGTGCAGGATTGGGGCCGGTTACAGTTGTGTCAGGAGGCCTGAACCCCCCACCCATGTCTTTCAGCAAAATGTAACTGTAGTTCCTGGGGACTGTAGTTTCCAGTAGGTGGGACTAGAAAGGCTCCAGATACTACATTTACTCCTTTATTTACTTTCCCTCCTGAAACCTGGGACGGGTCGCCTTCGTAGAGCTGATGAGGACCCAACCTGTGAGCAAGAAGTAATAAGTATTGAGGGGTCTGGTCTGGGGTCTAAATTATTTTGGGGTCTGGGGGACTAGAGTAATTCTTTTTGGAGTTTGAATGGGTCTGAATTCATTTTGGCTTCGGGAATTTTGCATAAATCATGGTGAAAAAGACACATTAAAATAGTCGATTTTTTTTGTCTCTGTAATTCCAAGAGCCCTAACCATAAGCCATGTTTTGGGCCTAGTGGAATAAAAACTGGAGATTTTTATATTTTTTTTACGTTATTCCCTGTGCCACATGAATGATATGCTATGTTTATTCTATATGATTACCATATTTTTTTTATTTATTTTTTACATCCCTTTTCAGAAAAAAAGCTGTCCCAGTGATTAGTTGATTGATGCGGGATGAGAAACAGCTGAAATATAGTTTGACAGTTTTCTATTTTGTCCGACCCTGGGCCCATCGAAGGATCGTCTAGTACACTGGTGGACCAAACCAACCCTGGTAGTATGAATGTTTAAATTAGATAGAACAACGCTTGAAAACGATTTAATTCTTAAGTCTGTATGTAATAGGTTATGACTTCAAACACTTGCCGCATCCAAAATATAAGAAATAAAGCTTAGATCTTGGTATCTGATTAAAGCCCAGAATTCAAATGATACAGTACCAGGCTCAAAGCTGGGCTTTAGGTGCAATATTCAGGGAGCAACACTCATTTGAAATTGGGGAGCAGGGTGTAAAATTTTACCTCCTGGTTCTGTGTCCCTCTAAGGGAGGGAGGGAGGGAAGCTGAAAGTGAGAGCAGGAATCAAGATCACAGTCTATTACGGTCTCCCCCCCCCCCCCCCCTACACATCCTCCATTGACCCCAGGTGGGCAATATAAGAACAAGAACATTTCTTCATGCTATCACCCCTCTTGCCAGTTAAGAAATGTGCCCCCTGATTGTAACATTTGTAAATGTTTTTCCTACTACAGGTCTGAGAAAAGAAGCAGGTGCACATGTAATCACCCCCTGCACCTAATCAGGACCTTTGTAAACGTTGTGACTTGGATGTTTACCGTCATCTGGATTGCAAAGATTTTTGGTCTCTCCGGTTCTGGTGATATGTGCGTGTAGACATAGGCGTGTATGAACTCTGCACATCTTGTACTTATAGTTTTAAGAGGGGTTATGCATCTCAAGCTCTGCTTGGGTCAGATTTTTAGCCACAAACATGACTTTTTAGGCATTTTTTACACAACCTTTCGCTTTTATGCAAAATTGCATGAAGGTGCCTATGAGTGTAGAACGCCGGGTGCATGTTTACAATGTATAAGGCGTCGACTTTCATGAAATATATAGGTATGGGGATATAATATGATTTTTTTTAATATGTAACCAGTAGTTACTATTTTTACAGTCCGGTCATTGTGAGCCGCTTCTCGTGTCGGCTGTAACTTCATGGTGTTGTCAAACATCCACCTGCTGTAACACACAAAGTTTACGATAGCAGGGTCAAAGGTGAAAGGTTCAACAAACTTGTTGCTGGAAGTATTATTAGTTTGGCATATGTTGAGTGTAGATCACAAATCCCCTCTTTGCAAAGCAGCATGATTGCACGGTGGACCCGGAGGAAATTACGAGCACATGGCCAGGGAAAGGATAAAAAAAAAAAAACAGATTAGGAGCAAAGGCCTATTTTTCGTAAATTCAAAGTCAATTCAATGTACGGCTAATAGGAACTTCAGAGCTCACCCTACATAAATAGCTTATATGATACAAATATTACGTGGGCAATGCGGAAACGACAAGGTCTCTAATCATGTTTTGGATTACCTGGTAGAGCAAAGATATTTCATTTCGACTGGACCTGGGGATTACTGTGAAGAAACATTTCATATCCTCTTTTTTAATTTCATGCATTTTTTATTTACCTTTAATGATGCTGTATATATTCATCATCCTGAAATATTAAAACAGTCTGAAAAAAGTATTAAAAATGGTGGAAAATTTAAAGGATGGGAATGCAACAGCACGCAAATCATACACTATCAAGTGCTTGATACACATTTAAAATGACTGGCAAGAGAGACAGAGGCAGATTCCTGGCAGATTTCTGAAGCACAGAGTCACAATAAGAAGATCAGCCGAACAGACTGAAATAATAGAATATTCATCCCTCTAATCCATATGCAATTCTTTAGGCCTTTTTTTTTTTTTCAACAATGCATATGAGGTCTGACTGCTCCCGAGATTTAACTCATTAGTATCTGCCGGGTCCAGATGCCATTATTCCACAATCTGTGCTATCGGCCCATATTTACAAAGTATATGTTATAGAATGTATATGATGTACCATTTATATTGCTGGTGTCGTCTTATGTGGCTTTTTGGCCCCTTAAGACTCAAGGACCAGGTGTGACTGCTACTCCTGCACCCTCTATAGCTACATCCCTGTTGGGATTATTATCTATGATTAAGGTCAATCACCTCATTGTATTGACATTTCATTCCCTAATAGTACATGCGGGAGGCCAATATATACATATAAGGTGGCTTCATTAGCTTTATCTTACTTCAGTTGAATTCCAATATATGTATGACCTATTCAACAGAAACGTAATGCAGACTAATGGAAACCAAGGCCGGTCATACACGTGAGATAGCAGTCGGCTCTTAGCTATTTCTCCTGACTTCACTATAAACATGCACGCTCAGTTTGGCCGAGCTTGCATGTTTACTTTCAATGGGGAGAAAGGAATAAGCAGCTACCAGACATCTGACTGTGGCTTATCTCCCCTGGGAAGAAAGGATTGGGCATGTTGAAATCCATCATACTCTATTGGTTTTTTTCCAGCGACATCTGCCATAGGAGGACAGTCGAGAAGCCCCCATACACATGGGAACATAGTCCAGTCTCGTCTAAATCAGCGCGTTTAACCGACTTTTATTTAATGTGTAAAGCCAGCGTTAGGGTTCAGTCTATCTTATTTCTCTTTACTGTAGAGTTGAAAGAGGTTGGACTGGCCCAACAAAGTACCAGAGAATCCTCTGGTGGGCCCAGGCTCCGACACAATAGTAGACCATAAAGGTTGATCAGAAGACTATCCCTTTTGGAGGTGACTTTGAAGCCAACCACTTGCCCTTGGGGTCTATTTCTTATTTGATTAAAAAATCTGACAGACCTTGTTAATAGCTTGTCCTGCGTGAACAATAATAACGACAAAGGATACGATAACATGTGGACGTTACATATAGCTAGATGGTAGGCCCTCAGGATAATTTTCTCTGTGGGCCCATGGAACCCTAGTCTGATACTGCAGTTGAATCTTATCTATTGGTGCCTATAAGCAGCCATGTGGGGGTAGGAAGACGCTAACTATAGTGTTATGGTAGGTGTACACTGGAGATTTCAGAAGGCCATTTTCCCACAATTTGTCATTCATGGTTGGTCTATGAAGGTCAGCATTCTAGAAGCCAATGCCATAAGTTAAAATGACAAATCCCTGGTTGATCTCAGCCTTGAGCCGTGACTTCTGTCAGGATTCTACCTTAACCTGGGCTGGGCTTTTATCAACTCTATGCACATTTGTCATTTAGGACATCAACTTTCCAAGTATTGCCAATGATTTACCCTACAATCAAAATGTTACAGATATTGGTCATCCGCCAGTGCCTGACAGTCTTTCACGTCACAAAACAATTCTGACCGGTGGAAATTGGTGTTTTTAATCTGGCATTTCGGACGACGGAAAATCACTAGTGTAGGACTAGCTCTACTAACCGGGATTATGGAGAGGAAGCCCATAATATTTATGCATCCAGAAGCTACATATAGACATTAACCATACAATTATAAACTGTAATACAACAAATTACAATAAGCCACAAGATTTTGTTGTGACCTCTATGTATATTTCTCTAACGTAGCACCATTGTCGGAGACATAACACAGCTCTGAAGATATATTTAACAATTGCAAGTTCTGCCCTAAAATGCTTCCAGGCTTATTAAACTAGTAATTATTATGGCAAAGAGACATTGCAGCTTGGCAGGCGATATAGTAAGACAGGATTGTCAACTTCCTAAACAGCATTAGCATATGTAAGCGGACAGTGGCAGCACTTTAATAGCATGTATTCATTACAGGCCTGCTTAAACAAATTAAAATATTGGTGAGTCAGAGTCAATTAAACGAAGAAATAGCGCAGAGTAAAAAGCCTTAATGAAACATTTAGAAAGAAAAAAAAATGGTAATTTTTTTTTTAAGAATAGACCCATTAACATTTTCTTCCTTGAGAAAGTTTTTTCGACTGCCTCCGGAGCTTTGATTCATCGTAAGGTGCCGTGAACACAAGGAGCGTTTCGAGTGTTCTCAATTCATGGACAGATTACAGAACACATTAATAACGTGGTTAATATGAAGGGTTTAGGGCCTTTACAACGGTGACAAATACGACTCAGCCAAATTTCCTGACCATTGAGGCCACGGAGGGACAATTTGGTAGATTTCATCAACAGTTCTAATTATGTTCCTGTCAAGTCGAGAACAAAGTAATCCATAACTGGGGGTGGGGGGGCTGCTGGGAGACAGTGGCACACTGAAATAATTTATGCCCGGGACACTGAGCCTATTCGGTAGTTAGCGTGCACAACGCTTGACTAACAAGTGAGTCCGACTTAGGAATTTATTAGGGAAAACAAGGCCCTCTAGCTCTGAGTAGCTTGTCAAGTTCTCGCTTATATGGAGTTATGAGGTCTAAGTTCCTAGGGAGCCATGTTTATGTAGCCTGCAAAGGATCACAACTTGTAAGGCAATTGTTTTTTTCATGTACACTCAACATTCAATTTAAAAAAATAAAATAATGGTAATACAGTTGCTCAGTTACCTGCAGACTGCCAAATCTTCAAATAAAAATTGCTAAAATGAAAATTATATATATATACTTGAATGTAGTTGCTTACGAAACAATATATCAAAATACATATAAAAAGAATGTAAACAAGAGATACAGACCGATGTCGAAATTTTATTTTGGCAGAAAAAAAGAAAACATCAGTGAAGCCATTTGTAAGAAAGATCAACCTGAAGGCTGCATTACAGATCAATTGAAGAGCAGCAAGTTTGATTTGAAAAAGAGCAGCTTTAGGGTTAGTTCACACAGAGTTACTCGGTACTGATTTTGACACAGAAACTGCGTCGGAATCAGAGCCAAAAAACTTCCGAAATCGCCCCCCCCCATCGATTTCAATGGGAGGCAGATGCATTTTTTTTCCGGGCGGCCGATGGCCTGTCTTTATGTCTTTTCCTGCTGTCGTTTCCACCTCCATTGGATGAATGGGAGGCAGAAAAACCTGTGGCGCTCGTTTGAGCATTTTTCACAGCTTTTTTTCCATGCACTCCATGCGATAGCTTCAATGGTCGCTGGCGAAAAACGCAGCGGAAAGACATGGAAAAATACTTACAAGCAGTTAAAAATCTGCCTCAAAATTCCTGAAGGTATTCTGAGGCAGATTATTTCTGCCTGCAAAAAAATCTGTGTGAACAGGGTCTTAAGGTGCTGAAATAGTGAGGCAGGTGTTGATAAACATGGAAGATGGATTTGGTTGGCGATGTAGAAGGCTATCCTTCAGACACATATGACGAAGATAATTATAGAGGGACAAGTATACGTGATATAGGGAAACAGTCAAGTACGTTTGTATGGTCATTTTCATACATTAGCCCCTGTTCACACTTGCCTTGTGGCTTCCATTCATACTGCAAGCCACAACGGATACCACAGGCACCCAGCCGACCCAATTGACTTTTAATAGGGTCCATTGGTTCTGGCATTGTCCATGTAGCGCTATTTTGCCCATCAAACATGACAGAATTTGTGACGAAGGCTCCAAATGGATCTACAAACAGAGATGTGAACAAATCCTTAGTGTTAGGACTGGGAATAACAAGCAGTAGTGGAAAAAAAACGGTCGTAGACCGTTCTATATAATTAAAACAGGAGAAATATCCAAAGATATAATCCAATCAGGTTGTCACACCATCGAATGCATCAGTTCATTAATGGAGTTCTGTCCTAATTTCTCCCCTGGAAGATGAATCATGATATTCCCTCCGTCATGTCCCTTACTTCCTGGCCCCGATGCACAAATCAAGCACGTCAGTTCATGTAAAGTTGTATGGTTTCCATCGCTTTTAATTTGGATTATTTATGGATGTATAATGGAACAGACTCTTCTCTCGTTTCCTGCTAATAGCTGTGGTTACATGTTCTATCCCTTCAACACTTTCACCTGTATGTTGTACATTATTGAAATATCCTGTAAGACCCTGAATGAGAAAGCAGAACCGTGTACACAATTCAAGTGTGTCGGTGGTCTCCGTCTCAGGATGTATAATAAAACCACTACATTTGATATTCAAGGATTTTTCTGGGATTTTACACCTATCTCCAGCATAGACCATTAATGCATGATCGGTGAGGGTAGCGGCCACTTCACTGCAGTACTCAACACAGTGACGTTAATACACATGTGGCTGTGTCTAGTACTGCAGCTCAGCCCATTGAAGTGAACGGTACTTAACTGAGAATTTATTTTGCAGCATCAAGAAATATGGACGTCATTGTATCAAGTACTTTGGGAATGAGACCGTGAAGCTGCCTCTTCATTCTGCCAATCAGTGGGATCCCAGGGTTTGGACTCCTATTAATCATACATCGATGGGCTATCTTAACGAAGCACTCCATGTTGTTTTCTTCTATCATTTGATACCTATTTCCTCAATATACTAGTCCTTCTCAATGAATAAGAATTTCATCAAAAAGTTAATATTAGTAATTCAATTCAAAATGTGAAACTCATATTATATAGATTCATTACACACAGAGTGATCTATTTCCAGCATTTTTTTATTTTAATGTTGATGATTATGGTAACAGTTAATGAAAACCCAAAATTTAGTGTCTCCGAAAATTTGAATATTGGGTAAACGTTGAAGATTGTAGCCTCGTGGTGTGACACTCTAATCAGCTAATTAACACAAGACACCTGCAAAGGTTTCCTAAGCCTTTAAGGCTGGGTTCACACGACCTATTTTCAGGCGTAAACGAGGCGTATTATGCCTCGTTTTACGTCTGAAAATAGGGCTACAATACGTCGGCAAACATCTGCCCATTCATTTGAATGGGTTTGCCGACGTACTGTGCAGACACCCTGTAATTTACGCGTCGTCGTTTGACAGCTGTCAAACGACAACGCGTAAAAATACAGCCTCGTCAAAAGAAGTGCAGGACACTTATATACATTATATGCAGGGCACTTCTTTGCCACGTAATTTGAGCTGTTCTTCATTGAACTCAATGAAGCACAGTTCAAAAGATTTACGAGCGTCTCAGACGCCTCGCAAAATGCGAGGAGGAGCATTTACGTGTGAAACGAGGCAGCTGTTTTCTCTTGAAAACAGTCTGTCTTTTCACACGTAAATAACAGCTAACGTGTGCACATACCCTAAATGGTCCAACAGTCTGGTTAAGTAGGCTATACAATCAGGGGGACGACTGCTGACTTGACAGTTGTCCAGAAGACAGTCATTGACACCCTCCACAAGGAGGGGAAGCCACAAAAGGACATTGCTAAAGAAGCTGCTGTTCACAGAGTGATGTATCCAAGCATTTTAATGGAAAGTTGAGGGGAAGGAAAAAATGTGTGGTAGAAAAAGGCCCACAAGCAAAAGGGATAAACGCAGCCTTGAAAGGATTGTCAAGACAAGGCCATTCAAGAATTGGTGGGATATTCACAAGGAGTGGACTGCGGCTGGAGTCATTGCTTCAAGAGCCACCACACACAGACGTATCCAGGACATGGGAGAAAATGGTAGCATTCCTTGAGACAACATCAGAACTGTTTTACTTGGGCTAAGGAGAAAAAGGACTGGTCTGTTGCTCAGTGGTCCAAAGTCCGGTTTTCAGATGAAAGTCAATTTTGCATTTCATCTGGAAATCAAGGTCCCAGAATCTGGAGGAAGAGTGGAGAGGGATCAATCCAAGTGTCTTGCGGTCCAGTGTGAAGTTTCCACAGTCAGTGTTGGTTTGGGGGCCACGTCATCTGCTGGTGTTGGTCCACTGTGTTATATCAAGTCTAGAGTCAGCGCAGCGTCTAGCAGGACATTTCCCAGCACTTCATGCTTCCCTCTGCTGACAAGCTTTATGGAGATGCTGATTTCATTTTCCAGCAGGACTTGGCACCTGCCCACACTGCCAAAAGCACCAATACCTGGTGTAATAACCACAGTATCACTGCGCTTAATTGCCCAGCAAACTCGTCTGACCTAAACCCCATAGAAAATCTGTAGGGTGTTGCCAAGAGGAAGAGGAGACACAAGACCCAACAATGCAGACGAGCTGAAGGCCGCTACCAAAGCAACCTGTGCTTCCATAACACCTCAGCAGTGCCACAGGCTGATCGCCCCCATGCCACGCCGCATTCATAACAGCTCAGCAGTGCCAAAGGCTGATCGCCTCCATGCCACGCCGCATTGATAACACCTCAGCAGTGCCACAGGCTGATCACCTCCATGCCATGCCGCATTGATAACACCTCAGCAGTGCCACAGGCTGATCTCGTTCATGCCACGCTGCACTGATGCAGTAATTCATGCAAAAGGAGCCCCGACCAAGTATTGAGGGCATATACTGTACATACTTTTCAGTAGGACGACATTTCGGTATTAAAAATCTGTTTTGAAATTGGGTTTATAAAATATTCACATTTTCTGAGAGACTAAATTTTGGGTTTTCAGTAAGGGTATGTGCACACGAGAACTGTCTTTTACGTCTGAAAAGACAGACTGTTTTCAGGAGAAAACAGCTGCGTCATTTCAGACGTAAAAGCTCCTCCTCGTATTATGCGAGGCGTCTTTGACGCTCGAAATCTTGAGCTGCTCTTCATTGAATGCAATCAAGAACGGCTCAAATTACGTTGCAAAGAAGTGTCCTGCACTTCTTTGCCGAGGCAGTCAATTTACGCGTCGTCGTTTGACAGCTGTCAAACGACGACGCGTAAATTACAGGTCATCGGCACAGTACGTCGGCAAACCCATTCAAATGAATGGGCAGATGTTTGCCGACGTATTGTAGCCCTATTTTCAGACGTAAAACAAGGCATAATACGCCTCGTTTACGTCTGAAAATAGGTCGTGTGAACCCAGCCTAACTGTTCCCATAATCATCGACATTAAAAGAAAAAAAAATGCTGGAAATAGATCCCTCTGTGTGTAAGGAATCTATAGAATATATGAGTTTCACTTTTTGAATTGAATTACTGAAATAAATAAACTTTTTGATGATATTCTAATTCATTGAGAAGGACTAGCATATCCTCAGTGAGTATAACCTTATTTAGTTATTCCTATCTATCTGAATGCTTCTGTTGGGTCATGTGATCTCAAGCTGACCTGATAAAATATACAGCAGTTAATGTAGATAAGAGTCAGCCTCTTCACTTCCTGATTTATGGACTGTACCAAACAGGTTCTCCACAGAGGGGATACAGAAAAGGTTACTAACTAATGATGAGCAGACATGTAATTGTCCACAGCTATAAATCAGGAGACTGAGCTATGACCTCCTTCATTATAACTGTTAGGATAGTTATGGGTTTACTCATCAGTAGTTATTGACAGTGGTTTCTGGAGAGGAATCCCCGTCCAGAGTGTCCCTAGAGGGAGCCCCTGATGTCCCAGGCCACATATGGACAGTGGCATCAGGGGCTCCTCCAGGAGCGCAATCACTGGTCAGAGCATTGCTGATGCTCTGGCTGGGGATTGCGCTCCTAGAGGGAGCCCTAATGCTATCTACAGGGGAGGCTGTGTGGCACTCTCTACAGGTGTGGGCTGTGTGTGGCACTATATACAAGATGAGGCTGTTCATTATGCCACTATAGGCACTGAACTCTAATTTTTTTAAAATTAATTATTTTAACTACTTTATATAACTATATTGCTTGTAAAATGTACAAATTATTTTATGCTCGAGATACATTAAAAAAAATGTGAAAAAGAAATTGCAGCTCATTGATTGGTAGAGAAAGCAAACATGGCGAGGAGGAAGAAGATGTCGGAAAAGAGGTTCCGGGGTGGGGAGGGGGCGCCAATCTTTCCCCCGGGTGCAGGAGAACCTAGCTACACCTCTGACAAAAGCAAACTATAAATTAGAGTAAAGATAGAGTTAAAGGGAACCTGTCACCAGCATTTCACTTATTAAACCAGCAATACCTGGTGGCAGTGGGTGAACAATAATTTCTATATAACCTATAATTGTCTTCTTAGTCGACTCTGTAGCTTTAGTGTTCAGTTTTTTAGTGTTCCCGCTCCGTATGCTAATGAGCATAAAAAAGCCATATCTTCATTTGAAAAGAGTTAAATCTTCATGCCTCAAGTCTTTCTGAGTTAACCCCGCCACTTTACTTTTGATTGACAGCTCCTCGCCTTCCCCAGCACACAAAATCCCGTGCTTGCGCATTGATGTCCTCTTCTGGTGTGTGCGCACAAAGTGACACCAGAGTATTACGGTAAAAGGCGCAAAATGTTTGCAGATCGTTATTTATAGTTGGAGGAGGAGTTTAGGAGAGGGGATAACGGCAATGAACTTTTTATAGCAGCGGCCAGTGAGGGATAAGTAACGTTCAATAGGTGAAATGCTGGTGACAGGTTCCCTTTAAGGCTCTGTTCTATCTGACACATGCCTGATGGACAAATAAACACTTGGTCACCAATACCACATCATGTTTAATGCTTATATATTTTAGGTGTGACTTTACTGTCTTTCCTGCTATACATACTACTGGTTTTATTAACAAATATGTAAGTGTATACGGCTCAACTTCAGCATTCTGGTCACCGATACTTGTGTAATGACATGATAATCCTCAATCATTAGGCTCTAAAAATACAAAGCGTAGACAGATCGCACAGACCTGTGACATATCAGAACTTACAGACTAAATTCTCTCAGTTACGATCAGTTTACAGGTTTCTGCATGGTGCTAATGTGCCACTCATCAAATATACATATGTATTCCTGTTCTGGATCTACACTAGACATATGTTATGTGTGCGTGTAGATCGGTCTCATTTACAGGGACAATTTCTCTACTTGGGGCTTTAGAGCCTTTCCTTAAGGCTATGTTCACACGGGATATTTTGCCGAGTTTTTTGACGCGGAAACCGCGTCGCAAAACTCGGCAAAAACGGCCCGAGAACGCCTCCCATTGATTTCAATGGGAGGCGTCGGCGTCTTTTTCCCCCGGGCAGTAAAACTGCCTCGCGGGAAAAAGAAGCGACATGCCCTATCTTCGGGCGCTTCCGCCTCTGACCTCCCATTGACTTCAATGGGAGGCAGAGAAAGCGTATTTCGCGCTGTTTTATGCCCGCGGCGCTCAATGGCCGTGGGCGAAAAACGGCGCGAAAATCGCCGCGAAAATCGGCGTGCAGGGAGAGGAAAATCTGCCTCAAAGTTCCAAACTGAATTTTGAGGCAGATATTCCTCCCCCAAAATACTCCGTGTGAACATAGCCTAAAGGGAACATATGCATTTATTTATTTTTTAAATATTGTAGTTGTTTAGATAGCTACCCTGAGGGTGTATATATATTGGAAGCACACACATCCTTTCTGGATTGTCTTTATAGACAGTGCAGAGGATTGTGTGTGCTTTCAGGCAGATGCAATGAATGGGAGTTGAAGGGGTTGTTTTAGTAAAGACATTGCCATCAATATCCAATCTGTGGCCCCCCATCAAAAAGTAAAAGCAACTGCTGATGGTCAGGCTTGGATTTCTTTAGAGACCACCTAGTTGGACATTGAAAATAACGGGCTAACCATGCAGTCTTTGGAAATATCTAAGTGGAGCCAACAGAAGATAAAGTGGCATGGTTCTTTGCTTAAAGCATCAATGGCACTTTGTTCTAGTGATCAGTGAGGGTCACAGAAGTCAGACCCCATATTGGCACCAAATGACAATGACTTTACAGAGGCAACCGATTTTAATGGCCAAGATTCTAACAGGCTACAGGAAATGATTGAGTACAGCTTCATTCTACTGAGGCCAAAGAGTGACAGGGGAATCGCATACAGAACCTTATCGGTGTGTATATTGTTGCTATCCTGCCTAATCTAGACCTTCAACAGTACATTAGAGCGGTCAATAAATCTTCAACCCTCTAATAATAAAAACTCTGCCCCAGTCTACACAGAAAAGCTGTAAGGTGAACTGCATAAAACCGGAAGTGTAGGTCTGTAACAGCAGCCAGCTGGAGTCATAAACCCTCTAGATCACTAACAGATTTGGCTTAGGGCTAAACAGGGAAGCAGAGTCTAAGGGATTGTGTGTTCATCACCCTCAATCTCCGCAAGGAGGTATGGGCTTTCCCCATAGGCAATCCCCTGGCCGCTTCCCCAGAGTAGCCTTCCGTTAGCAACAGCTGACACATGGACAGGCTAGAGCTTCCAAATCACGGTACTGAAACAATAGGCAATAATCGTAGTCATGCAAAACAATAGTCTAAGCAGGTGGATTACAAGTTTTGACGGAGATCAAGCAAGAGTCAGGACGGGCAACAGACAACAGGAAGTGGTTGAGAAACACCTGGGGTTGAAAACAAAGCACACAGAATATAACGCACCTTAGCAGACTGAGGAACAAAATGGATTTTGTTGCTCAAGCCCAAAGTGGCGTGGGAGTGACTTTAATAAAACTTCAAGTTACTAGGAGCATTGACTCTTCAGGGGCATTTTTAATGCATTGGCCCTTTAAGACCCTGATAGCCAGCGTATGCGTCCTGCTTATAGAGCAACCCAAAGAGCAAAGTGGGGCAATTCACAGCCTATTGTGTGCGTTCTAGTGGCCGCTGTGACAACTGATATATTGCGGGATTGTTTTTATATGGATTGTCACATTAAAAAAAAAAAACACTGACTTAAATCTTTTTACGCGCAGTATTTTGACAGCGACTCGTAAAATTAAGGCTGGTGGGAACAGAACACCGTAAAACCCATTGAAAGCAATGGCCAGATGTTTGTAGGCGTATTAGGGGCATTTTTTCATGCCTAATTCGAGGCGTAAAACGCCCGAATTACGTCAACAAAACACTGCATGTGAACATACCCTTAGAGTTTCCTTGTGTAAAGAAAGCCGATCCTGGTGTGAGGTTCCCTTTAGAAAATTGCATATAAAAATTGGTCCATATTTATTGCGCAATTCATAGACTACTTAACTGGTTGTAAGAACAAGATCCAGTGATTTGTGCGTGTGATAGACGGACGTAATATGCATGTTCATAGTCCATGTTTTCTTGATAACTTTGTTTGTATTTCAGTCTACTGACGAATACATCAAGAAATGGGTCGCGATCATTTGATATTTTAAATTAATGGGGTTTTCCATGACTTAGGATAGGCCATCAATATCAGATCACGGTGGTCAGACGCTGGCACCCCCACCGATCAGCTGATTTAATGGGCCGCTTTACTCCTAGGGATAGGCCATCAATATCAATGTCCTGGAAAACCCCTTTAAGTTGTAATATGCAAAAAATTGTGAAAAGAAAAAACTTTTGGTCTATCTATATACAGTCATCACATGCTATACTTTTCTGATAAAAATTAGAAAAAATGTAGTAGGAAAGTCATGATTCATTAACATTGTTACTGTGAAACATGTTGACTGCTTAGTGATCATAAGCCAGACAATAATAATACAACAATAATAAAATAATAATAATAAATATTATTAATAATAATAAAGTTATTTATGCAACCTTGTGCAATAAGGTGGTAGCGCTTCATAACTATATCTCAAACAGAAAAAAATGCAAAAAAAAAAAACTAAAACCTTAGAAACAAAAAAACATCTAGTTTAGTGGTTTCGGCCCGAGATCCAAAGCAAAGTGGCTGTTTGCTTCACTTTGCCAAGCTCTTAATTTTGCTCTGAGCTTTCAAGAGATGTAAAAAGAGTTCAATAATGACAAAGACCAAGGCTATCATATAAAAAAAGAAATCAAAGGACGTTTAGCCATCCAGCTGCTTTCTGTGGTTAAACTGCGGACGGCCCCATCAGGTGTCAGAATGCCGGCTTCCACAGGGATGAGCTTCTAACATGTTAACTTCAATATATAGGCATGCCAGGGAACAAGCAGATCTCTTTACAAGTAGGGGAACGTGTAACAGCAGCAAGTCATTGAATATAACTGTGCGCTGGTGTTTTTTTCTTTAGCCTTTTTTGTGTTTTTGAAAATCACAGGAACTTCCCAGTCTGGTAGGACTGTAATCACTCAGCAGGTAACTGGCATATGCAATACAAGCGACCAGCCAGGCAAGAGGAAAATGAAGGAATGCGCTTTCCTTCCCACCATGCTGTTTAAAGGGCCTCGGCGTGAATGAATCTTTCTGGTAGCTACCAGCAATTTCTTCTTTTTCCCAAGCAATCATCAATTTCGGCATCAAGTGGTTCAGTGCATCCACAACAGCTAAAGGCAGAGGAGGTAGCTCAGCATGCAAACGTTTTGACTAATTTAGAGTCCTTGTGCTGCCGAATCAAACATGACAAGACAGAGGCCAAAAAAAAGAAGCTATTATCCCAAATGAGAGCCGGCGGACGGCTGAAATTGGTTTGAGTGGCAGAGACGGAGTAGGTGGCAAAGGAGAGCCCACGGAGAGTGATAATCCTGAGCAATGCTCGGAAAATACATCACAACATCCCCCCTATCAGACGCGAAAAATGGCTTAAGACGGAGAGATTGCTTTATAGAGAAATGTGGGCAGAAAAACTCATCCCTTTACAAGACATAGAAATATGAAAAAGAGAACACAAAATTAAATAAAACATATTAATAAAAACACAGTATAAAGGGAAAAATATGGCAAAATGCAAACATACATGGTCAACGCCAGAACAATCACTATGGGAAGCCCTGATTCTGCCGTGAAATAGTTATTGGAAATTTACTGTGTGTACTCAGGCCGAGTCTTAGGTTGAATGATGCTCTGTGACGTACATCTGTTGCTGCCCCCCCCCACATTGTATACGGTCGTACAAATAAGTATACCATACAGTGCCATATTATAAGCATAATATAGTAATAGCGCCATATACTGGACAAATAAGCTTTCCTCTCCGTTACCTAAATAAAAATCACTGTACACTACAAAATAATATATAGTATAGTGCCTAAGTAGTGGTGCCACACAATGCCAAAGTAATACCACCATACAGTGCTCAAATAATACCAACATGAAATGACCAGCTAACAGCTCCGTACAGGAAGTAATCTAATAGCAATGCTAGTCAATGTCTAAATAAACGGCTACATATTTGATATTAAGATTCATGGTGGTTGCAACTTCAGGTACCAGGTCAACAATGGCACAGTCTTCAGCTGGAGCAGCTAATGCCCCCTGTGCTACTGCCCTAGTCACACACCTCGAAGGCTGGTCCTGTATGTACTGTACATACAGTGCTATAATGTGGGCCTATGTATCCACCTATTATATGTGGGCAGTTAGGCTACAGTCTTGTGAGATTTAAAGGGGTACTAAACTAGTAGTTGCTAAAATATGAACATTTAAAATATATATCTACCCTTGCAATCATTTTAATGCATCAGTGGATCAATCACAAAAAGTTAACCACCTTTGCAAATAGTCTTGATGAATAAAAAATCTGCCGTTTTAGGTCTACATCTCCTATGCAGACCTTTGTGTGTGTCTCCATGGTTACAGACTACAAAGCAACCCTGTGTAGTCGGAGTCTGCAGTCTCATGTTTCTCCACTCCCTCTGCCTCCTCTTCTTCCTAACCATAGAAAGGGCAGAGGCAGCGGAGTAACACATGACTGCAGGATCAGACTACACAGGGTGGCTTTGTAGGCTGTAACCATGGAGACAAATAGCTTTGCATAGGATATTATAGACTCAAAACAGTAAAAAAAAAAATTATTAAGTTGCTTAATTTTTGGTTTATATTAGATGCATTGCTCCAATGTTGAAAAATCTGGTGCATTGACATGTGGATCATAATGATGTGACTATTGTAGCTAAAAGTTTCTAGCCGCAGTGACGTATATTCTCCATAGGATATATAAGGCAAGTTGTTATTTTTCAATGTGTGGGGGATCACTAGGGCTTCCTTATTTTCAGAAAACCCAAATTTAAATACTTAGAGAATTCTGAGTTATTAGAGGGGTGTCTATTCATCATTAATAGAGGGATGTCTGTACCTTAATTTATTAGTCAGGGCAGAGAAAGACTACAAAGTGTCTCTCTTTATCTGGAGGACCCAACATGTTCATCCATTGCACGGACAGGCTATTACATTTAATTTTAACAGTGCAATAATTTATTTCACCTGCGGAGGCACTACAGTGGAATATAACACTTGCCAGGTTACCACAGAGTCCTGCAAATTATTGGGTGTCCCAAATGTCCACAACCTGCGATCATCTTATTGTCAGAGGAAGCTTCCAACAAAAATGGATTGTCTGAAGAAAACAACCCCTTTAAAATAACACGGTAACAAATTGGGTTTGGAAATAAGAAACATAAAAATGATTGAGTCCCAAGTTTTAGATCAGTGTAGGTTCTACAATTATTGAATGTAGAGCACTGGCCATTGTATTCTTGCCCGCAGTAGCAAAGTTGATTTTTTAACTTGGCATTTTGAACCAACTTCATCTGACCTTGGGCAAACCACTTATTCCTCAAGGCTCCATGCGTCACAATTTATTTTGCTTACAAACCCCAGATCTGCAAACACGAGAAAACGTTGTAAAGTCCTAGAGAGTTAAAACAACTGTTGTCAATAAGTGTATTCTATAAACAGTAGATTACGTCAATTAGCGAGTCAACAATAGGCACCCTACCTTCTCCACTTGACTGTGAAGTTTGCCAGCCAGTTAAATATTAAATGGATAATTGATAATAATTCTGTAATTGAGGGAGAAAAAAGGCGATACTGAAGAACACAGATAGGCTTACAAAGCACTCCAATTGTTATCTCGCTTTCCTTTCATTTCCAATTGCATTGAAAAGAGATAGCAATTCTTTACGCTACGAGACACACAGGAGAATATAGAAGTAAAATCCCCACAATCGTGTGTTCACACATATAATAATATGACAGACAAAGCAGAATTTCGACACAATTCTACCCTGAATAACTTTCCGAATTCCTTGTATGTTAGCCTAGGGATTGTGTGAAATATTACCAATTGCAACCCTACATCCAAAATCCCTGGTCAAGATAGATTGGCCTATTGCCATCCCATCATTTGGGGCACATTAACCCTCACCTTAATCTATGCCCAGCCAATGGTAATCTTGTGCATATACACTCAAAATCAGTCTTGATTAGTCAGAAGGTCCTTCTGACGACTTTTGGTCACTCAACAGTTCAGTTTGGTCACGCAACGACGACGACTTTGGGTCACGCAACAATTCTGGACTAATCACGTTACCACAACCTCAATGTTTTCCGTTGCAGAATGTCAAATCACAAGAATTCGAAGGTGGTCAGCAGTCTTACGATCGTTGAGCGTCAACTGTAATATTTTTCTCAAACATTAAGGTGATGTGACCATTGTGCTAACTTGCGATTTTACTGTGACCATCATGTGACTAACAGCACTGGGATCCTGGGTTCGAATCGGACTATGGACATCTGCATGGAGTTTGTATGTTCTTCCCGTGTTTGTATGGGTTTCTCCAGATTCCGTCCACACACCAAAAATATTTGGATAGACTAAATGTATTTTATAATATTGGCCCTGGTTTGCATGTGAGTTAAAGAGGCTCTGCCACCACATTATAAGTGGCATATCTTCTACATAATGTGATTGGTGCTGCAATGTAGATTGCAGTAGTGTTTTTTATTTAGAAAAACGATCAATATTGACCAAGTTATGACCTATTTTAGATTTATGCTAATGACTTTCTTAATGCCCAACTGGGCGTTTTTTAGCTTTTGACCAAGTGGGCGTTGTGAAGAGACGTGTATGACGCTGACCAATCAGTGACCAATCAGCGTCATAAACTTCTCTCCATTCATGTACTCAGCACATAGTGATCTTGGGTTGTTCACGATGTGCTGTCACTTACTCACACATTAACGTTACTGAAGTGTCTTGAAAGTGAATAGACATCACCTCCAGCCAGGACGCGATGTCGATTCACAATCCCGACATTTCGGTAACGTTGGTGTTGTACTTACAGCACATCAAGATCACGCTGTGCTGTCATTAAGTCCCACAAAAACGTTACCGAAGTGTTGGGATTGTGAATAGACATCGCGTCCTGGCTGGAAGCGATGTCTTTTCACTCTCAAGACACTTCAGTAAAGTTAATGTGCGAGTAAGTGACAGCACATCGTGATCTCGCAAGATCACTATGTGCTGCGTACATGAATGGAGAGAAGTATATGATGCTGATTGGGCAACGTCATACACTTCTCTTTACAACGCCCACTTGGTCAAAATCCCCAAAAAATATGCCCAGTTGGGCATTAAGAAAGTCATTAGGACAAATCTAAAATAGGTCATAACTTGGTCAAAATTGATCGTTTTTCTAAATAAAAAAACACTGCTGTGATCTTGATTACAGCACCGATCACATTATGTAGAAGATAGGCCACTTATAATGTAGTGACAGAGCCTCTTTAAGGAAATTAGATTGTGAGCTCCTTTTTTTCCCCTTTTGTAATGGATTTGCCTGACACAGCTTCTTTGTCAACACCCGTGGTTAATCAGTCTGCATCTGTGCCTATGTCTGTTAGAGTGACTCGATCTGCTACCACTCAGGCTGGGAGGCTGAGGAGTGGGAGAACCTATCACAGCCTGGCCAGACGGAGCTAGCTCCCGCCCTCTGTTTATTTATACCTTCATTTCCTGCTCCTCCTTTGCCTGTGATTCTGTCTGGCTTCCTGGCTTTGCTGCTCCTGCTAGTAGTATTGACCTCTGCTTCATATTGACCCTGGCTTTACTGACTACTCTCCTGCTCTGCGTTTGGTGCCTCGTACACTCCTGGTTTGACTCGCCTCGTTCACTACTCTTGTTGCTCACGGTGTTGCTGTGGGCAACTGCCCCATTTCCCTTAGCTTCTGTGTACCCTTGTCTGTTGGTCTGTCGTGCACTTATTGAGCGTAGGGACCATCGCCCAGTTGTACGCCGTCGCCTAGGATGGGCCGTGCAAGTAGGCAGGGACTGAGTGGCGGGTAGATTAGGGCTCACCTGTCTGTCTCCCTACCCCGTCATTACACCTTTTGAGACAATTTAAGGTGATTCTTAAGGGTCGAAAAACCTCTTTAAACTCAGCCTCTTTTATACCCGAAACGCTGCATCTTCTTCGACTTTCCCTATTGATCAGCCGAACACTCGGTTTGTGACCCTGAAAAATTATGATACATTGAAAATCGAAACACTAAATCAAAAATCTATGAGTCAATAGCAGATCTCTATAGATCAATCTTTCTAGAAAAGAAAAAAAAAAACTAACAACCACTTCATATGTTGAATTGTGTCTATTAGCCTTAGTAACATTTGCACATCCCAGTCTCAGAGGAGGGGCGGAAGAGTGAAAAATATCCTGGCCTGTCTATTGCTCGTGATTTATTTGAAAAGTTCCCGAGCGCATGCATGAATATGTTCTAGACATTAGAACTTTTATATATTTCATCATTGCCGTGCCAGCCTCATCTGGTATGATGGATGATTTTGGCAGTCCTCTCTCTGACCCATTAACTTTTCCTGACCCCTATTTGAAAACCACCTTATTTCAAATTAATGAGTCAAATACGCTGATTGAGTTTTTCCCTTCCCACATTCATTCTGTTACCAAGTTGAATTAAAAGAAGAAAAAAAAAGCGGAGAGAAAATGTCAATGTTTTTGTTTGCCAAAATTTTATGGGTAAAATAATACAAAACTAATAATTGAGACACCGGAATGTCTAAAAAGTGATCCGTTCGCCAGAAAGTCAAATCTACTCAAGCCATCAGTATATCTTTTAGGCTGCGGAAGGCTGAGTTCCCTTTTGCTAAACCCCACCTAAATTTTCGCAAAGTGCGTGAGCGCCGCAAATGTCTAAAAAGTCAAATATTTGGTGCAAATTTTCAACTTTTCAGGCATTTGCAACTTTTCTAGAATAATAAATTCCGCACAAAGTATTACAGAACTTCTCCTTACACAATGATTAAATTAAATCGGAAAACCTTTTTTTTAAAAAGTAGACCGTGTCGCTGGTAAATACGGGATGTACAGAGTCCAATGCTGATAAACCATCGCACTGCTGGGAATTCGTGGTGAACCACAGTTATGTAAGCAGTTGTCACTAGTCTGCAAGACATATTAGAATTAGATATGTTATTACATTGTTAGGTTAGTGTTACAATGTATCAGTTCAGTTTATGCACGGATGTGGATTTTACATATCGTGACCAATGGTGTTTACTCCCGGCAACCAAGCGGAGACTAATACAAGTAAATACATAGAATGACAGGGAAAGAAAGCAAATCACAGCACATATGTAGAGCTTTACCAAACTGTGCAAAATAAAGGCAATCTAATTGTGGGTTACAGATCAAAAAGAAATGCTCGGTGGGGGAGGGATAAGTAAACTGCAAGGACATGGGCATTAAGTGACACCAATTTTGAGCATGACACCAATTTAGAGTGCAAGTGTGAGAAAAAAAGTGAACACGAAAAAAAAAACACTTGGGGAATATAAAATTCTGTTATTGTCATATTATTCTGTGTGTGTGGCACAGACGTGTAAGGGAATGGTGAGGTGGACAGACAATATCTGCAGATCTACAGTCTCAGATGGAAACGGAGTTTCACATTTTAAATTAATTTAAATTTCCTTACGGAACACAACACTTTTCTTATTTTATTTACTGTCAGTTTAACGTAGAACAATACGTCATGAGACAAGTGTATAACCACCATTATACAACATTTTGCTTTAAGTAATGTAAATAGGTACAAAATTTTGTACGGATTCATTTCTTCGCATATCTTAAATTGAATGATAAAATTCTGGCTGCCTGCTGCCACCACTAGAGGGAGCTGATGAGCTTAATGCATATGATTTATATGTTGAACTCAATAATATAACACTATGGAGTAAACTTCTAATACCCACCCACAATATATGATTCCCATAAAGGGTTAAACTAGTGGCCGCTAGTTTAAAAAGGCTTCTAATATGTAACCCCTATAACCATAGATTGAGGGCTCTATTTTGTGCCTTGTATCCAGTTGATAAGGACATAACTGGGAGTGTTCTCATGGATGATGATGATGATCGCTTCAGAGCAGCTGACAGGGGGGACTTACCTCACATTGCTCCCCCCAAAAGTATTTTTCAGCTATAAGCCACAGTAAATAGCACCAGGATCATGATAGATAAATTGTGGGAGTTCTTTAAAACCTCTAGCCCTAATCAAGATCTCCAGGAATATCTTGTAGAAACGTACAGTTTAGTTAAGTTTGGTAAAAATGTGTTTTCATTTTTCCCAGAAACCGCGCCACATCTGTCAATGGGCTGTGTCTGGTATTGCAGTTCAGCCTACTTCACTTTCATGTGGATGAGCTGCAATACCAGGCACAGCCTATGGACAGACATGTTGCTGATCCTGGAAGAAAAAAAAAAAAGCAGATCTCTTTTTCAAATCCTGGACAACCCCTTTAATTTTGCAAACATAAAAGCGAAAGCATAAAAATATCGCTCTTAAAGGGGTCGTTTGCTTTGAATAATTCCTTTTTAATCTTCCCTTAACGATATGCTGATCACAGGAGGTCCTGTTGCTGGGACCCCCACCAATCAGCTGTAATCTGTGGAGGGACCTGGCAGCAAGTATTTATTCACTGCAGCACTCCCACAGGAGAAATGAAGTATTACACAGTTCTCATTGAAATCAATGGGTTGTTCATGTAGTGCACAGAGATGTTGGATCATCCAGGGCACGGGATGTTCTCCAGAAAACGGGATTACTCTTTATTTAAAAATGTTTTTTTTTTTTTTTTAAAGCCAGACAACGAGATCAATGAAACTGGACACATGCTTTATCTGATTCCTCATAAATAGTGGAACGGTCGTCAAAGGGCTCTATACTTGAATAAAAAGCGAGCTCCAGAGCAATCAATCAGGATGGGGTGCAACTTTCTAAATGCATCTTGCCCTGGGACTTGGGGGGGGGGGCAGCTCTTCTAGGAAAGGGATCACCTACTATTTCAACACCCAATCCAACGTCACTCGCAAGCGGAAATCGGGATGTGATATATGATACAAAGTTACACCTACTACATTCACTATATATATAGCAACCATTAGTCCTCACGCTTGCGTGAATTTCCATTCAGGTCACATATTTCATTGTAGTATCATTCCACGTTTCCCCTCTATTCTCATTACGCGTTTTGCATACAAGATTTCATCATTTGTTGGACATAAAAAAAGTTAAAAGTAACCATCTATATCTAATAATCCATATGTTTCAATGATATTGTGCCACATGGTGTCTTTGTAGCACATTGCCAGCCCCTGTTTGATATTAAAGGATTCCAGCGGTGAGGTCTGAGCTGGAGGTGGCTTCCTTAGTAGACCATAACATCAAACAACCATTCCACTTAACGTCCACACAAGGGAGTCGAAACGAGAAGCAAGGGACTTCTGTGTAGTGGCTGCACTTTGAGAACGAACGGTTAAACACATAGACGGCAAGACAATGAAATCACTTAGAAGATCCTGAGGAAACTTTGTAATAAAGACGTAGAAAGACATTGCGGTTTCTTGACGTACTCCATGCATCAGACACAGGATATTAGCAAGGCAGACAATACCATCAAGACACTCCATCAGTAGAAGTGTTGGCCAGGTCGTGGACAAAGTAACTTTTCCAAGGTATTAAATTAAAAGATGTTGAATTACGTTGAACACCCCACATTGAACTGACATTTTCCTTCTTTTTTTTTTTTCTAATGCAAGTGGAGATTGATGAAAAATACCACTTATCTACATTAAGGGTCAAAATCTCCTGAGAAGGAAGACGTCGGTTCAACGCGTCCGAGCAAAGACAGTCTTATATAATCCGAGAACCTGGACGAGGATCACATTGTGATGATCCAATTAATGGTGGGATATTTTACAATCAGCTAGGAAGCAAGGCCCCTAACAGATTGTGGGGCTGTAACATCAATTTCTTAAGTGCATTTAAAGGATTACAAATGTTATTCCCGGCGTGAGATGGAAACACCTATTGAGGTGCTCTGAACCACATTACGGTAATTGGGTACCTACAAAACACAGATTTTTCACTTGGGGCATATTTGAATACAATACATCAAAATGCACTTTTATTTCTCAGCCTATTGAATGTTTTTAAATTTTTTTTTTTTTTTTCAGGGCAATGGAGATCCAGCACTCCCATACCTGTGATCCAAAACAAGGGAAAAGTGTTATTTGAGGTCTCGACTGGTGATATCACTACAATGTACATATTAAGAAATAAATAATAAGTTATTAAAATAATAAAATGTAACAAATCTATCCACGTTTTCTCCTTTCAAAATATTTTTTTGTTATTGATGATTGTAATCATTAACATATAGAGCAAATAAAGTAGATTATAGCTTACAGTCTTTAAATTATAGGTTTTTCCAAAATGACCATCCTGCCCTGCCCAGTCATGACCTGGCGTACTAGTGCCACCATGACCAAACTGGAAGCAAGTCTAGCAATAAACGCACGACCACTATAGGTTATTAGAACACCCTCCACAGGGTATTTTCCCATCTTGGCACTTAGATCATTTTTGGCTTACCAATGATAATGGAGGTAAATGGTGCCAGTTTGGCCAGATTATAGAGAAGGCACAATGGGCACACTTGCCACCCTTCCTGCCCGCATCGTTTTTTTTTTATCTGCCCAACTCAACATTTTTTTAGTTATGTTCTGACAGTCACTATTTATATGGCAGGTATACCCCGCCAACCTCTGTGACTCTCACCTTTAAAAAAAATGGGGATCCCCTGATGCCTGCACACCATCCTATCCAACTGAGAAGACATGGAGAGGTGGTCAATCATGCGTGTGACTCTCTTTTGAAGTCTAAGGGAGTCACAGGTTTGACGATCTCCTTCACATCTATAGACTTTAGCGGAGACAGACATGCACATCTTTGGCCACCACCCCTATAGGTAGCTGCTATAGGGTGGTCAGATAGGGTTGGATTCCAAAGGTGGGATGGGGACCTCCAACTAAATTTTTTCCCCCTGGCGCCATTGTCCTGCTTACAGCACTTTATAAAGCAGATAAGGGGAATATACTTTCCTGTTTTTGATCTCCCCATTAGCCTAATTGCTCGTAATAGAACATTTCTATCTGTTTTTACATCTTCCATCACTATAATGTTTTACTATGGGAGAAATAGTGTGACACTTTAAAAAATTCTGTCATGGCCGAAGTTACTCGCAACTTTTTACCCTATGGCTAAACAATAAGTCACTGTGGAGCTCTAGCCTAAAGCTCTTGTTGACACCATTTTTGGGTCATGAGCTTGACACATACATTATATTTTTATACAAAAAGTATATAAGCATTTACTGTAAGTGGACACCATTATTTTTATGGTGATGAATAGCTTGGGCCACTACACTATTTGGTACAGTTTTTTTTCTTTTTATATAAATTATGATAAAGTCCTTTATTTACAATACAAGTTGAAGGGCAGACAGATCAAATGTATGAAATGCACTGTACATGTGCGCATTTTATTTTTGGATCCATCTTACATTTTTTTTAAATAAAATAAAAATAGTGTCGTGTGAGCCGTATTCATCAACACAGAGCTCGTCAACTGAGAAATACCGCGTTTTACCTGCTCAGCAACGCATTACTGTGCAAAAAATAATGGAAAAGTATATGCTGCGCCCACTTAACTGACATTTACGGAAGACTCATGTGAAAAAAGTAATGGGGGGGCTTGGTAAATATGGTGCTCAGCCTGAACCTTTTTCTTTTCAATGCAGTAAAGCCAGAATACTGGATCCTTACATCCAACATAGGAATCCCAGATCATGGAACATTTGTAAGCCCTTCCTCCTTTTGTCAACGCCCCCCAAAACAGACAGAGCGCCATTTTAATGCTAATTTGTTTAATCCCCCTCCCTCTTTGCTTTCCGATTCACAAAACGGTCCAACAAAAATACCGGATTGTTGACAATGAAACTAGCGTAATTATGTTGATAAATATGCCCCACAATCTACGAAAATATACTAGACACGTAAAAATTTTTATAGATCCAGAATAGGTTGAGACTATTTTATTCAAAAAGATCTGGAATCGTTTTTTTTTTTATAGATCTGGTGTAGGTTTTTGATAGATCCAGAATAAGTTTTTTGATACTAGATCTAAAATAGGTTTTAGATTGATCCAGAATGTTAACCTATAGGCTGGGTGACAACAGAACATTAGGAAGACCCTGGTATTCAGCGGGCACATGAACAATTTCTATATATAATTTGCCAAGAAAAACCCTTATTTTCCCAACTACCCATTTGACCAAATTTTAAAATATATCTTTTATTCAGCACAAAATTAAGCAACCAGAAATATTTAAAATCACCAATGTGAGACTGACAGTGAGTACCCTATACGGCACAATTTCAGAATATTAGTATATTTGATACCGAGTAGTACCTATAAGGCCAGTTACACACGTACAAGTGCAAACTTGGACGTGAAAAAGTTCAGTTGCACCAATATGGGTCCCGTTTTAACGAATCCCCAAAGACGTGAGTCTATCGACGGATCCGTGAAAATGGAAGAAAATGGGACATGTTCTATTTTTTTCAACAGACCCTTCAAACGGTCCGTTGAAACAATAGCCGTGAACGGCCTGATTGAAATACATGCGTCCGTGTGATGACCATTGTTTTACACAGACGTGTACTACGGTTTTCTGAATTAGCCCTTAGTCTTACACAGGGCCGGCCTTAGGATAGATGGCGCCCCGTGCAAAATTATCTTTCAGCCCCCTTGTAGGTAGTGCCACACAGACCCTTGTAGGTAGTGCCACATGGTCCCCTTGTAGGTAGTGCCACACAGCCCACAGCCCCCTTGTAGGTAGTGCCACACAACCCACAGCCCCCTTGTAGATAGAATCCCCCCTTCCTGTAGATCGCGCCACTGTAGCTCCCTGAAGGACAGTGACATCAGGAGCAACTCCACTGTGGCCGAGGATTCCGGTTCAGGTATTGCCCCTGATTTCAGAGTCCATATATGGACAGGGACATGAAGCGCCTTCTGTCCAGAAGCGGAATCCCCGTCCACACAGGGATTCCGCTCCTTCAGGGAGCTACAGTGACGCTAGTAGATAGCAGAGCAGGAAGATACTTCCCTGCTCTGCTATAGCGGCGGCGCTACTGCTGTAGCAGCCGCAGCGGCTGTTAGCTGTGCCACCAGACATGGGGAGGCCATCCCGACAGACGGCACAGGCGCCCTCATGCCCGGTGTCGCCGCTAGCCACCACTGCGGTAGCGAAGTTCCTGAGTAAAGAAGCGCCCGGGCGGAAAGGCGGCTGCTGAGTCCCCAGGCCCTTCTGAAACAAGCAGGGGAAGGCAGCCAGCGCCCCCTTCCACCTGCTGACATGTGATGCGCCCTGTGCAATGGCACAGGTTGCACACTCCTAAGGACGGCCCTGGGCTTACATGTCGACATGTTTCGCTACATATGTCGTCTTTAGGGGTCTGGGGCTAAGGGCTATAGGCTGGGTGCACACAGGGCTGATACGCTGCATAAAAGTACGCAACGTATCCGTCCTGGAACCCACAGGGAATTCCGCCCAAAAAAATGCACCAAGTTGTGGTGCAGATTTTTGGGCAGGATTTCCGCTGCGGAAACAGCGGTAGAAAAAAAAAAAGGTTAATACTTTCCCCGGGCATAGTCACAGCGATGCATTCCTCTGTTCTGAGTGCAGCCTGGCCTCCTGGGATGACGCTGCAGAATAATACGTCACTGGAGCAGCCTTTGATTGGCTGCAGCAGTCACATGGGATGAAACATCTTCCCAAGTGGCCAGGCTGCACTCAGAACAGAGGTTCGCCTCTCTATGACAACGCCCGGGGTTGGACCCCAGGGGTAAATATTAAACTTTTTATTATTTTTTACCCCAAATTTTTTTTTCAGATTTGAAAATTTCCGCCGTAAAAATTGCCTCATTTGCCTATTTGTTGCGGGTTCTACCTCCCCATTCAATTTAATGGGGAGAACCCTCAACAGAAGGGCAGTGATTCCGCAGCATAAATTGACATGCTGCGGATTAAAAAACGTACAGCAGGTCAATTTATGGACGGTTTTTCAGCTACTTTTTTCCATGATGTGTGAATGAGATTTGTTCAAATCTCATCCACTCTGCTGCTACTGTAATACGCTGCCGATTTTCCACAATGAAATCCGTTTTTCAAATCCGTTTTTCAAAGTCCGCAGTGTTTGCTCTGTGTGTGTCCCAACCCATAAGAGCCATTCCAAAATGCGCAGGATGAATGAAAATAAATCGGAATGGCTTTATTAATATATCAAGTGTCATTAGAAAGCCAGCGTCTGTCCTCTGGATCCAAGTGCTGAATTAAGTAGTAGTATTTTATTGGCGTGACCATTCATTGTTGACTTTGGCTCCTGCTCAGCCGTGCTTGGCACTAAGTTATATCAATTATTTATTCAACTTCCCATTAAGATGGAAATGAGGAAATGGTTGTGATAAAATTGTATAAAGAGCCGGAAGAATTAGTATATATCAGACTTAAAGGGGTTTTCCAGCCACTAAAAATTGATGACCTATCCTCAAGACAGGCCATCAATAGTGACGGGTCGGGGTCAGAATTCGGGACTCTCACCGTTCAGCTGTTTTGAAGGGGCCGCAGCGCTCGTACTAGCGCTGCTTCCCCTTCATTGCTCACTGTGAGTCGCCGTCACACATTTAGTGGCGATTCACAGGTATTGCATCCTTCTCTCATTCACGTCAATGGGAGAAAAGGCTGCAATACCTGTGAATCGCTGCTAAATGCGTGTCAACGACTCACAGTGAGCAAGAAGAAATGAAGGGGAAGCAGCGCTCATACGCGTGCTGCGGCCCCTTCACAATAGCTGATCATCGGGGGTCCTGAAAGTTGGACCCCGACCCATCAACTATTGATGGCCTATTCCGAGGATAGGCCATACATTTTTAGTGGCTGGAAAACCCCTTTAAGCATCCTGAGGCTCTCTCTAGGTTTCTGAAGTAGAAGTCTCAGGAAGAGCAGGCAGCTGACCTGCTGGGACTTATGGTTACACAGCAGTTGAAGGGGTAATACACTTTGGACGATCACTTCTTGTTAGAAGGGTCTACTGACAATAAGTAGTTCATGGAGTGTCCAACTACTGGGGCCTCCAGCGATCATCTGTAATCTGTAAGGGAACCTAAGATCAAGTGCTCAATTTCCCTGCAGCGCCACCAAAGGCAAAATGAGACATAACATAGTTACCATTGAAATCAATGAGCTTCCAGGTCCTCCAGAGCAAAAGACACGCTTTGTAGCTGTTCTCTGCTCTGGTTAATACATGAGGGTCCTGAAAGTGGGACCCCCTCTGTTAATTCAGAATTTTCTAATAGAGACTTGAAAATAGCAACCAATCAGAGCTCAGTTTTCATGTCTTCAACTGGTCTGAAAAAGAAAAAAACTGAGCTATGATTGGTTGCCATGTTAGAAAGCATTGATAAATGAGCCCCATACTTATGATTCCCTGCGCCACTTTTTCAAACGTGTTGGGAAACTTAAGTGGGGCTTCAGAGTTGCGCTGAGTGTGACATTTAATATTTGTAATATTTTCCATCACGTGAATTTTGCCATGGAGTTGCGGCAAAATTAGCTTTAAATTTATTTCTGCCACGTCTGAACTCACCCTTCGGCCTCATTCAGATGGCTGTAATGGAGTCACATATTAGTGTTCGTATTATGACTGAAAATCCTCCGTCATTTAAGTAAACCAAAAATATATCACCATTGAACCCTATGGGGATTTAAAGGAAGTCTATCATCAGTTTTGAGCCTACCAAGCCATGAACATTGCTAGTTAGCCATAAGAGAAAGTTGAAGAAACATACCTCTATTGCATATATTTGTCCTTGCCCTTGTGTAAAAAACGTAGATTTAGTCTGCCATGCGCCATAGGCAAATTAGGCCACGAGTGCCCACTGAACTGGGGAGTGTCCAGCATCTTGAGCTCCAAGCCCTCCCCTCTGCAGTTGACTTACGGTTCTACTCGTATGAAATTGAAGACAAGCAGAGCCGTCAGTCAACCGATGAGGCAGGTTCGGACTGGCCCACCAGAGAACAAGAGGATCCTCCAGTGGGCCCAGGTTCTAACACAGTAATGGACCTTAAAGGTCCAGCAGAAGACAACCCCATTTAGAGCTAATCACTTGCCACTTGGGTCTATTTCTTATGGGATGATTCACAAATTACCTATTAGCCCTTATTGATGTCCTGATAAGAACAAGGACTATCATGAAATTAAAGTGGACATGTAGATGTTCTATATAGATAGAGGGTGGGCCCTCAGCATCATCTTCTCTGGTGGACCCAAGGAACCCCAGTCCGACGTTGTGCAGAGGAGAGGCAAAATGTCCATCTTTTGACGGTGCGGTCCCTACCCAAGTCCCTCTGTCTCTCTTTACGCCTTAAATGTCCCGCTTTTTGACTTGGGAAATCGATTTGCTTTAATAAGCTTACTATATTGCTCCAAGAACCGATTCCAAACTGTATATAAGACCCCAACTTCTGTATTATTTCATCATTTAATGCAATTTCAGTAGATCTTAATTCCTATATAAAAGATTTAATATTGAAATTAAAAACTATTCAAGAGAATAGATATAGAGGAGAAAATGGATCTCTCTCACGTAATGGACCATAAGTGGCCTTCTTTGACCATGAATAAAGTTGGGGAGTATACAGAATTCACCCCGAGTTTCGAAAAAAAAGTGAAAAACCTTTCGGGATTTTCTGTGAATGAAGTTTGGGACTTTACGGAGCTGCAATGTAAAGTGAGACAATGGGAGAACAGGAATCAAATATTTACAGTCGCTTTCTCCTGAGTAAACGCCAGGGAGAGTCCGCTCTGATCGGACAATGGAGATCATAGACGGCACGTTCTTAGATGGATAGAATACACAGTATCTTTCCCCTTTAATTGCTAATCTCTGCCGTCATAATGCACCAGACAAGCGACTCCAGAGTCTGAAGCTTATCAATGGCGTTAAGTCACACGCACACAAGACGAGACAAGAAACGCATTAAATAACAACTCTCATTATCTTTTTCATATTTAAAAGCACTTCTAAAGCGCTGATATGCAATCGCTCCTGCGGTCGAGCACTATGGTTGTCCTCCAGTTTGATAGGAAGTGGGTAATAATGCACATGTTGTGTTAACCTGCGGAGATCAAACAGGTTGTACAGCAGCGCGACATAAAGCGACGTAGACTTGTACAAACACGATACAATATGATAAGGGAACCGGTGACGCCGTAATGTCAGGACTACAATGAAGAGGAGGCTATTGCGCCTTCTACAGGAAGCTTCTGGAAGTTTCACTAGGAAAAAAAATCTCGAAAATATTCATTATATTGAAGTGGAAGTCCTCAATGGGAGGGAAAATAAAATCAAGATCATACTAAGGAACGTAAGTCTGACATAAACTTCGTGAAGCTGCGATGTTCTGCACCAGCCATAGGATGTAGATTCTAAAGTAATACCAGATATAGAGTGTGGACTTAATAATATTACTACCATTCATAGTACATAGCTAGAGTAACAGTACCAACCATGAGACCGTACATAGATACAGTAATAAAATCGACCATAGAACATAGCTTCAATAATAGTAACCTGCCATAGTACATATTATATATAAATATACAATAATAATAATAATAATAATAATAATAATATCGACCATAGTACATAGATGGAATAAAAGTACCAGCCATAGTACATAGGTGTAAACAAAGGACCTCGGCCCCAATGAAAAATGTGAAACAGGGCCTTCCAAACAGAGCCAGATCTAGGCTTTTTTTGGCCAGGGACAAAGGCTCCATTTACTGCTCCCATCCATGTATCTGAATATAGGCAAAGTGACTTGTTGGCACCACCCTGGCACCATGTGCCCCAGTAGTCCCCTAGCTCTGCCCCTGCTTCTAACTATCACATATCATTTAAAGTACTGGCCGACTCCTATGGGTCAGATGGGTATTTTGGTACCCCCTCAGGCTACAAGGCCCAGGTGCAATGCCCCACATTGTAAATTGATACGGTAATGGTGCCCGCCATAGCACATAAATATAGTAATAAAACCCGCCATAGAACATAGATACAGTAGTTTGGACTGTGCTCACTTATCCAATTTTGATGTTTTGTGCTTTTACCCGATTCGAGCCCTCCAAGGTGGATTTTACATAGAGAGTGTTAGGTTATGCAGGGGTTTATTTACTATGGACACGTGTGTAGCCCTCCTGTCCTGTTAGGTCAATCATATGGGAAAGAATTACAATGATCACATCTAGTTAAAGGAATTTTCCAGGCACGGACAACTGATGACCTATCCACAGGATAGGTCATCAGTGTATGATCGTGGGGGTCCGACACCCGGACCTGCACCGATCAGCTACTGCAGCTGCCTCCAGGCACCGGATGTCCACGCCGGAAGCAGAAGGCTCCAGTTACAGAATAACGGCCGAGCTGAAGTACTGCAGTATTCAAGTGAATAGGTGCAGTTCTGCAGCACGGCCGCTATACAGTGTACGGAGCAAACTAATTCAGGCTCCAAATACTGATCGGTGCGGGGTCTGGGTGTGGGACCCCCACCAATCATATCTTGATGACCTTCTCTGTGGATAGGTCATCAGTTGTCTGTGCCGGGACAACCCCTTTAAGTAGTTAAGAGGGAGCACCCAACAGCCTAAACACTCACCCCATGATCTCCACGCTCACCCTTTAGATGTAGGACCCCAAAAAGAAATTCAGTCTTCCAACCCAATTTTTAAAACATTTAAAAAAAAAAAAAAAATGACCACATAACCCCCATAAAGCAAAAAAAAACATTTGCTTGGACTTTAAAGCAATTTAGGCATAAAGTAATATGAATAGTATTGGAATTATAGGGTTAAAAGGACGCCTTTTCTACCATCTTTAACTTCCAAACACTTTTCAATGCTTACAACCGTACGCCACGACGACGATCACATTCGAGTTTCCTTTAACCTTGCACGGCGAGCCAGTGAATAGATCAGTTGATATCAGCCACTTTATGGTGGCAATAATGAGAACCATTATTTTTCCCCGTAACTTCCGAGCCATTTGCAATGTGTAATGGGCGAGTTTACCCGTCACCGGCTGCAATAAAACAGATCAACATAGGTTCAGACGTGTGAGTAGTGGCCTGATTACAATCCGCAGTGTGGGAAGTCTTTAGTGCAGCGTCCTGCCTACACCATGCCTCATACGCTAAGTATCTCGCTATAAAGATTAACATTTATTTGGAGCCTCCGCACCATTTCTGTTGCCAAATCTTAGATAATTCATTAAAATCTGATGGTTCTGGGTGACACTAGAACGAATATCTCATGTCTAGAGGACGGAATTACTGGATGGGGTCGGATAGTGGGCGGGGGGGGGGGGGGTAGTGTTTATTTATTTACCAGAACAGATGACTATGGAGAGAGAACATTTAACTCATTCAGTTCATTTTCATTAGCGGGGACCTATAGAGTCCAGTTTTCCTGCAAGGTAGCTGTTTGCCTTGAGCATATTGATCCCTCCATGTGTAGGGAAGCAGCTGTCCAACTCATATTACATGTATGTTTGATACTAAAGTTGGGAAAGATAGTCCTGGGTGGACATTACTTATTCCAGGATAATAAAAAAAACAAAAAACAGCGCCACACCTGTCCGTGGGTTGAGTCTGGTATTGCAACACAGCCGCATTGAAGTGAATGGGACTGAACTGCAATACCGCAAACAACCAGTGGACAGGTGTGGTGCTCCTGGCCGGCCCCTTAAACTCCTTAGAGACACAGTCAATATTTGTTTTTTCATTTTAGTTTTTCCATCGAAGCATTCCAATACTTTTTTATTTTTCCGTCGACACAGCTGTTTAAGGGTTTACTTATCTCCATTGTTTTTTGAGTTTGGTTTTTACGTTGCGGTAAAAACGACATGTTAATTTTATTTTAGGGGTCAATACGATTATGGCCATAGCAAAATTTATATAGTTTTTTTATGATTAAATGCTCATTGTGAGTCTCATAGGAATGTATAGTGAAAAAGACTTCCGGTCCACACAGCATATAGCAACAAAGCGCCTGGTAAGAGGATGACCTGCCCTACCTTTTACTTTCCAAACCGGAGCCACGATAAAAAGTTCACTGGAGCGTCCCTTTAATAATAGGGCACGGACGTCAAACCTGAAGGCCTTCAATAGGTGTCCGACTGCCCCCCACGATATTGACAGAGGAGGGGGAAAGGGCGACCGGGGGACTGAGGGAGCCAACTCTGTCCCACTTCTCAGATGCCGTCATTGCTATTGACTACAGCGTCCGAGGGGTTAAATGGCTGGGGTCCGAGTTATCTCCGGTCCCAGCTGTTTGAAACAGCCGGCAACCGCCATGTATGGTGCAGGCTAAGCTCCTGAGCCCATGCTATATTGTGATGCCGCACATCCGACGTTCCCCTATACGTCGATGTCGCCTAGGGGTGTTTATGTAATTAAAGCAAACGACAAACTATGAATATTGTTTCGTTCTTAGACCGATAATTCTGTGCTGGTTCATTTTGTAATTTATCTATAACGTTGGGAGCACCATTTTTCTGATACAGAGCGACAAATCCCCTGCTTCACTTTCATCAGCCATAGAGATTATGATCAAATACAATCTGCCAGCAGCTACCACTAGGGGGAGTTTAGGAGTCTACTGAAGACTGAAGTGATTGGAGTTCAAACTCCCCCTAGTGGTGGCTAGTATTTTATAATTTAACTTTATTCTATATTTGAAGCTTTATATCAGACTAGAGCTCCTACTGCTATAGAGAGATATTATGGAATCAGTGCAATATTTCGGACCTAAAAATGGGCGTACATGTCCAAGCTGATGTAACTAGCGTGGGGCCACTGAAGAGAGACGCAGGTTTATTGATCTTTTAAAAACTGATCCAGCGTGGATTCTTCGGAAATGAAAGCCTTGATGCAAATATGATAAGCCTGAATAGAGCTCCCCTTTAACTTATGTATGGTGGGGTTAATCACTTAAATAGCTTAACGTGTAGGGTGTCAAACTGTGATAACAGCCCCCATTCAGTGATCAGCAGTGTAATTGTATTATATGGGGTGAGTTTCATATATTTCTGGCAGAAGATCACGGAAATAAGGACAATCAGTTAATCTGAGCTGGCCAGACGTGATACTGGCAGCAATATCAGGAAACTGGCCCATTATTCCAGCTCGTATGGCTGTGGCTGAAATGGACACCGATCCCATTGCTCTGCACTTGGGCGAGTGACAGAATATGCGGTTAGTTTTACATCTGTAAAGGGTTTGTATGAGAATAGACATAAGGAACTTAATTTTTTTTCCAGACAGCGCCACCTTTGTCCATGGGTGGTGCCTGGTAGTGCACCTAGAATACTAGACACAGTCCATGGACAAGAGTGGCGCTATTTCTACTGGGAAAAAAAATGAGAATTACCAGAGTGTTATATAGGGAGCAAAAAATTGGATAAAAGTTCTGGTAACTGCAGGGAAATTATGTGGATCCAAATCACTATTCACATCAGTGTGCCCACCCACATACATACATACATACATACATACATACATACATACATACATATAGATGTAGCAGAGCTGTATTTGTCATTTTAAGGGCTGGTCATTGCGGGTTCATCTTCAGTAACCCCTAGTGAGCAGCAGTTATGGCTGGAGGAGGCTACGACCGACCATGTAGTACATGGATAGCCACGTCCCCCGAGCAAGAGCCGCTCAGTTAGACAGTTCTTCACTCCGGCTAATATAAGGGGTCCTGAGTAGGGATCTTCATCAATGACATCCATATGTCTTAATAGGGTATATAAAAAAAAAAATTAGAAATGGCCTCAATGAGTTTTGAGTTATCTGTACTCCTATGTAAAATCACAATAATACAATGTGATGTCCAAATTAGATGAGTCAGGGTATGTTCACACGGCAGCGTCCGTAACGGTTGAAATTACGGGGATGTTTTTCTCATCCCCGTAATTTCAGCCGTAACGGCATTTGCAGGCGCTTGAACGCCGCGTCCATTACGGACGTAATTGGCACTGCTTTTCATTGGAGTCAATGAATAACGGCTCCAATTACGCCCCAAGAAGTGACAGGTCACTTCTTTGACGCGGGCGTCTATTTACGCGCCGTCATTTGACAGCGGCGCGTAAATATACGCCTCGTGTGAACAGACAAACGTCAGCCCATTGCTTTCAATGGGCAGATGTTTGTCAACGCTTTCAAGCCGCATTTTTCGGAGGTAATTCGGGGCAAAAACGCCCGAATTACGTCCATAATTAGTGTGTGTGAACATACCCTTAAATGACCAACTCAGCTCTAAATATGCTACTATTCAAGCCAGTGAATTAGTAAATGTTGATTCAAATGCATTCAGTGTCCCTTATGAGAACACTAAACTTGCCATAACAAATGACAGGAAGTGTTGTTATGGGGACATAGTAGCAGACAGTTGCAGTCATTGCACGGATAAGAAATTGGCTATTAAAATAGTTTTCATGTATGAACTCTAATGAAGTTTACTGCAGTATCATCACTATGGGCTCCTGACGTCATAGGATCACGTGCCGTACACCCGGATGTCACTAATGCGACCCAGTAAATCATGAAAGTTGTATCTTATAGACTGAAATTCTGTACATTGGGGGGAATTTAAAAAGTTAGACGAGACAAAACTAGACTAGACCAGACAGGCAGAATCGACCAAATTTATCACGGTGGCGCACGCAGTATGATAAATTTGGCGCATCTTGCGAGATATGTTTTGGTTGGATTGATTTACACCTTTTAGTGCATGCGATTAATAAATTTGACTCTTTTTACGATTCCTTTTAGCCACACCACATTTTCTAGACACTTTTCAAAACTGCTCGGTGAGGCGTGAAGTGTGTCTAAAGCACATAATTTGGCGCAAGACATACAATAGATTTGCCGCAATTTGAGCCAATATTCTGCACGTTTTGCCTAGTTGCATGAGATTAGAAAATGAAGTTTGATATTTTCCGTTAAACAGTGCCACCCTTTTAAATAGGTTGTGTCTGGTATTGCAGTTTAGCCCCCATTCACTTGGATTGACCTGAACTGCAATACCAGACACTGCCTGTAGAGTTGCTATTTCTGAGGAAAAAATAAAGTCAACTTTTATTTCTAATCTCAAATAAAAAATTGAAAACAAATTTTTATGGCATAAAATTGCAACGTCTAAATTAAAATGTGGAATGAAAAATGTGATTTATAGAATAAACGGGAAATCAGAATAATATAATTATAAGACACAAGGAGCTTTCTGTGGTTTGTTCATTACCATTGAGTAATGTGATTAAATCATTAAACCAGGCGAGTCCATAGCCGGGATATGTGTAAAGCTGCAGTTTCCGGAGTACAGGGCTGTGATGCACACGACAAACCCTTCACCGGCTCGGGCCGAGAACTAAGTGCTGAATTAATCCCGGAGTATTCGAAGGGAAGCAATCTGATATTTATTCTTCCAAATAGCAAAGGACACGCGGCAAATGTCTCCATTTTCACATTTAGTCACGTATAAAACTTAAACGCATACTTGCCATGCTTTGAGGAGAGACGTAAGGGAGATCCTAAAAAGCAAAATGTTTTCCCTGGTGACCCGCCCATTTATATAGGACACTCCCCCAACCTACAGGATTCAAAAATAGTGCATAAGACCCCCCTCATCACATCCTAAAATGTATAGACCCCAGATGATGTTACTTCCTAAAAAATAAAGACCCCAGATGAGACCCCCTGTATAAATTCAGATCCCAGGCGAGACCACTAACTAAATACAGATCCCAGACGAGACTCCCTATATAAATAAAGACCCCAGACAAGACCGCCAATATAAATACAGACCCCAGACGAGACCCCCTGTATAAATACAGATCCCAGGGGAGACCACCTATATAAATACAGATCCCAGACAAGACCACCTATATAATGCAGATCCCAGACTAGATGTGCCGATCCTCACCTCTTCCCGTTCTTACGATCTTCTTCATTCACAATGTCAGGATGTCGTCTGCGGCGGCGGCGCCCAGGAGTGAACAGAATTGCAGGAACGCGAAGAGGTGAGTATATTCTAAAGTGGGTGCTGTGCCTGGGAGATTTGTCCACTTTTCTCTGCAGTCTCCCCTTTTTTCTGTAGGTTTAAAAGTTTTTACCAGTGAAGTGATTAACCCCTTACTGCAAGTGGACGTACAAATACGTCCTAATGGAGGTCTGTTAGCTGGAGTAGAAAGCCATGGTAGGTCCTGGTTACTGCGGGAGGTCCGGCGTGGTTGCAGGTGGAATTGCCTATTTTACCATTTAAAAAATAAAAAAAAGTAAAAAATCTAATAACCGCTATAATATTCCATCTAAAGCTACTAGAAAAGGGATAAAAAATAAAACCAATGTTAAAGTCCTAGGGAATATTTCATGTATCACATGCCCGCTTCATGCACGGATTCTTTAGGGCGGTATAAGAAGTTTCTACTGGTCTGCATTACGGACCCATGGGCCCTCTATGTACCGTTGGATGGGGCCAATGTTTTACTCTAGAATTAATGCAATCTCCATAATTAGGCAATAAATTGGAGGCACAAAGAAGTACAGAGCAGGCCCAGAGCTTATACCTCCCAACCATCCCATTTTTGTCCCACAAAACCGAATTTGAAAGAGGCAAACGTTATGTAAATATGCCCCAAATTGGGCGTTTTTTGGAGAGTTTGTGGACGTTCCTGGGCTCATCGAGCTTGGGGCTAAAAAATGTGCCATAAATGGGGATTCAAAAGTTGGGAGGTTATGGGAGAGTATGGGAGCGCTGTATTCGGGACCAGGGGTCCTAAATACAGACATGTGAATACGGCCTTACAGTCCCCCTGAAAAAGAACAACCCAGAGGCTTCATGTTGTGTTATTACATCACTCCCCTTTCTAATACATAATGTAAGGAGGAAGGTAAAGCTCCGTGTCTAGATCATAATGACAAGGTTTTTGTTTTTTTTACTATTGCCATTTCTGTATAAAGATATTTTGCATATAAATGTCCGTTAACTCTTTACGGTCAGGCTTGCTCAGCCGACATAAAAGCGGCACATACGGTTTAGTCGTTAAATGTCCTTACAAGACCTGCTCGTATAGCTGCCCCGCGTAGAGATTAACGGCAGCAATTATAAAGCGCTTGAACACATTCCCTTCCTGATACTCGGCCATAACTATATGAAAGCAACTCACGGGATCAATAGACAATGTGGATGCACTTTCTGTCTGCCAAATACAGGCAGTTTCCATCCAAGTGTCATATACCTGTAATAAAAAGATCTATACAGTAAATAATATAGATATCTGTCAAACACAACGGTCTATGAATATCACTGCCCTGATAACGGAGCACCAATGCATGATTTGTAAGGCTGATATTTATTATAGGGGATGTCTCATCAAAAGATAGATAGATAGATAGATAGATAGATAGATAGATAGATAGATAGATAGATATGAGATAGATAGATAGATAGATAGATAGATAGATAGATAGATAGATGATAGATATGAGATAGATAGATGATAGATATGAGATAGATAGATAGATAGATAGATAGATAGATAGATAGATAGATAGATAGATAGATAGATAGATAGATATGAGATAGATAGATATGAGATAGATAGATAGATAGATAGATAGATATGAGATAGATAGATATGAGATAGATAGATATGAGATAGATAGATATGAGATAGATATGAGATAGATAGATAGATAGATAGATAGATAGATAGATAGATAGATAGATAGATATGAGATAGATAGATATGAGATAGATATGAGATAGATAGATAGATAGATAGATAGATAGATAGATAGATAGATAGATAGATAGATAGATATGAGATAGATATGAGAGATATGAGATAGATAGATAGATAGATAGATGTTCTGCTGGAGCAGGCCTGCATCGCTGGAGGAGAGGACGGCACGGGAATAGGGACAGGTGGTGTAATGGCAGGAAGGAGGTGAAGGGAAAGTGAGCCCTAATCTACCCACCGCCCTGTCCCTGCCTACTTGCAACGACCCGCCCTAGGCGACGAGGTACAACTGGGCGGCGGTCCCTACGCTGGCTAAGTGCACAGGAAGACAAACAGGGAACACGCAAGGGAAGGGGCAGTAGCCACGGAACGCCACGAGGAAACGGGGCGGCGAACGAACAGTCAGGACCAGGACGAAGTGAGTACACCCGAGCAGGCACGGAGACAGAAGCAAGCCAGGGCAAGCAAGCAGGTCAAGCAGAACTGCAGCAAGGCAGAAGCACGGCAGAAGCAGGCTGGAGCAAGCAGCAGTGGGGCCAGGAATCCAAAAGAATTACAAGCACTGAGGGAGAGCACAGGGCAGGTAATAAAGGGCAGGGGGCGGAGCTAACTCCGAGAGACCAGGCCGCGATAGGCTCTCCCACTCCTGAGCCTGCCACCCTGGTTGGTGGGAGATGGTGTCAGTCGAGCAGGTCTGGCCTCAGGTGTGGATTGATTAATCCCAGGAGTATAGCTAGATGAAGTACCTGGCAGATCCCTAACAGTAATCCCCCTTTTATGAGGGGCCACCGGACCCTTACTAAGGGGACCCGGTTTAGTGGGGAAGAGGAGGTGGAACCTCCTGATCAATACCCCAGCGTGAACATCACGGGCAGGTACCCAAGTCCTCTCCTCCGGCCCGTATCCTCTCCAATGGACCAGGTACTGGAGGGAGCCCTGGACCATCCTACTGTCCATAATCTTGGCCACCTCGAATTCCACCCCCTCAGGGGTGAGAACGGGAACAGGAGGTATCCTCGAGGGGGACCAGGACGGGGAGCAGCGTTTAAGGAGGGAGGCATGGAAGACGTCATGTATGCGAAAGGATGGGGGGAGCTCCAGACGGAAGGATACAGGGTTGAGGACTTCAATGATCTTATAAGGTCCAATAAATCGGGGAGCAAACCTCCTGGACGGGACCTTAAGGCGCAAGTTCCTGGACGACAACCAGACCGAATCCCCGACGACAAACCGGGGGTTAGCAGAACGTCTACTATCCGCCTGAATCTTTTGTGCGCTCTGGGACGCCTCTAGGTTCTTTTGAACCTGGGCCCAGACAGTGCACAGTTCCCGATGAACCTCCTCTACCTCAGGATTATTGGAACAACCAGGGGAGACGGAGGAGAACCTTGGGTTAAACCCGAAATTACAGAAAAACGGGGAGACCCCTGACGAGTTACTGACCCGGTTATTCAGGGAAAATTCAGCAAGGGGAAGGAATGAGACCCAATCGAATTGACAGTCAGAGATGAAACACCTTAAATATTGTTCCAGGGATTGGTTGGTCCTTTCCGTTTGGCCATTAGTTTCGGGATGGAAGGCGGAGGAGAAGGACAGATCAATCTCCAACTTTTTACAAAAAGCTCTCCAAAATAAGGAAACAAATTGTACCCCTCTGTCAGAAACGATATTGACTGGGGCCCCATGGAGACGCAGGATGTGTTTCACAAACAAAGAAGCTAACGTCTTGGCGTTAGGTAGCTTCTTAAGGGGCACAAAGTGGCACATCTTGCTGAAGCGGTCGACTACCACCCACACCACCGACTTGCCCTGAGATGGAGGCAAATCGGTGATAAAATCCATGGAGATATGGGTCCAAGGTCTCTGGGGAATGGGCAAGGAATGTAGTAGGCCCGCAGGTCGGGACCTAGGGGTTTTGGACCTAGCGCAAACCTCACAAGCGGCGACGTAAGCCCTAACATCTTTAGGCAACCCAGGCCACCAATAGTTTCTGGTAATGAGGTGTTTGGTGCCCAAGATGCCAGGATGACCAGATAGAGCGGAGTCATGGTTTTCCCCGAGTACCCTCAGCCGGTATTGCAGGGGAACAAACAGTTTGTCCCCAGGGACGTTCCCGGGAGCTGCACCCTGATCAGCCGCGATATCAGAAGCTAAATCAGAATCCGTGGCAGAGACGATTATACCAGGGGGTAAAATACAAGCGGGATCCTTCTCGGAAGGAGGATTGGCCATGAAACTACGTGACAGAGCGTCAGCCTTAATATTCTTGGACCCAGCCCTATAGGTAACCAAGAAATTAAATCTGGTAAAGAATAGTGCCCACCGAGCTTGTCTAGGATTAAGCCTCCGGGCCGATTCTAGGAAAACCAGATTCTTGTGATCCGTAAGGACCGTTACCTGGTGTCTGGCCCCCTCCAGGAAGTGCCGCCACTCCTCAAAAGCCCATTTAATGGCTAGAAGTTCGCGGTTACCAATATCATAGTTACTCTCCGTGGGCGAAAACTTCCTAGAGAAGTAAGCACAGGGGCGGAGATGGGTGAGGGAGCTGGTACCCTGGGACAAGACGGCCCCCACTCCCACCTCGGAAGCGTCAACCTCCACAATAAATGGCTCCTCTTGGTTGGGCTGAATCAGCACGGGGGCCGAGATAAAGCACTTCTTGAGAGTCTCAAAGGCCTGGACGGCCTCAGGGGGCCAATGGAGGACATCGGCACCCTTGCGGGTAAGGTCCGTAAGAGGCTTAGCGACGACCGAGAAGTTGGCAATAAATCTCCTGTAATAGTTGGCGAACCCTAAAAAACACTGTAACGCCTTAAGGGAGGCAGGTTGGACCCATTCCGCCACAGCTTGAACCTTGGCAGGGTCCATGCGGAATTCATGAGGAGTGAGGATTTGCCCTAAAAATGGTATCTCCTGTACCCCAAAGACACATTTTTCAGTCTTAGCAAACAGATTATTCTCCCGAAGGACCTGGAGCACCTTCCTGACATGCTCCACGTGGGAGGACCAGTCCTTGGAAAACACCAGTATGTCATCAAGGTACACAACAAGAAAATTACCCAGGTACTCTCTCAGGATTTCATTAATAAAATTCTGGAAGACAGCAGGGGCATTACACAACCCAAAGGGCATGACCAGGTATTCGAAATGACCCTCGGGTGTGTTGAACGCAGTTTTCCACTCATCCCCCTCTTTGATGCGGATAAGGTTATATGCCCCCCGTAGATCGAACTTAGAAAACCATTGGGCTCCCTGAACCTGATTAAAAAGATCCGGAATCAAAGGAAGTGGGTACTGGTTCCTTACGGTGACCTTATTCAGGTTACGATAATCAATGCACGGCCTAAGACCACCATCCTTCTTCCCCACGAAGAAGAAGCCAGCACCTACAGGAGAAGTCGAGGGGCGAATGAAACCCTTGGCCAGGCATTCTTGGATATACACCCTCATCGCTTCACGTTCAGGACATGAAAGATTAAATATCCTACCCTTAGGAAGCTTGGCACCAGGCACCAAATCGATAGCGCAATCGTAATCTCTATGGGGGGGCAACACCTCGGAGGCCTCCTTAGAAAACACATCGGCGAAGTCCTGAACAAACTCAGGAAGCGTGTTTACCTCCTCCCGGGGAGAAATAGAGTTAACAGAAAGACATGACATAAGACATTCATTACCCCATTTGGTGAGATCCCCAGTATTCCAATCAAATGTGGGATTATGCAACTGCAACCAGGGAAGACCTAATACCAGATCAGACGATAATCCCTGCATCACCAGTACAGAGCACTGCTCCAAATGCATGGAGCCAACCAGGAGTTCAAAAACAGGAGTATGCTGAGTAAAATAACCATTAGCAAGGGGGGTTGAGTCGATTCCTACTACAGGGATGGGATAAGGTAAATCAATACAAGGCATCTTTAGAGACATAGCAAAATCCACAGACATGATATTAGCAGATGAGCCAGAATCCACGAAAGCACTGCCCGTGGCAGACCGGCCAGCAAACGAGACCTGAAAGGGAAGCAAAATTTTATTGCGTTTCACATTAACGGGAAATACCTGTGCGCCCAAGTGACCTCCCCGATGATCACTTAGGCGCGGAAGTTTTCCGGCTTCTTATTCTTGCGCCTGTGACAGGTGTTCAGTAGATGCTTGTCGTCCCCACAGTAGAAGCAGAGACCATTCATTCTGCGAAACTCTCTACGTTGTCGAGGGGACATGGAGGCCCCGAGTTGCATAGGTACCTCCGAGTCCTCCGTGGAGGGGCGAGGAGACGGGACCTCGGGGGGAATCGCAGAAAAGTCAGAGGGGAGCACACTGAAGCGTTCTAGCTGACGTTCCCTGAGACGTCGGTCAAGTCGTACTGCTAGGGCCATAACCTGGTCAAGGGAGTCAGGCGAGGGGTAGCTAACCAGCAGATCCTTCAGGGCGTCAGATAATCCTAACCTAAACTGGCACCTTAGGGCCGGATCGTTCCACTGAGAAGCTACGCACCACTTCCTAAAATCAGAACAGTATTCCTCAACCGGTCTCCTACCCTGACGTAAGGTCACCAGCTGACTCTCGGCTAAAGCAGTCCTGTCAGTCTCGTCGTAAATGAGTCCGAGGGCAGAGAAAAAACGATCAACAGAGGAAAGTTCAGGGGCGTCAGGAGCCAAGGAGAAGGCCCACTCTTGGGGCCCTTCCTGGAGTCGGGATATGATGATACCCACCCGCTGGTTCTCGGAACCTGAGGAGTGGGGCTTTAGGCGGAAATACAGTCTGCAACTCTCCCGGAAGGAGAGAAACGTCTTACGGTCCCCTGAAAACCGGTCAGGTAACTTGAGGTCGGGTTCTAGAGGTGAGGTGAGGGGTACTACTAAAGCAGCGTCACCCTGATTGACCCTTTGGGCCAGGGCCTGGACCTGTAGGGAGAGGCCCTGCATCTGCTGGGTCAGGGTCTCAAGGGGGTCCATGATAGCGTCAGCGTAGGAGAAATGGTAGACTAGGTAAGGGCTTGTAATTATGTAATGGCAGGAAGGAGGTGAAGGGAAAGTGAGCCCTAATCTACCCACCGCCCTGTCCCTGCCTACTTGCAACGACCCGCCCTAGGCGACGAGGTACAACTGGGCGGCGGTCCCTACGCTGGCTAAGTGCACAGGAAGACAAACAGGGAACACGCAAGGGAAGGGGCAGTAGCCACGGAACGCCACGAGGAAACGGGGCGGCGAACGAACAGTCAGGACCAGGACGAAGTGAGTACACCCGAGCAGGCACGGAGACAGAAGCAAGCCAGGGCAAGCAAGCAGGTCAAGCAGAACTGCAGCAAGGCAGAAGCACGGCAGAAGCAGGCTGGAGCAAGCAGCAGTGGGGCCAGGAATCCAAAAGAATTACAAGCACTGAGGGAGAGCACAGGGCAGGTAATAAAGGGCAGGGGGCGGAGCTAACTCCGAGAGACCAGGCCGCGATAGGCTCTCCCACTCCTGAGCCTGCCACCCTGGTTGGTGGGAGATGGTGTCAGTCGAGCAGGTCTGGCCTCAGGTGTGGATTGATTAATCCCAGGAGTATAGCTAGATGAAGTACCTGGCAGATCCCTAACAGGTGGTGAGTGCTTATTAAGTCGTGCGGCACTATCTACAGTGGACACTGTGGCACTATCTACAGTGGACACTGTGGCACTATCTACATGGGCACTGTGGCACTACAAGGGGCAGTGTGTGTCACTATCTACAGGGGCACAATCTACAGGGGGGACTGTGGCACTATCAACATGGGCAGTGTGTGGCACTATTTACAGGGGGCAGTGTGTGGCTTTATCTACAGGGGATACTGGAACTATCTACAGTGCGCTCTGTGGCCCTATCTACAGAGGGCACTGTGGCATTATTTACAGAGGGCAGTGTGTGACACTATCTACAAGGACAATGTTATTATTTACATGGGGTGGTGTGTGGCATTATCTGCATGAGCACTCTGCCACTATCTACAGAAGGCAAAGTGTGGCACTATCTACAGGGGTCATTGTGGCACTATCAACATAGGCACTATGGCATTATCTACAGTGGCACTGTGTGGCAGTATGAAGAAGAGGCACTACCTACAGGGGGCTTTGTACCATTATCCACAGTGGCAGTGTGGGGCACTATTTAAAGGGGGCACTGAGTGTTGCACTGTCTATGCTGGTTTTTACACTATGAGTAGTTGTCAGCACATATCCACTAGCCTAGCCCTTCATGCTAGAGCTTTTAATATAAAGGGCTAAGCTGGTGAACACTTGCATACCAATACTCATAGCGTACAAATACCAGGGGGTAGCTGGAGCGTGGCAAAACTTACTTGGTTTAATAAGTACGTATTTCTAGTCTGCATTTTTTGTGTGTCTCATTGGTTTAGGGCATGACCACACGTGGCTGATTTCCTCCGCAACTGTCCGCATCAATGCCGCACCTAATCCGGGTTGCGGATTACGGCTGCGGATCTGCACAAAATGTGCAGAAAATTGATGCGGACTAGCTGCTGCGGACTGCGGGAAAAGTGCTTCCCTTCTCCCTATTATCAGTGCAGGATAGAGAGAAGGGACAGCACTTTCCCTAGTGAAAGTAAACGACTTTCATACTTACCGGCCGTTGTCTTGGTGACGCGTCCCTCTTTCGGCATCCAGCCCGACCTCCCTGGATGACGCGCCAGTCCATGTGACCGCTGCAGCCTGTGCTTGGCCTGTGATTGGCTGCAGCCGTCACTTAGACTGAAACGTCATCCTGGGAGGCCGGACTGGAGACAGAAGCAGGGAGTTCTCGGTAAGTATGAACTTCTATTTTTTTACAGGTTGCTATATATTGGGATCGGTAGTCACTGTCCAGGGTGCAGAAACAGTTACTGCCGATCGCTTAACTCTTTCAGCACCCTGGACAGTGACTATTTACTGACGTCTCCTAGCAACGCTCCCATCATTACGGGAGCCCCATTGACTTCCTCAGTCTGGCTGTAGACCTAGAAATACATAGGTCCAGCCAGAATGAAGAAATGTCAAGTTAAAAAAGCAAGACGCATCCGCAGCACACATAACATGTGCATGACAGCTGCGGACTTCATTGCGGAACTTAGAATCTCCATTGTAAGTCAATGGAGAAATTCCGCCATGAGTCCGCCACTGCTCCGCAACAGACAGAGCATGCTGCGGACACCAAATTCCGCTCCGCAGCCTATGCTCCGCAGCGGAATTTTACGCCTCGTCTAAACGAACACTGCTAAATTAAAGTGTAAGTCAATGGACAAACGGCTCCGCTGCGGATTAACGCTGCGGAGTGTCCGCAGCGGAATTTAAGTGAAATTCCGCCACGTGTGAACCCAGCCTAAATGTTGTTTATCCCACATTTGGGCTTCGGTCCAGTGGGGTCTATATGGATTTCATGTTACAGAAGAACTTCTATGTCTGCGGACTCTCAATCTTCTCTGTGTATGTGAATATGTATTGAGTAATGCCAGTTTGTCCCAATTTAATCTCACTGATGCTCAAAGATTTCTCATGCAAAACACTTGAATAAATAATTACATTGTCACCTCATGTACTAATTGTCTTTGTGTAACATCTAAATGTTGTGCTTTTTTCTAAGTCATTCATTTGTAAACTGCCTGAAGAAGGGGCCTCTGCTCTCTGAAAGCCGCATATAGAACTTTTATGGTTAGCCAATAAAGGTATCATACCTATTATACTTTTGTCTTTTTTGACACAAAAGTATTTAACATTTCTATTGTCTATTAGTATTTATGATTCACTTGCCTATGAAGACTATTTATGTTCATTTATTTCATCCTTGATTTGTTGTGTAACTACTTTCTTTTCGGACATTCAAAAAAAAAAAAAATGCATTAATTTGGTGGCATTATCTGGTCATAGTATGGTGGCATTCTCTGGTCGCGGTATGGTGGCATTAGCTGGTCGCGGTATGGTGGCATCACCTGGTCGCGGTATGGTGGCATCACCTGGTCGCGGTATGGTGGCATCAGCTGGTCGCGGTATGGTGGCATCAGCTGGTCGCGGTATGGTGGCATCACCTGGTCGCGGTATGGTGCCATCACCTGGTCGCGGTATGGTGCCATCACCTGGTCGCAGTATGGTGCCATCACCTGGTCGCAGTATGGTGCCATCACCTGGTCGCAGTATGGTGCCATCACCTGGTCGCAGTATGGTGCCATTACCTGGTCGCAGTATGGTGGTATTACCTGGTCGCAGTATGGTGGCATTACCTGGTCGCAGTATGGTGCCATTACCTGGTCGCAGTATGGTGCCATTACCTGGTCGCAGTATGGTGGTATTACCTGGTCGCAGTATGGTGGTATTACCTGGTCGCAGTATGGTGGCATTACCTGGTCGCAGTATGGTGGCATTACCTGGTCGCAGTATGGTGGCATTAGCTGGTCGCAGTATGGTGGTATTACCTGGTCGCAGTATGGTGGTATTATTTGAGAACTATATAATTATATAATGTGATGGTCTATCAAAAAGGAATATGTCTGCACGCAGAATTGGTTTAGCTCAGTAATATTGGGAACATTCTTGAGAAACTGTAATGTTTTATAATCTGTGCGCAGAAGAATGAGACCTGCGCCATCACACGATGCTTCACTTCATCCTTCAGGAACACATTTAGGAAGGCACAAGGTCCAGGGTTTGCTAGTTCTTGGGTCGTAACCATGCAAAAATAATCACAAGTCAAGTAGCCGCACAGGTAGCCACACAGGTAGCAATCTAGACCTAACCTAAAAGTCACTTACGGACACAGACACACTCAGAATTCCCCCCATCTTTGTGTTTGACTTGACAGACACCGGCTCAGTTACCCTGGTATTGAACTAGTTTCATGTGCTTGGACTTTGAATGTGTTCCGCTTTGAATTCGCATCTCTGTGGCTTTCTGAATCATATGGTATTGCTGAGAGCACCGGGTAGCACACTGCCTAAGGGAGGTGAAAGACCCTTTGGCATATGCCTGTGGGCTAGGACAGATGGACGGCAGGAACAGTGTTTGAATAGAAAAAAAAGGGCAGAAAATGGTAGAAAAATCCTTCATAGCTGCGAGCGTTCAACACAAAGACATTCAATGTAATCTGTGCAGGTAGCGGCGATTATATCTTTATAAATACGTCACATTACTAATGAAAAGAACATTTACCTAAGATACTTTATAGAGAGATCAATGTCTTCCATCAATTCTAGAATATTCTGTGAAATATTTCATGCAAAAGCAACAGGAAAAATCTCCGGCACACAAGTTCAGCCTGACCGCGGATGTTATTTAAAGGGATCATTTTGGACACCCTCTTTTCTAACAAGGAGCTTCTGAGAAGATTTGATTTTTAGGGGTCGTGTTGCTGGAACCCCCAAAATCAGTTGTGTCAGGTCCTTTAAAGAAATGACGGTTTTAGAGCGGGTTGCCTTAAAGAGAACCAGTTATTTCTCCTGATTAGTCTGTTTTAGTAAATAATTGTATTCCCCATGAAATAACAATTTTTGAACATATTTTCTTAGAACACTGTGTTGTGCCGTTCCTCTGTTATTCCGCCGAGAAATTTATGAATAAATTGACTACTGGGTGTTACCTTTCTCTTTGTAAAAGAGGCGTGCCCCAACACAGCCTCATTCTGTCAGCTCTGATTGGACATTGACACACCCCCAACTGGTATCACCCAGTTGTTATTTTATTCTTAAATTTCTAGGAGGAATAACAGAGGAACGGCACAATGTACAGTTATAATAAAAGATGCTCCAGAATTCTTATTTCATGGGATATACAAGTATTTACTCAGACTTGTCCGGAGAGGTGCCAGGTCCTCTCTAAAAGGCAGATCCTTCATTATTACATATTTTTGCCCTAGCAGAGCATATGTATAGGGCTCATCTTAGTTATTTTTTTAAACTAGAAGTTGGGGATGATAAGTAAAGGGAAGGTTTAAAGGGGTTGTTCAGTACTAGAGAAAAATGGCTGCTGTTTTATAAAAACAGTGACACACATGTCCACAGGTTGTGTGTGGTATTGCAGCTAAATCCCATTGACTTCAAAGAAGCCAACCTGCAATACCAGACACAACCCATGGACAGGCGTGGCGCTATATTTGGAAAAAAGTATCCTTGTTTTTCTAGTCCTGGACAACCCCTTTAAGATTCACCACTGCTTCATTGCATATTGTCCAATGGCAGACATGGATAGCTGTTGGTAAAAAAAATAATAATAAGATACACACATATATATATATATATATTTATTAATTTCCGGTTGCTTATATGGCGCCAACATATTTTGCAGCTCTGTACAGAGATTATCATCATTCACGTCAGACCCTGTTCTTAATGTAATTTCCCTATGTCAAACATACTAGGGGCCATTTCCATAGGGAGTCAACTAACCTATTATACTGGTGGAGGAAACCCACTCAAATATTGGGAGAACATACAAACTTCATACTAATCACTGAGCCAATTTACTGTATATAGTGAGATATACAAAACCTCTTGAACCCTCCGCACATGGTGAGTGCTCGATGCCTAAAATTTAGATTTGGAGTCTACGAAGAAAACTTAGGGTATATGGATAGATGTTCTCATGGGGCAAGCCCTTTAAATGAGGTATTCAGATTTGCTTTTTATAGCATTGTACTATTTGAAACTTTGGATAGTTCCAAAGTTAAAGATGTTGTCCAGTTCAATAAACAAATGTAATTTTTTTTTGTACAGTGAAAAGTTATACAATATTCCAATATACTTTTTGTTTCCATTCCCAATAGTTTTCAAGAATCCGGCTTGCAGTAATGCAATATAAATCTTTGTTTAATCCCAGGGATAAAAATCTGTCCTGGTGATGTAATGGACACAGAGGTGCACAGCTCGTTACAAGACAGAACTCTGATCCACATTCAGGCTGGGGCTACACCTGGACTTTTTGGAGCGCTGCTGATTGAGTTTAAACTACTGAGCTGCAGCTGCAGTGCAAATGAATACATTGAGTTGAATGAAATCCTGTGGACTGCAGCTGTCACTCAAAAGTTAAAATCAATCAGTAGCGCTACAAAATGTCTACGGGCTTGTCCACACGTAACGGAATTGCTGCCGAAAATTTCTGAACCGCAGCAATTCAGTTCACTTTCCGCAGCAGGAATGGACATGCGAAAAATACGCACCGCAGGTCAACTTCTGGTTGGAAATTTTACACAGCGTGTGGATGACATTTGTTAAATCTCACCCACTTTGCTGCTACGGTATTGTGCTGCGTATTTTCCGTCCGCAATTCCGAACTAAAAATACGCAGCAATTCCATTACGTGTAGACAAGCCCTTAGTGTAGCCTTGGTCTTAGTATAGTAACTGTAATCAATTCTGCACCTGTGTATCCACCACATGCCCATGAGCAGATTGTTATCCACTGGAAGTAAACAGTGAAGGTCCGTATTGGAAGGACAGCAAGCAGAGTTTTGGGAAATAAAACAGAAATTGATACAGAAAGTATATAAAAAAATTGTATAACTCTTCATTTTTACAGTGAATAGCAATTATTTGCTGAAACCAGAATACCCCTTTAATATAAAGTTGGGACCAAAGACCTGTAATTAAATGCAATGAAGGCCCCCAAGACACTCAGCATGAATCAATAGATATAAAATACAAGTGTAATAATAATAAAAAATAAAATAATAAATAATAATAAATAAAATAATAATAATAATTACCAGGATAACAGTAGCACAGAGGACTGAAAATCTACCTTAGGCTATGTTCACATCTGGGTCAGGGCTGTTTCGCAACGGAGCCCTGACTGACACAAACTGAAACCAAAGGTTACCGTTTCCATCACCATTGATTTCAATGGTGACGGATCCGGTGCCAATGGTTTCGGCTGGTCTCCGTTGTGCAAGGGTTCTGTCATCTTGACTGGATGAATAGCGCAGTCGACTACGGTATTCATCCCGTCAAAACGATGGAACCCTTGCACAACGGAGACCAGCTGAAACCATTGGCACCGTATCCGTCACCATTGAAATCAATGGTGATGGAAACGGTAACCTTTGGTTTCAGTTTGTGTCAGTCAGGGCTCCGTTCCGACGGAAGATGTGAACGAAGCCTTAGTAACACGTTGCATATACAGTCACATGTTATACAACACAGGGGTTGTTTGCTTTGGACAAAACCTTTTAGTTCGTAGAGTCTCTCAACTTGTTAATAGGAGGGTGCCGAGCAGCTAGCACCCCAAGTGATCAGCTCTAATCTGTGGGGGTTCCTGGCTGCAAGTGTTCAATTTCCCTGCATCGCCACCACAGGGGAAATGAAGAATTACACAGTTCTCATTGAAATCATTGTTCTGTCCATGCAATGCACATTTGTTAGGTCCCCCAGAGCGATAGATGCTCTATAAAGCTGCTCTTCATTCTGAATAATAGAGAAGGGTTCAGAAAGGGGTGACCCATCTTTTTATGAACTCAGAATTCCCTAATAGGGGATATGAAAATAACTTTTCTAAACTAGACTATTCCTTAAAACAAAAAGGCACAGACCATTTCTTGGTGCTATAAAACGTTATATGCCAACAACAGTCCTGAACTATTATAGCGGCTTCACAGATCAGGGACAACTTCATAGCTAACCCTGAATTCTGCAAGGATCACATGACGATTGGAGGAAGAATATGGAGCACATGCCAACAATGAATGCAACACGTTTAAATATTGCTTCAATTCATAGAATCAAAAGTATTGATAAACTTATCTCATTATGCAACGTATGGTCTGCCCTGGGGTAGTTACATTGTTTCTTAGTTCTATTATCTTCTATATAAACGGCTCCTTTAAATGTGGCGTTTTGATAATATATACATGCGGAATATAAAAGGTTTATAGTTTGTCAAATACTTTCCATTCATGGACGGTAAATCAGTCGGCCAAACACAATAGTTGGGTGATCGCTGCTGAAACAGCTACTTATATCTGAACAGGTGTCGCCCGCCCAGCCCCCTACATACAGTAGACTGTGATTGGGAATGACAGTTTTCCGGCCGCCTCTCTCCTAGATGTCCGGACAGCTCTATAGAATGTGTCACTTATATAGAACAGTGGAAGCTTCTTGTCATTTTACAGGAGGTCAAGGGGCAGCCTGCACACAGCGGTGTGATGAGTGATATACATGAGAGATCTTTATTCATAGCCCTGCAAATATCAGAATTATTCTGGATATTAGGAGTAGCAGACAAGCTTGTTATGTACATTGCAATCTGTTTTTAAACATGTTGCTATCTATCTATCTCATATCTATCTATCTCATATCTATCTATCTATCTATCTATCTATCTATCTATCTATCTATCTATCTATCACATATCTATCTATCTATCACATATCTATCTATCTATCTATCTCATATCTATCTATCTAATATCTCATATCTCATATCTATCTATCACATATCTATCTATCTATCTATCTCATATCTATCTATCTAATATCTCATATCTCATATCTATCTATCTCATATCTATCTATCTCATATCTATCTATCTATCTATCTCATATCTATCTATCTATCTAATATCTATCTCATATCTATCTATCTATCTATCTCATATCTATCTATCTATCTCATATCTATCTATCTCGTATCTATCTATCTATCTATCTAATATCTTATATCTATCTATATCTAATATCTATCTATCTATCTCATATCTATCTATCTATCTATCTCATATCTATCTATCTATGTCATATCTATCTATCTATCTCATATCTATCTATCTATCTCATATCTATCTATCTATCTATCTATCTATCTATCTATCTATCTATCTATCTATCTATCTATCTATCTGTCATATCTATCTATCTATCTATGTCATATCTATCTATCTATCTATCTATCTATCTATCTATCTCATATCTATCTATCTATCTATCTATCTCATATCTATCTATCTCATATCTATCTATCTATCTATCTCATATCTACCTATCTATCTATCTCATATCTATCTATCTATCTCATATCTATCTATCTATCTCATATCTATCTATCTATCTATCTCATATCTATCTATCTATCTCATATCTATCTATCTATCTATCTCATATCTATCTATCTATCTCATATCTATCTATCTATCTATCTATCTAATATCTATCTATCATATCTGTCTATCTATCTATCTATCTATCTATCCCCTTTCTATCTCCTATCTATAATCGTAAAATAGATCAATAGATATTAGATAGAAACACACGATTATATATATATATATATTACAAAGATAGATAATAGACAGACAGACACGAGATAGACAGACAGACAGACAGAAAGATAGAGAGACTGCTCCTGCACTGCACCTGCTTCCAGTACAGAACGGCATTATTCTAAAATAATTTGTGCCAACACTAAAAAAACAAAAACATTATTTTGATGACAGATGCGTTTTCATGCCAGGTAGATGGCAATGCCAGGTAATCCTTAAAATAGTGCAAAGTGCCAGGTTAATAATTCATAGCAGCCAATGAGGTATCAGTGACATCTCGCCAGCATTACAGCATCTGCTTCTGACCTATAATATCCTATTATGTAAGTTCTTTTATATTTTCTAAGCCTCATTTTATTCCAGGAACATAAATACCTAGATGAGAGTAATATTCAAACTTCGCTACCATTCTGGTGCCCTCTCCTGTCCATTCCTAAATGTGAAGCAGCCGGCAAATCTCAGGATTTACAAAACATGACAACATCCGAGAATTCCTATTGCCGGTGTCTAAATCGGAGTTTCTTTGTTTTCATAAACTATGAACTGTAGTTCAGTCTGCAGGATTGAATGGAGTAGTTACTGCTGTTCACAGCAGCACATAGTATTTCAGAAGTTCAGTGAGGAGAGAGGGATAGAATCGTAAGAAATGGATGCAGGGACCAAGAAAGAGAAGAAGAGGATTCTACAATGGGGCCCCTTTTTATATCCAGACTCATATACCACCTCGTGACCCTCCTTCGTGTCAGGGGGGGGCGCAAGAAAGAAAGAAAGTGTAATTTGTCCCTATAACTGATGGTGGAGGGCCGTATATGAGGGCAATGCAGTTTGGGAAAATCATTTAGGAGGAAAAAAATAGGTACTCTGGAATCCACCTTATTAGAGGATCATAATGTAGCTCTGTCTTTCCTCCATGCTTTAAACTGCAGCTCTGTGAGATCACATTGGCTACTTTGTATAAACATCCTTTACAGCAACACTAGAAGGAATATAAAGGATTATAAACTACAAGCAATTCTTAAACCACCAGTGGGAAGATTATCAGACAACTGCCTCTCATAATGAGGCACAATTTTTTGTGTAAAAATAGATATATCTACTATGATAGGCTACCCCCCCCCCCCACGCAAAAAATTGACCCAAATTTCTCTAAGGGTATGTGCACACACACTAATTACGTCCGTAATTGACGGACGTATTTCGGCCGCAAGTACCGGACCGAACACAGTGCAGGGAGCCGGGCTCCTAGCATCATACTTATGTACGATGCTAGGAGTCCCTGCCTCTCCGTGGAACTGCTGTCCTGTACTGAAAACATGATTACAGTACGGGACAGTTGTCCTGCAGCGAGGCAGGGACTCCTGGCGTCGTACATAAGTATGATGCTAGGAGCCCGGCTCCCTGCACTGTGTTCGGTCCGGTACTTGCGGCCGAAATACGTCCGTCAATTACGGACGTAATTAGTGTGTGTGCACATACCCTAAGAATGAGTAAAATGGCCCTCAGTAAGTAAGCAATGGAGATCTGCTTTGATCACAGTCCCATAGACCATAGCCCTGCCAGTATATCAGTTTTTGTATTCCACTAAGGATGGTATAACATGTCTACCCTTCCATGCCCAATGACAGTACATGCCCAAGATAACACTCCAAAACGGGGCAATTACCCCAAGACCTTTACTACCGACCAGTTTTTGCCATCCCTTTTCAGATGAGATATGATTGTTTGAAAAAAATGCTTAAGATCACCTGCGACATTATAAACGCTTTAAAGGGATTGTCTCACCACATATAATGCCTTTCATATGGGAACCGATATGGCGATAATTTCTGTGTAGTGGCGGCTGCAGGGACAACGTAGTATTACATGGTGGCTATTCAGATAAATGCCCATCTATATAATACACAAATGGTTTGGGTCCACCAGAGGGAGCCACTTTTAATAGGGCATAAGAGGGCAGTGTTACTTCGGGTTAAAACTCCGCTATCCGTGTACAGAATCAGATAAACAGCACATTCCAACAACTGACAATAGGGAGGTTCTTAGTGGCCACCTATGGAGGATGCCTTATCGTGGCAGGTGGGCTCACACAATTTGATCAATATGTGCGCTAAGAACCTCCCTATTGTAAGTCGATTTAGCAGTAATGCATATTTATTTATATTTAGCGGTTTAGGTTACATTGGTGTTCGCAGTGTGCTGTCGCCATTTTTATGTGTGCTGTCTTGTACAGAATCAGATACTCTGTCTGGTCGCAGAGCACCCATGATGGGGTACGAAGGACACTGGTGGTGGGGAATGGAGAGACATTGATTAGGTTGTTATAAAAAAAAAAGGTTTTTTTTTAGATTTTGGCCCCAAATCCCTCAAAAACTCTTAACCGGAGGTGACCCCCACCACATTTATTGCTTGGGGCCGCCGCCAACCTTGATTTGGCCATGTGTACAAGTTCTCACTGCCCTCTCCTGCCTCTAATCATGCCCATTACCTCCATTTTCCTGAGCGCCCATGTCCACTTCAGCACCGGCTCTTCTTAGATTAAATAAGTTTGTCCGGGACTAAAACATTGATGACCGTTTCTCTGGATAGCCCATTAACGTTCGGACCGTGGAGACCTTATCCACAAAACCCTGCCAATCATTAGAACAAATGGGCCGCAGTCCCCTCAATTTTTATCCAGACACAAAGGCTTGACTGTGCGTGCAGCTGTGCCTCGTGCCTTCGTTCTGATGAACGGCCCTGGGGTTCAGACTCCCACCAATCAAACATTGATGGCCTGTCCTAACGATAGGCAATTAACATTTTAGTCTAAACCTTTAACCCTTTAAAAACTAATTCATTCCATTTTTTTTTTTTACTTGACCAAATCGAAAGAGGACTCTTCATGGTGTGGACGATGGTTGATTTTGAGGACCATTTTTTTGTCTCGCTCGCATGAGGACCACGTAAAAAGTTATTCAAGTTATGTCCTTTGCAATGTATTAAAATGTTAAATATGCATTCATGCCTCCTCCTTGTTCACAAGTTCAGTATATTTCACTTGTATCTAGTCTCTAAGTAGACGTAAATGTCATGTATACCGGAGAGTTACCTTCCAAAATATCGCCCTTTGTGTTCTTATTACGGCCATAAAATGTTTTCATTTACAGTTATGCTGAATTAACAATTTCTACATCATTAGTAGAACACACACTGAATCTTCGGCTCTTTCCTTCTGATTACTTAAATGGTCCTTTTTTTTTTTATCTTTTATTTTCCAGAAGACCCCAGTGTCTCCCTTCATCTTATCCTTCACATCTAATAGCTCCTTTAGGGTGTGCCCTCGGACTCTCTGATACATCTTAATGATAAATCCTCTACATTACCTCCTTCAACCCAGGAGAGAGTTCACGTGAAATATTGTCCTTTTTACAATGGTAATTGTTACAAGGCTAAATAAGGTTCTGAATTTAAAGCAAGTCTGTGCTTTCAGTAAGGAGAGTGTCTGGCGAAATAATGGCTTACAAGAAGTTGGGATAAAACTAGAAGATGATGTAAGAGAAAAACAAAATATGGAGAATTTTTAGAACCCGTGTGTGTCCATGTGGCTAAGTAATTTAGTGGTTTGCAGATTTTATTTCTATAAAAAAAAAAGTGTTACATTTGTATAAGTTACAAAAACTTAAAGATGATATAATATAAACATGATACTTTTTACTGAAAGGGGTTCTGACAGCAAGTGCTGAATTGCGCTGCAGCGCCTCTACAGGGAAAGAGAAGCATTACACAATTCTCATTGAAAGCAATGGATTGTCTGTGTCATTCATGGAAGTGTTGGGTCCTCCATTCTCCACTATTGTCAATAGATGAGGGTCCTGTACCCTACTCTATTAACTCCGAATTCCATAATTGGATCTTTGAAAAGGAGTTACAGAATCTGTTTATATAGGTTGGGCGAGTCTGTATGTGAGTGTATGTTGTATGTGTGTTAAGTGAGTATATTGTGGGTGTTTTGTGAGTGGACATGTTTTGTGGGTGTATATATGTTGTGTGTGTATGTGTTTGTATAATGTATGTATGTTATGTGAGTTTGTGTTATGTGAGTCTGTATTGTGTGTATGTGTTTTATGTGAGTCTGTATTGCGTGTGTGTGTGTATGTGTGTGTGTATGTGAGGCTGTATTATGTGTTTGTGTGTGTTTGTTATGCGAGTCTGTATTGTGTGTGTGTGTGTGTGTGTGTGTGTTATGCGAGTCTGTATTGTGTGTGTGTTATGTGTGTCTGTTCGTTATGTGAGTCTGTATTTTGTGTGTGTGTGTGTATATATGTGAGGCTGTATTATGTGTTTGTGTTTGTTATGCAAGTCTGTATTGTGTGTGTGTGTGTGTGTGTGTGTTATGCGAGTCTGTATTGTGTGTATACTATGAGTGTAGTGTGTGTGTTATGTGAGTCTGTGTTGTGTGTGTGTTATGTGAGTCTGTATTGTGTGTATACTATGAGTGTAGTGTGTGTGTGTGTGTGTGTGTGTGTGTGTGTATGTGTGGTGTGTGTTTGCTATGTAAGTATGTGTGTGGTGTGTGTGTGTGTGGTGTGTGTGTGTGTGTGTGTGTGTGTGTGTGTGTGTGTGTTATGTGAGTGTGTGGTGTGTGTGTGTGTGTGTGTGTGCGCTATGTATGTGTGGTGTGTGTTTGCTATGTGAGTGTGTGTGTGTGTGTGTGTGTGTGTGTTATGTGAGTATGTGTGGTGTGAGTGTTCAAATGTGTGTCTTTTTGTGTGTTGTGTTGGTTGTGTATTCTGGGTGTGTGTGGTATGCATGTATGTGTGCATGGTATATTTGTGTTATACATATCTGGATTTAATGTTTGTGCATGTGAATATTTGTGGTATGAGTGTTTTATTTGTATATTTTGTGTCTGTGTGTGTGTGTCTTTAAATCTTTATTGTTTGTTTGTGTTGTGCAAATGCATATAAATGTTTTTTTGTGTGTTGTGTATGTATACTGTGAGTGTATGTGTTTGTTCGAGTATATATGGTGTACGGGTGTTATGTGGATCTGTGTAGTGTTGATTTTGTGAGAGTATGTGTGTTGTGTGAGTGTGTATGGTTTGTGTCATGGGAGTGTATATCTGTTATACGAGTCTATATTGTGTGTGTTGTTTGACTGTACGTGTTTCTGTGTTTTATTTGTGTGTAGTGTTTGTTGTGAATTGTGGGAGTGTGCAAATCAGAGCATGTGAGTATGTGTGGTGTGAGTGTATATGGGTTTCATTTGTGTATTGTGCAAGTGTTGCGTGAGCGTATGTGTTTTTGAGTCTATGTGTGTGTGTGTGTGTGTGTGTGTGTGTGTGTGTCTGTGTGTATGTTTGCTGTGTAAATGTGCGTATTTTGTATGGCGTGTAAGTAAGCATGGTATGAGTGTATAAATGTTGTTCGAATGTATCTATGGTTTATGTGTTATGTCTGTTTTTGTTTGATTGTGTATTGTGTGTGGTTTATTTTTGCGCTGTATGTGTGTTCTTCGAGTCTGTATTGTCTGAGTCTGTGTGTTGTTTTTGTGCATACACAGTGCATTTTATTCCCTTTAAATTTTGAGTGCACAAGAGCAAAAACGGTGTAAGACGTTCATACCACACATACTGTATAACACACAGACTTTTTACCTGTGGAGATATTTTTGCTTAATCTAAACAAGAATAGTAGAAAAGAAAAGTAGATGCAGAAAAAAAAAAAAGATTAAAAATGAAAAAAAAAAAAAAAGAAGAACGTCCGACCAAGGGTTAACGTAATCCCTTTCCCAGCTTAGGCTAAAGTACAAATGCTTGTGCCAGTCTGAAATGAGATATGTTGGCGGCTGCTAAGAACTCCCATGGGGCTTGGAATATGGGGAAGGGGCCCCCCCCCCACCCCTCAGCCTCAGGTTAATGCATATCATCTTCCCTGTAACCCATATATCTGTTAAAAAAGACTTCATCTAACATGTCATCAGAACAACTAATTAGCCGCTGTGCTTACTGTAATATACTCTCCTAAAGGTTAGGACGCCGGGAAGACTCGGAGGAGAACCACTGTCAAGGTAGCCCTCTCCGAGGTAGTTAGGGAGACGAATTTCATCGTAAATGAGGATCAATGTCCCGTACAACTTCGGAATAGTAATTTCTTCATTCTCATTCAAATCCTGCAGGCGAGATAATATAACTTGATCTGAATTAGCCATGTGATCCTGATGGCATCTCGTTAATGGGCTCTTCGCTTAATTTATGTAATTTTTAAAAATTAAAGAGTCATATTTTAAATCCTCGCTACAGTCCTTCAGAGTTGAAAAAGTTATACTGCCTGTATAAATCAAGCCTGGCAAAACTTTCTATCTTGTTGACTGTACTTTGCTGAAGTTTGGCGTCATCTTGGCTCTGCTTTCTCGCCTGCCGGTGGGAAGCTCTGGGAAATGATAGCATGTAGGAAGCTTATACACATCACTAGGCATATGCTGAGACTGGATTAACTCCTGCCTGAGCAGTTAAGGAAAACAAGTTTATTGTATAGCTTGCGGGAGGCTTTAAGGCGTGGTTCTGCCGACACATGCCGGGAAAGGAGACAATGTCACCAAAGTGTGCAGCTGTGATCCAGGGGACTACGGAAAAGCAGGAGATGGGAGCACAATCGCCCTCTTAACCTGCACTGCACACGGCGATACAAATTCTACCGTACAAGGGGTAGTTAAACCGCGCACAGTGTTTATTTTTACCTAAACCTGAAATTGTTCCATCTTAATTCTACCTGCGTGTAATCTTTACAGATCCCGTCTGCCCTGATTTGTATGATCAACGCAAAGGGTTTTTCCTTTCTTATATTATTAGAAATATATATGATTTATTCGCTTGCTTGCTGCCCGGCTTTTCTTTTTGGATAAATCTCATTATATCTTTATGGGCAAATGGTGAGATTTTTTGCTCGTAAATGGAGTCATGTAAATGTTTTTTTAAGGTCTTTTTGTAAAAATGTCTTGACCCAAGGTCAGTGGAAAAAAAAAAATATATTTTTTTTTTTTATTCAGATTGTTTATTTCTGTTCAGTTTTTTACTTGTGGTCTTCTTAGGGTCTGGATTATTAGAGAGTGTTCACAAGTGGTGGTAAATTAGCATTTTTGGTGTCATTTTCACTAAATCATGGCAAAACCTAGAAGTTTTTCCACCGTTTTACAAAATGACGAACTACTAAAAGTACAAAATGATGGACTGACGATTTAAGGAACGTAGGCTCTATTTACACTAGCGTAATTGCTTCCTTTGATAAAGGACGAGCTATGCCAGACTTGTTTTCAAACGGATCCCAATAAATCCTGACAAGAACCAATTGACTTATAATTGTGTCTGTTGGGTTTCCATCCGCTTCCCGGTATTTTTGATGGCAAGAATAGTAGTGCAAACTTCGCTAATCTAGACAAAAAAATTAAAATCTGAACAAAACACCATACAGATCTTACCCCTAGGATGTTTCAAACCCAGGACCCCAGTGCTAAAGGCAACATTGCTGACCACTAAGCCACTGTACCCCACTCGGTGTTGGGTAAGGAACCCCTAATGCACCAGTACATTCATTCTATGTATTAAGAAGTGGATTCAAAATCCAGTATTTTAACAGGGTTCTCTGCTTTTTACAAGCCTTTTTTGTTAGAAGGGTCCCTTCCACAAAAAAATAAGCTAATCACACTTTGTTGGGACAGGCAAAGATTACAATAGCTGTTAGCTGCGCGAGAAACCAGCAACAAGTGTTTAATTCCCCTGCAGTGCCACCACTGGGAAGATGAGGCATTTACATGGTGCCCATTACAACCAATGGCCTGTCGACGTAATGCACGGACGTGCCGGGTCCTCCAGAGTGAAAGACACTCTTTTAGTCGCTCGCTACACCTGCTAATTGATGGAGGTCATGAACTCTGTTAACTCACAATGCTCTATTAGGGTTATTGAAACAGGTTTACTAAACCAGACACCCCGTTAAAGTGCAACTCCAGGCACAAAAATAATTATCCGATCTACATCTTCAAAAAGTCTTAAGGTACTTTTACACCGGCCAATTAGGGTCGGTGCAACGAGCGCCGATCAACGAGACAGCTCATTGATCGGCTCTCATTTGCTTCTTTCACAAGGGGCTAGTATGGAGACGAGTGCTCGTTACTACAATCGGTCGTACCCATACATTTCTATCATGTCGGAGATGACACAGGGAGATGTGCTGTCGACAACGATAATATTTTTCATATTTAAAACGAAACGATCAGCAGATGAATGAGTGTTTGCTTCTTCATCTGCTGATCGCTGCCGTGTTTACACAGGACAATTATCAGGAACGAGCTTTCTTTGAATACTCATTTGCCCCGATAATTGGCCAGTGTAAAAGGGCCTTTACTTACCTGAATGCTATACTATTTCAGAGACTACTTACAGTTCTCTACTAGGCCTATCCTAATAATGACCACCAAGCAGCAAAATCACGAGCCACATGGCAAGTCAGCATATGTAATACTAGAACTGCCAACTGCATTGTTTCATGTACAAAACCTTTATGTGTAGACCACAATTATTTACCCCTCAGGACTATAAAACGAACACAACATGTGGGAGAATTACTAAGAAAAGTACACCAGCATTATTGTATAAATTGCGCAAAAATTATGGCATTTATGGCGTGTGCCAAAAGTGTTTTAGACACGTTTTACGCCTACCTCGATATTTTTAAAAACGGTTTCGAAAATAGAAGAGTTGCCAAATTTATTAACATACTTCATCTTTTGCCACAAAATACTAAATGTCATATATATATACATACATACATACACCACCCATAACATGATGAAAGGAGGAGAAAGTGTCTAACGTGCCTAGCAATTTCAAAAATTTAAGCACACCACATGTGCCATTTTGATACATTTGACACAATATATGTTATTTTCACCAACTTATAAACCCATGAATCCTACAACACTATTGACAGATCTCCTGGTCATCAGGAATGGTGTAGAAGCCAGGTAAGTTTGTATGGTTAGGGTTTCAATAATTTTGTAATTTTTTTGTTTAAAGGAAATGTATCAGAGACTTACTTTACAGCAGCCACATAGACGTAAAAAAGATCAGTTAAAAAATTATTCATTATGGGGGACCTTTGTGGGCATGCTCTGTGACATACGCAGAAATCACTGTGCAGAGGGAGGGAGGAGGGAGGAGGAGCTGAGCTGTTTCCATCACCTATTGTCAGTGGTGTGATCCTGTGCTATCTGCCTTCAGGCTTTATAATTGAGGTGTTACGTTTCATTGTAATCCTGACCTTTGAGGATAATGATTCTGAAAATTAACCTCTAGAAATGTGTCAGCCTATTATAAGGCTCAGTGGTCAGTGTGAAAACGGCATAATTTCAGAATTTTTTTTCATTCGCATTATATATTTATATATATATATATGTATTTTATTTTTATTTTTTTCACTAACTTAAAAAAATATGAACATAAAACTGCTAAAAAAAAAAATCACAATAGGTACAATAGGTGACAAAACACTTCTACTGAATAGATTGAATTCTAATGTCGATATTTTTTTTCTCTTTTCTGTAAAAAAAGGCAAAAAATATTGTTTTTGCATTTTTTTTAACAGACATTTTAAAAAAATAATTTTGTTATTTCGTTACAAAAATGTTTGTTTACATTTTTTTTTTTTTTTTTAAAAACGTGCATTCAAAAAAAATTCAAAAAGTATCTCAAATTAAATAATACAATGTGCGCTTATTCCTCAAGAACTGGGCTGATTAAGAAGTTTATAGAAAAAAAAAAATTCATAAAGGCCGTTTTAAGCTCCCTTGTGTTATCTCTTACCTATTTTCCGAGAACACTTTGTAGTTCAATCATTATAAAGGCAGGAAGCAACACAGCAATTCAGACCCTTTTCAACTAATAACAATTCATTATTGTAAGTACCAAGAAGATTCAATCTGCCCCTGTGTCTGCAATGAGAAAATAGCACCAATGAATTGCTATCTGGGCCGGTGACTGGAAGCCGGGTGAAATCGCCTGCTGTTCTCAGGGAACGCTGCCTTTATCTCGGCCGCAAACACGGATATACTTAAATATGCAGCAGCGTGTATTCATAGTGACTGCTGTAGACCTAATGACATCATTTTGTGCTTTTATTTCAATATATCAATACAGTTTGCAGAGCGATTGTTGAAAAAAATTGCATAAGTAAAAAACAATCACGGTTAAGTGTCTGCTTTGTCATTTCTACAGATTACAGTGGCAAAGGGGTTTGCAAAAGGCTGAGTAACAATTTATAGGGGAAAACAAGGACACTAATGTAGTGTGTATGTAACGGGGCATGTTAGATCAGGGACCTCTGCGGCTTTATCGCTGTTATTTACGGAAAAACACAAAACGAAAAAAAAAAAAAAAAGACACTGAAACATTCTAAAAAAACTACATTGAGTCAGACAAGGGAAAACAAATCCGATGGGGAACAGAGGAGAATATTTATTTTGAAACAGTCCTGGTTGTGTATCGTATTAAACATCTGTATACAGGGGTGGGGGTCAACATCCACACATTACACACAATTTAATTAGCTATACTGGGGCTGGTATTTTTTTTATATAGGCACTTGTATTGCCCTTTAATGATGGGGTGCAATTTTTGTGCCCCAGGCAGTCTTAAGTCTAGAATATTCTGTCCCATGACTCGGAGATCTCAATTTTCCTTACTTTCTCTGTAGGGGATGGGAAGTGAGAATTCCTCTTGGTGCCACTATATTACATCCAGATAACATTCTGCTGGCACCAGATGAAAAGTCATTTATCTCAGATACTGTTAAATCAATGATGTCAGAGCAAAATATAGTCAGGGCACAGTATAATACATTTATGATTTTTTTTTCCCCGATCGGTTTTTCATTTTGCCCAGATGTGACTAAGCCAATAGGTGTATAGTGCCCATAGTAACCAATCAGCTTCCAGCTCTCATTTTTCAGGGACCCATTTTTTAAAATAAAAACTTTAACTTGATTGGTCGTTCGACACCTGCTCCACTTTACCTTTTTGCACCAGTTCTGATAAATCTCCCTTAATGTCTATTTTATCTTTTGCAAATGCTATATTCTTCTCTTCTTTATTGTGCACACACACTCTTTCTACCAATCAGATTGCTGCCTTGTCTAGTGAGTCAGTACTAGCTGAACTCTGATTGGTTGATGTGAATTTATATCATTAATTAAATCAAAAAGATTCTACTCAGAATAGAGAGCTGTCCATACTGACAAGTATAATCAGTGGCGTACCTATAAAATTTGGGGACCTAAAGCAAAAATCAAAATGTTTCTCTCCTTTATGGGGCGGGCTTTTGCAACGCAAGGCAGAAGGGTTTGATGGGTTTTTTTCCCCCTCCCTATGACCCTTGGGCCATTTTCCCACTTTTTCGTATTCTAGCAATGCAGTTCTTTTGGAGGGGGGAGTCGTGCACAAGTTCTCTCCACCCAATAAAAAAAAGAGGGGATGAGACCAGCAAGGACTGAGCCTACTCTATTTACCCATGGCCTGCCACCATTTTGGAATAATGCATATCAAGTACAAGTGAGTTTCACTAATGACTTCTTCGGAGCTTCGCATAATTTCACACTTAAAATGTCTACTCCCTCTACCAAACTATGAGATAGATAGATAGATAGATAGATAGATAGATAGATAGATAGATAGATAGATAGATAGATAGATAGATATGAGATAGATAGATAGATAGATAGATAGATAGATAGATAGATAGATAGATAGATAGATAGATAGATAGATAGATAGATAGATAGATAGGAGATAGATAGATAGATATGAGATAGATAGATAGATAGATAGATAGATAGATAGATAGATAGATAGATAGATAGATAGATAGACAGATAGATATGAGATAGATAGATAGATATGAGATAGATAGATAGATAGATAGATAGATAGATAGATAGATAGATAGATAGATAGATAGATAGATAGATAGATAGATAGATAGATAGATAGATAGATAGATAGATAGATAGACAGATAGATATGAGATAGATAGATAGATATGAGATAGATAGATAGATAGATAGATAGATAGATAGATAGATAGATAGATAGATAGATAGATAGATAGATAGATATGAGATAGATAGATAGATAGATAGATAGATAGATAGATAGATAGATAGATAGATAGATATGAGATAGATATGAGATAGATATGAGATAGATAGATAGATAGATAGATAGATAGATAGATAGATAGATAGATAGATAGATAGATAGATAGATAGATAGATAGATAGATAGATATGAGATAGATATGAGATAGATAGATATGAGATAGATATGAGATAGATAGATATGAGATAGATAGATAGATAGATAGATAGATAGATAGATAGATAGATATGAGATAGATAGATAGATAGATAGATAGATAGATAGATAGATAGATAGATAGATAGATAGGAGATAGATAGATAGGAGATAGATAGATAGATAGATAGATAGATAGATAGATAGATAGATAGATAGATAGATAGATAGATAGATAGATAGATAGATAGATAGACAGATAGATATGAGATAGATAGATATGAGATAGATAGATAGATAGATAGATAGATAGATAGATAGATAGATAGATAGATAGATAGACAGATAGATATGAGATAGATAGATATGAGATAGATAGATAGATAGATAGATAGATAGATAGATAGATAGATAGATAGATAGATAGATAGATAGATAGATAGATATGAGATAGATAGATAGATAGATAGATAGATAGATAGATAGATAGATAGATAGATAGATAGATATGAGATAGATAGATAGATAGATAGATAGATAGATAGATAGATAGATAGATAGATAGATAGATAGATAGATAGATAGATATGAGATAGATATGAGATAGATAGATAGATAGATAGATAGATAGATAGATAGATAGATAGATAGATAGATAGATAGATAGATAGATAGATAGATGGATATGAGATAGATATGAGATAGATAGATATTAGATAGATAGATAGATAGATAGATAGATATGAGATAGATAGATAGATAGATAGATAGATAGATAGATAGATATGAGATAGATAGATAGATAGATAGATAGATAGATAGATAGATAGATAGGAGATAGATAGATAGGAGATAGATAGATAGATAGATAGATAGATAGATAGATAGATAGATAGATAGATAGATAGATAGGAGATAGATAGATAGATATGAGATAGATAGATAGATAGATAGATAGATAGATAGATAGATAGATAGATAGATAGATAGATAGATAGATAGATAGATAGATAGATAGATAGATAGATAGATAGATAGATAGATAGACAGATAGATATGAGATAGATAGATAGATATGAGATAGATAGATAGATAGATAGATAGATAGATAGATAGATAGATAGATAGATAGATAGATAGATAGATAGATATGAGATAGATAGATAGATAGATAGATAGATAGATAGATAGATAGATAGATAGATATGAGATAGATATGAGATAGATATGAGATAGATAGATAGATAGATAGATAGATAGATAGATAGATAGATAGATAGATAGATAGATAGATAGATAGATAGATAGATAGATGGATATGAGATAGATATGAGATAGATAGATATGAGATAGATATGAGATAGATAGATATGAGATAGATAGATAGATAGATAGATAGATAGATAGATAGATAGATATGAGATAGATAGATAGATAGATAGATAGATAGATAGATAGATAGATAGATAGATAGATAGATAGGAGATAGATAGATAGGAGATAGATAGATAGATAGATAGATAGATAGATAGATAGATAGATAGATAGATAGATAGACAGATAGATATGAGATAGATAGATATGAGATAGATAGATAGATAGATAGATAGATAGATAGATAGATAGATAGATAGATAGACAGATAGATATGAGATAGATAGATATGAGATAGATAGATAGATAGATAGATAGATAGATAGATAGATAGATAGATAGATAGATAGATAGATAGATAGATATGAGATAGATAGATAGATAGATAGATAGATAGATAGATAGATAGATAGATAGATATGAGATAGATAGATAGATAGATAGATAGATAGATAGATAGATAGATAGATAGATAGATAGATAGATAGATAGATATGAGATAGATATGAGATAGATAGATAGATAGATAGATAGATAGATAGATAGATAGATAGATAGATAGATAGATAGATAGATAGATAGATAGATAGATGGATATGAGATAGATATGAGATAGATAGATATTAGATAGATAGATAGATAGATAGATAGATATGAGATAGATAGATAGATAGATAGATAGATAGATAGATAGATATGAGATAGATAGATAGATAGATAGATAGATAGATAGATAGATAGGAGATAGATAGATAGGAGATAGATAGATAGATAGATAGATAGATAGATAGATAGATAGATAGATAGATAGATAGATAGATAGATAGATAGATAGATAGATAGACAGATAGATATGAGATAGATAGATATGAGATAGATAGATAGATAGATAGATAGATAGATAGATAGATAGATAGATAGATAGATAGATAGATAGATAGATAGATAGATAGATAGATAGATAGATAGATATGAGATAGATAGATAGATAGATAGATAGATAGATAGATAGATAGATAGATAGATAGATAGATAGATAGATAGGAGATAGATAGATATTAGATAGATAGATAGATAGATAGATAGATAGATAGATAGATAGATAGATAGATAGATAGATAGATAGATAGATAGATAGATAGACAGATAGATATGAGATAGATAGATAGATAGATAGATAGATAGATAGATAGATAGATAGATAGATAGATATACAATTTTATTTGATTTTATAAATAAATCGAACAAAAGATACAACTCAAGCCTAAAACTAATATAAACATAAATTGATATATTATATAAAAAGTACATTTTAATGCCAGCTTAAGAATTATATTCGTACCATTAAGCCCCTTCCATACATATTCAAATTTAGGCCATAAATACTCCAAGAAGGATTTTAGCTGAAATAGATGAATCACAGAAAACAGAACACAGTAAGGAAATAGGAATTAGCACAGAAATAGAGTGTAAAATAAGTAAGCGCTTTTACCAGAGAAACGCAGAAATCTAATCGTATAAGTGCTACTTATCTCTGGTCTTTCCTCCCCTCCAGTGATAGATCATGTGACCACACCATTATATATTTATGATTTCATTTTACACAGCCAGATCCAAGGCTGGAGGTATGTCATACAAACGTGTTTGACTGCAGTTATTCTCCAGGAGTGCAAAAACCACAAACGCTTCACCTCAACATTTGTCTATGTTTTTAGGAGGACAGTCTAATATATAGGATCTATATGAAAACTCCCCGTGCAGTCCATTGCTATATAGTTCAAATATTATGTTTAACGTTAAAAAGCATTATTTTTTTTTCTCTCTAATAAATGTACAGACTCTATCCAAAAAATGGTCATCTATAATTTTCCAAAATAATAATTAAAAAAACGAATCCAAAATATTTTTTTACTTTATATTTTATAAAACAATACATAAAAAAATAAACAATAAATCTAACTATAAATAGGTTTTATATTAATAATAAAATAGGATATAAATAAAACTAAATAGAATATTAAAAAACGACATTTAAATTTTATATGAATATAAAACAAACATAATTATCAAACGACATATATTTTATATTAACAATATAAATAATAAATCTAAGTGATATAATAATAAAACTACACTCATTTAAAAACAAAAACATGTGAGTAATAATAAAACTGTACAAATAATTTGATATCAATAATATACATAATAAAACTGAAACTAAGTAACAAACAAAATAATATGATTTTTGTTCAAATAAAAAAATAAAATACAGAAATAAAGAACTATTTTTTAACCTCTTTTTTGCAGTTTTTATGTATGTATACATTTAAAAAAAAAAAAAACACCTGCAAAGGTATTAAAGTGGTAGTTTTGATTTCATTTAGGATTGAACCCAACTCGGTGCTTCAAAAATACTACAAAGAAACCTAAATGTCAAATGTTTTTGAAAGACCTTTTCCGAAATAGTTCTTTGAAAAACTTTGAAGTACAGTAGTGTCCCCTGAGCATATAAGTTTCAGAAGTGCCACTGACCATTAAGGCACAGCTAACATGAAAATGACTACAATTGAGATTGATATCCTATTAAAAAGGGACTAAATGAGCAAAAGCAAGATATTTTATAATTTTGGAGTAAACTTATCAATAATTCCATACCCTTAAATGGCCTTGTAGTGAGTTACCAGTACATGTCCAAATGACATGAAACCATGATCATGTTATCAATACCAGGAGGTTATGTGTAAAGTATAATACCAAAGTATTTAAAGAATCTTCATAGTACATAAAACTAGTGTTAAAAGTACAAAACAGGCATCACATATGTTATAAACCCTGCATCATTAGGTCTGTGAGTAATGTACGTATTCACCTATTTATCTTACAAGGCTAAAAGTAGGGAAAGATGGATGCATAAAGAGACCTCTGGATAGTTTTAAAAAAATTTGCTGTGGTACTTACACATATGGAGTGGCCTTCATCATGCTGTTTACCAGCTGTTACAAAACTACAACTCCCAGCATGCATGGACAGTGTGTGACAGTCAAGGCATACTGGGGGTTGTAGTTTTGCAATAGCTAGAAAACCACAGGTTGAAGATCACTACACATAGCAGATGGTCAAAATAATAAAAAACAAGAAACTTCAATAATTGTTGACACCTCTGCTACAAAATACTACTCTTAACATTAGACACATGAAAGAATTGGAATATCACTCCTAGTGCAGAACATGACAAATCCTGCACGCTGTAAGAAATTGCTATAGCTGACGTGTGTATACGGTATATCGATGACGTACATAAGGGATTATGACTTGTATTTCATCAGACACTTCACATATGATCTCCCTGCTGATGCACCGAGCAGTGCAGGCTATGTTTAGTGCCAGCAGACAATCTCAGGGTTTGGTTCCTTACACCTAGAACAGTTATCCTTTCTGCTGAAACCTCCAGCCTTTCCAAACAGCAAGTGAGGGAATGGAAAGCCATAAATAGAGGTACAGATCAATAGATTTGACTAAGAAAGCGTTTGCATCCTCAGGGGTAAAGATCATTGTGTTTCTAAGTGGCTCAGAGATATGATCCCTCTCCACTGTGAATGGAATGGAAACTGGATGCCATCACAGGGAGATGCAAGTGCTGCTGTGGTGAGGTAATGTGGGAAAGAATAGCACAGAGAGCAATGGAATCCTGTCCCCATGAATCTTCATGGACATGGGAAACATTAACATTCTCCTGGTCTGTGGAGAGTTGGGAAATATTTTTTTTGTCCTTATTTACATTAAGATTAAACTGGTGGGGGTTTCCCTTGTGCCATAGGGCAAGTAATTACTCCTATTTTTAAAGTTCATGTCCTATAACCTGCACCACAAGATTGTTAGGGGGTGGAGTGTTCCTCAATAGCAAAAATGTCACCATATAAATAAAAGTCAATGAGATAAAACATGACAACAGCACTTGCAAGCTCCTTGTGGCATCATTAGTTGTCACTGGCCTTACTCCACACAAAGGTTAAATGGTATGTACACCTTTAAAAAAGTTGTAACATGTTAAATGTTATCAATTGGGGTCTGAGAACCGAAAACCCTATCTTTGCTAGAACAAAGAGCACAGCTCCCCTCTTCTGACATGTCTGTTTTAGTAAATAATTTTATTCCTCATGGGATAACAATTCTGAAGCACTATTTCTTGCTACTCTGTGTTGTAACGCTCCTCTGTTATCCCTCCGAGAAATTTATGAATAAATTGACAACTGGGTGCTACCAGTCAGGGGTGTGTCCCTTCACAATCTGACACTGTCCAATTAGTGCGGAGAGTGAGACTGTAGGGACACGCCCCTTTGACAAGGGGAATGGTAACAGCCAGTTGACTATTCATAAATTTCTAGGATGAACAACAGAGGAAAGACACAACAAAGTGTTCTAAAAATTTTGAGGGCTCTCCCCCTTAATCTGTACAAAACATGTACACACATCCACTTACACACAGAGCATTAATATGATCTAATAGGTTATTTGTTAATCACCCTATAAGAAATAGAGCTTATGGGTAAGTGATGGTCTTCAAAGTTTTCTCCAAATCTTGTTCTATTCTGCTGGACCATTGGGGCCCATTATTGAGTCAGAGCCTGGGCTAGCTAGTCCTCTGGTGGGCCAGTCCGAACGTGGAATCATATTTATAGAATTTCGCTTATATACTTTAATTACTGAGACTGTTTCATTTCACAGAGTACAGCTTGAAATATTTTACCTCTGGGCTGTGCCAGTTTCTTATTGACTATTGCATTACTCAGCAGCCTATAGACCGTAGTGATAAAGTGGTCGCTGGACGTTCATTTACCAGGGAAAAAAACGGTTTGCTGCTTTTGTCTTGTATTTAAATACCCCGGTCAAGGCAGAGTAACTTGTGCAGTTTTCCTGCCATGGCATCCAGAAACTGGGGCATGTGGCCCATCAGCTCCCCTCTAACTACGCTCCTGTATATTTAAAAAAAAAAAAAAAAAAAATTGCTCTAAAGCCTTAAAGTGAATTTTCTTCTTTTGTCATAATGGGATTTTTAAGTAATCCCCTTGTCTAAACAAAGAATAAAATGATAAAATACTTACTTCCTGCAGTCCCCACTAGAGGGTGCTTAGGAGCTAACTGCATGCTGTTTGTATTAACATTATACAGTAAGATCCTAAACTCCCCCTAGTGGTGGCTGCAAGAAGCCAGAATCTTATCATTTAACTCTGTCTAGACCGGGAATTTTCTGGTCTTTTTTGTTATCTCTTACAGCTCTTGCATACGACAGCGATCGGGCCATGAAAAACTGTCCATATGTCGGCCAGATTTCCCTGCCCGACCACGGTACAATGGGGCACCTGGCATCAGTCTCTTTCTCCCCACGGAACTGCTGTTCTGTACTGAACAAAATGGTACAGTACGGAACAGTGGTTCCATAGGGAGGCGGGAAATCCCAGCATTAGAAATGTCTAGAACACCTGGAATCCCGTTCACCTGTACTGTGGTCGGGCCTGGAAATCCGGCCGACACACAGACAGTTTTTCATGGCCCGATCGCGGTCGTGTGCAAGAGCGGTTAAGCAAAATAGTAGGACACAATTCTGCAAACACAGAACATAACCCTTAGGGCATGTTCACATGGAGTAATTTGTGGGCATAAAAAAAATCTACAAAAAAGAAATTTTTTGCCGTTTTTAATTGATGCTTTATTTTTTTTACATGTTTTTGATGCGTTTTTAATATTCATTTTTTTAATACTGTACTTAAATACCTGGGCCTTTTGGGGTGTGTTTAAAAATGTACTGACCTAAAAAATATGCGCCACATATTTTGTGCACATTTAAAGAGGCTCTGTCACCACATTATAAGTTCCATGTCTCCTGGATAATGGGATCGGCGCTGTGATGTAGATAACAGTGGTTTTTATTTAGAAAAACAATACATTTTGAGCAAGTTATGATCTATTTTAGATTTATGCTAATCACTTTCTTAATAGACAACTGGGCGTGTTTTTACCTTTTGACCAAGTGGGCGTTGTAAAGAGAAGTGTATGACGCTGACCAATCAGCGCCATTCATGTCCATTTGTACTCACACACAGCGTGATCTCTCGAGATCATGCTGCGCTGTCACATACACACACATTAACTTTACTTAAGTGTCTTGAGAATGAATAGACATCGCCTCCAGCCAGGACGCGATGTCTATTCACACTCCCGACACTCCGGTAACGTTTGTGTGGGACTTACTCAAGATCACGCTTGCTGTCATTAAGTCCCACACAAACATTACCAAAGTGTCGGGAGTGTGAATAGACATCGTGTCCTGACTGGAGGTGATGTCTATTCACTCTCAAGACACTTAAGTAAAGTTAACGTGTGTGTATGTGACAGTACAGCATGATCTCGCAAGATCAGGCTGTGTGCGAGTACACAAATGGACATGAATATGGCACTTATAATGTGGTGACAGAGCCTCTTTAAGCATACCAAAATAGAATAGCAAGCAAGCTTTTTTTTTAGCAGCAACTCACAGTCTCCATTGACTTCAATGGGAAAATTTGGAGCAATTTCGGTTGGGATTTTTTTTCACGCGATGCGTTATTTAATCACGCCTGCGTAAACAAACCTGCCATATGAGCTAATGGGGCGTATTCCTATTGAAGTCCATCGGAAGCAGTAAAACGCCATGAAATGCACATTAAAAAAAAACTGCTGTGGGAACATAGCCTGAAGACCCTTTCACACCGGACAATTATCGAGCAGACGCTCATTCATAGAAGGCTCTTGCTGATAATTGCCCTGTGTAAACAGGGCAGCGATCAGAAGATGAACGAGCCAACGCTCGTTCATCAGCTGATCGTATAGTTTTAAAAAAGTAAAATATTATCGTTGTCGGCAGCACATCGCCCTGTGTAAACGCGCTGCTGACATGATAAGAATGTATGGGGACGAGGGATTTGCGTAACGACCGCTCATCCCCATCCATAGCTCCTTGTGACAGGAGCAAAACGAGCGCCGATCAATGAGCCGTCTTGTTGATCCGCGCTCGTTTACACAGCCCAGGACGGGCATTGTAAAAGGACCTTTACAGTTGTCTCAGTCCAGGCTTCAGCTGAGAGATTTGAGGCTTTTGTTCTTTTTTAAACTCCTCTATAAACTGTAAGAAGAAAAAAAAGTGCAGTAAAAAGCAGACAAAGGGTGTCAACGGCAGGCGTGCTGATAAAAATATTGATCTCTGGTGATTACATATAAGGATTGCTTTCAGTCGTCCTAAAATTTTACTTCTTTTGGTATAAATCTCTGCTGCTTTTACTGCACAGCTTAACAGTCTCCTCCGTACCAAAGGATAAAGAAAAAAAAAAAAAAGCCAGTCTGCAATCAAACCTGCTGCAGCGACCCTTTTCCGGGCGCATCAATAACGCCGAGAAGTTTTATTTAGGTAAAAGCTGTGCATACAAGTAGAGGAGCCAAAAATATTGATTCCGGCCTAAAACATATGGACGTCCATATGGGAAAAAGGGATTCCTGGCCAGAAAACCAAAGTTGCAATTTTTATCCCTATATGGTGCAATTTTGTCCCTCCGTAGAACATTGCTGTGAGTCTGCAGATTAGAATACAATAAATTAACAGGCAAATTTCCGAGGCCGTCCCAGTGCATTAGATTTACGAATAGTGGAGTGCTTACATATTCCTATCCCCTTAATCCTTTTCATCACTTAATAGCTCTGAAAGTAATGGATTTTCTTTTTGAAAAAGGAGAAATACCCATTATAAATCAGTCTTTTCTCACTTTCCAAATACTGTATGGATATTCTTAACTTTCTATTTAAATAAGGTCATGTGATGCGTTGTCTCGGAATAAGTATATTGAGTAGTCAGAAGTTTTGATAAAGGAGGTGCAGAGGTAGCAGTCGCACCCAGGCCCTAGAGGAAAGGGGCCCAGAGACCCCTCTGCCGCATAAGAAGACACTACGCCATTATAAATTGCATTTAATACACGAGGTGGGGGGGTTCTGATTCCAAGGAGCTTAAAGTTACCCCTCAGTAGAGGGAGTACCGGTAAATTCCTATAATCCGGAATATAAGAAATGTAGCAGAAGACTGAACAGAGACAGCAAAAAACAAAGCCATAGTAGATGATTTTGGTTACTTTCTTCTTGAAGGTTCTCTATCCTTTGATATAGTTTTTTTTTTTTTTTTTTTTATTACTGCCCGATAATCCAGGATATTTGATAATCTGGAATCTTTCAGGTCCTATTGATGCCAGATTAAAGGAATTTTAAATGTATATAGAATGGACAACTTAATCCAGAAAAAAAGGCTAAGTTTACATTTAGTTTGGCATATACACCACATAAACCCAAGGGCGTCCATAGGATATAATCGGTCCAAGGTATACAAAAAGATAGTCTTTACAGGATACACTTGGGTGGTATACATTGCATTTCTTTTACAGTGTTAAAAGTGTACTTGGCGACACTTTTAAATATTAAAGGGTAACTAAACGTTCAACAAACTTCTAACATGTCATAGTGATATATCAGAAGTTTTGATTGGTGGGGATCCGAGCACTGAGTCCCCCACCTACCGCTAAAACGAAGCCGCAGAAAGGCTTGTGCGAGTGCTAAGCCGCTTCGTTTCTGTTCGGCTTTTTCCGGAATTCAATGTAGCGGTGTACGGACTCAATAGAAAGTCTATGAGCCCATACTCCGATATATAGACTTTCCGAAAAAAGCCGAACAGAAACGAAGCGGCTGACCGCTCACATGAGCACTTCTGCGACTTACTTTTAGCCATTGGTGGGGGTCTCAGTGCTCGGACTTCCACCAATCAAAAATTCTGACATATCACTATGACACGTCAGAAGTTTGTTGAATGTTTAGTTACCCTTTAAGGTATCCCAGAAAAAAAGATACACAACAGCGTATGTTTTTTTTTATGGGAAACAGTGGGTAGCGTATTTACCTGTATGACACACAGTTGCATAAGTTAGCGCCATATGTTCTGTGTTTAGGACAACATTTTCTATGATTAAGGGAAAAAAACGAGATGTGAACATAACCTTAGAGGGGCTTTCCCATGAAGGACATGTCAGATAGATATGGGTCCCACCTCTGGGACCCGAACCTATCTCTTGTATGGGGCCCCTGTGGACCTTTATCTTTCTTCCGAAACCTTGTTTATTTCTCCAAATATGGAGGTGTTTCAGATGATATTCTTAATATCCGGGGTTAACACGGCTTATTCTGCCCAGATAGACAGACTTTTTGAAGAAGATATTGAAAAATGATTTAAAGAGGACCCAGTGTCACCACTCCTGACATGTCTATTTTAAGAAATACTTCCCCGAGAAATAAGAATTTGTTCGAGGGATTTTTTTTCTCATAACTCAGTGTTGTGCTGTTCCTCTTTTATTCCTCTTGAATATTTTTGAATAAATTGACAACTGGATGTTACCATTCCCCTTGTCAAAGTGGCGTGTCCCTACACAGTCTCAAGGCCCTATTACACTGGCTGATAATCGGCAGGTGCAGCGAGCACCGATCAATGAGAAATCGTTGATCGGCGCTCATTTGCTCCTGTCACACGGAGCTATGGATGGGGACGAGCGTTCGTTTGTCCGATCTCTCGTCCCCATACATTATCATGACGTCAGCGCGTCTCCCTGTTTACACATCAAGATGTGCTGCCGACAACGATAATATTTAACTTTTTTAAAACGATACGATCATCAGACGAACGAGCGTTTCCTCGTTCATCTACTGATCGCTGCCCTGTTTACACAGGGCAATTATCGGCAACTAGTATTATATGAACGCTCGTCTGCCTGATAATCGCCCAGTGTTAAACCCCCTTCACTCGGTCAGCACTGATTGGACATTGTCGGTCTGTGTAGGGACACACCCCCCCCCCCCCAATTAGTAACACCCAGATGTCAATGTATTCATAAATTTCTAGGAGGAATAACAAAGGAACGGAACAATGTAGAGTTCTAAGAAAACATGTTCCAGAATTTTTATTTAACCCCTTAACGACGAGCAACGGATATATCCGTCGCTCTGATCGGGTGGGTACTGCCAGTGTACCCACACCATTAGCGGCAGGAGCACAGCTGTTATATACACAGCCTGGCTCCTGCACTAACTGCCGGAATCGAAGCGAGCTCCAATTCCGGCAGTTTAACCTATTAGATGCCACAGTCAACAGCGACAGCGGCATCTAACGCGTTTGACAGAGGGAGGGAGCTCCCTCTGTCACCCCATCGGCGCCCCCGCAAAGAAATTGCGGAGAGCCGTCGGATTTCCATGGCAGCCGGGAACCTAACAAAGGCCCCCAGGTCTGTCTTCAGCAAATGCCTGTTAGACCTAATAGGTTGCCTGTCAGTTTTACACTGACAGTATATCAAAACATTATTGCCTAAGTATACCAAAGCATTATATATGCGATCAACAGATCGCATAGTGAAGTCCCCTGGTGGGACTAAAAAAAAAAAAAAAGTAAAGCAGTTCAATAAAGTTTGTGAAAAAAAATAAAATTTGCAGTCAAAATAAAATAAAACTTTTATTTAGTAAACTTTTTATTTAGTAAAAGTGTCAAAACAAAATCACACATACACATATATGGTATCCCCGCGATCGTAACAACTTGAAAAATAAAATGAACACATTAATTAAACCGGCGGATGAACGGCGTCCAAAAAAACGCAAAAAAACAACGACAAAATTCTCTTTTCTCCCATTCCCCCCATAAAAACTTAAATAAAAGTTAATCTATAAGTCCTATGTACCCCAAAATAGTACTAATGAAAACTACACATTGGCCCTCAAAAATCAAGCCTACATACGGCCACATTGACGGAAAAATAAAAAATTACGTCTCTTGGAATGCGGCGATGCAAAAACAAGTAATTTTTTTCTAAAAGGGTTTTTATTGTGCAAACGTAGGAAAGCATATAAAACCTTTACATATTTGGTATCCCCGTAATCGTGCCGACTCATAGAGTTAACATGTTATTTACGATGCATAGTAAACGGCGTCAATTTAGAAAGTGAAAATCAATGCTGGAATAGCGGCTTATTTTCAATTCTCTCCTAAAATAAAGTTAATAAAAGTTAATCAATATATTGTAAGCATCTAAAAATGGTACAATTACAAAATACAACTCGTCCTGCAAAAAACAAGTCCTTATACGGCGATGTCGACGGAATAAAAAAAAAGTTACGACTCTTGGAATGCGACCGTGAAAAAACAATCCTTGGTCATTAACGTGCAAAATGGCCTGGTCATTAAGGGGTTAAATAAAGTTTATGGAAAAAAAAAAATACAAAAAGAAAAAAAAAAAAGATTACAGACAAATAAAATAAAACCAATTTTTTCCCCAAAAAGTGGTTTTATTTAGTAAAAGTGTAAAAAAATAAATAACGCATACACATATGGTATTGCCGCGATCGTAAAGACTCAAACAATAAAGTTAACACATTAATTAAACCACCGGATGAACTGCGTCCAAAAAAACCGCAAAACACCAATGGTAAAATTCCTTTTTTCTTCCATTCCCATCATAAAAAATAAAAGTCAACCAATAAGTCCCATGTACCCCAAAATACTACCAATGAAAACTACACCTTATCCCGCAAAAAAAAACACAGCTCACATGTGGCCACATTGACAGAAAAATAAAAAAGTTACGGCTCTTGTTTTTGCATCGCCACATTTCAAGAATTGTTTTTTTAAAAGGGTTTTTATTTTGCAAATGTAGGAAAACATAAAACCTTTACATATTTGGTATCCACGTAATCGTGCCGACCAATGGAATAAAGGTAACGTGTTATTTATGCCGCATAGTGAATGGCGTAAATTTATAACGTGAAAAACTATGCTGGAATAGCCGTTTATTTTCAATTCTTTCTTAAAATAAAGTTAATAAAAGTTAAAGAGGCTCTGTCACCAGATTTTGCAACCCCTATCTGCTATTGCATGTGATCGGCGCTGCAATGTAGATTACAGTAACGTTTTTATTTTTAAAAAACGAGCATTTTTGGCCAAGTTATGGCCATTTTTGTATTTATGCAAATGAGGCTTGCAAAAGTCCAAGTGGGCGTGTTTAAAGTAAAAGTCCAACTGGGCGTGTATAATGTGTGTACATCGGGGCGTGTTTACTACTTTTACTAGCTGGGCGTTGTGTATAGAAGTATCATCCACTTCTCTTCACAACGCCCAGCTTCTGGCAGTGCAGACACAGCGTGTTCTCGAGAGATCACGCTGTGACGTCACTCACTTCCTGCCCCAGGTCCTGCATCGTGTCAGACGAGCGAGGACACATCGGCACCAGGCGACAGAGGCTACAGTTGATTCTGCAGCAGCATCGGCGTTTGCAGGTAAGTCGATGTAGCTACTTACCTGCAAATGCTGATGCTGCTGCAGAATCAACTGTAGCCTCTGGTGCCGATGTGGCCGACACGATGCAGGACCTGGGGCAGGAAGTGAGTGACGTCACAGCGTGATCTCTCGAGAACACGGCTGTGTCTGCACTGCCAGAAGCTGGGCGTTCTGAAGAGAAGTGGATGATACTTCTATACACAGCGCCCAGCTAGTAAAAGTAGTAAAAACGCCCCGATGTACGCACATAATACATGCCCACTTGGACTTTTGCAAGCCTCATTTGCATAAATACAAAAATGGTCATAACTTGGCCAAAAATGCTCGTTATTTAAAAATAAAAACGTTACTGTAATCTACATTGCAGCGCTGATCTGCTGCAATAGCAGATAGGGGTTGCAAAATCTGGTGACAGAGCCTCTTTAATCAATATATTATATGCACCCAAAAATGGTACAATTAAAAAATACAACTCGCCCCACAAAAAACAAGCCCCGATATGGCTATGTCGACGGAATAAAAAAAAAAAAGTTACGACTCAGGGTATGTTCACACGCAAACTCAAAAACTTCTGAAAATACAGAGTGGTTTTCAAAGGAAAACCGCTCCTGATTTTCAGACGTTTTCTGAGCAACTTGCATTTTTCACGACCGTTTTTGGAGCTGTTTATCTATAGATTCTATGAGAAACCGCTCCAAAAACGTCCCAAGAAGTGACCTGCACTTCTTTTTCCCGGTCGTTATTGTTTACCCAGCCAATTTTCAAACAGCCGGGTAAAAAAACGTCCCGTTAGAACAAAACGCAGTTTTTCCCATTGAGATCAATGGGCAGATGTTTGGAGGCTTTCTGCTTCCGATTTTTCTACTGTCTTTCGGCAGTTGAAGGCCCGAAAAACAGACGAAAATAAGCCGTGTGAACATACCCTTAGAATGTGACAGTGAAAAAACAAAAAATAATCCCTGATCATGAACGTGCAAAATGGCCTGGTCATTAAGGGGTAAGGCTTCATTCACATCTGCCTCAGGGCTCCGTTCCGACGTTTCGTCTGAGCTTTCCGTCGGAACGGAGCCCTGACTGACAAAAACTGAGACCATAGGATTCCATTTCCATCACCATTGATTTCAATGGTGACGGATCCGGTGCCAATGGTTTCAGTTGGTCTCTGTTGTGCAAGGGTTCCATTGTTTTGATGGGATGAATAGCGCAGTCAACTACGGTATTCATCCCATCAAAACGATGGAACCCTTGCACAACGGTGATCAACTGAAACCATTGGCACCAGATCCGTCACCATTGATATCAATGGTGATGGAAACGGAAACCTATAGTTTTAGTTTGTGTCAGTCAGGGCTCCATTCCGACGGAAAGTTCAGACGGAACGTCAGAACGGAGCCCTGACACAAATGTGAACGATGCCTTAATTGGGAATACAAGTATTTACTAAAACAGACAAGTCATAATTTTTAGAGTTGACTATATGTGGGGATGTGGGCCTCTGTATACAGGGGTGGGGTCGAGACTATATGTGGGGATGTGGGCCTCTGTATACAGGGGTGGGGTCGAGACTATATGTGGGGATGTGGGCCACTATATACATGGGTGGTCTATATGGGGATGTGTGGCACTATGTACAGGGGGGTATCAGCCAGTGACGATGGTTTTCATGGCAGCCTGGGCACCTAATGAAGGCCCCCAGGTCTGCCATCCTTGAACTACTTTGAAGCCCTGCCAGAGAGACGGTCAGTATCACGATATACGGCAATACATTATTATTGCAGTATATCATGCAATATCAAGCGATCCAACGGTCAATGGTTCAAGTCCTCTAGGGGGACTAATAAAAACAAAAACTTAAATAAAAAGTTTTTTATAATGTACAAAAAAATTTTAAATTAAAAAGTTAAAAACAAAAAACCCTTTTCCCATTTTTTCCCTATAGCAAAGTTTAAAAAAATAAAAATAGTTAACATAAATGGCATAGCCGTGTCCGTAGTTTAACCCGCTCTGCGAACACCGTTTAAAAAAATAAAATAAAAAGTGAGCAAAAAGTCGCATATACCCCCAAATGGTATCACTGAAAACTACAGCTCGTCTTGGCAGTAACTACCCCTAGGAAAAGACAGTCAAAGGGCCCCAATGTAAGAGCAGTATATGGAACCCCTTCTTCCCGATAGCTAAGCATAGAGAATTCCCCCTACGTCTCTTTATATCCATCCATCAAGAATTGTGAGCCATGAAATTCATTAGCTCAGTGCCTCACATGCAATCTAATAGACCGTAGGAAGCTGTTTTTAAAGAAACAGTGGCCCCATAGCCTCCTAGGCTGGCCTATTGCTGTAGGAAAAGCCTTAGAATTGTGACCCCTAAGTTTCCTTATGATCGTTAATAATACATAAGCAACAGAAGAGGAGTTTAATGGTATTAATTGGGAGGATTTGCAGGATCGGTAAGCAGGGGCAGAACTTAAAGCTTCAGGGTCTTAATGCAAAATCTGTACATAAGCACCTACTTACCATGTACCATTTATAACCTTTTGGGCCCCCTCAGGCTTCATGGCCTGGTTACAATTGCTACCTCTTCACTCTCCTGGATGTAAGCAACTTTTTGCCCCGATCCCTAGCTTTCCCTCTAATCGGCCACTATTTTTGAACACCCTTCATTGGTTATCCTGCACACTTATCCCGCAGGCACGCTTGGTATACTGTACGCTGTTCCTGAGACAGACAGTATCCCTCTTATTTATAACCGAGGGATGATTCAGGGAGAGGTTGGCGTTGCTTGCCAACATGTTTGCAGAGACAGTGCGGTCAAGTGGTCAGGAGCTGAGCTGATGTTAATTAGCAATGAAATGAGGAATGAACTGGAATTATCCCTGAGACTAATCAATGGGAAAATCACTCCGAGCAGGCAGCTTAATGAAGTACTATACAGCTGTTTATTTTTGTCTATTTTTTAAAACCAGCAAAAAAAAATAAAAAAAATATCACTATTAATTAGAAAAATATGGATGATGTTCCTTTTCCGCACTCTCTGGTATCTGTTCCAGCGCCTTCAGTTTTATCCAACAATTATTACACTCACTGCATGTAGTGGCTGTCAAATCTGCCTCTAGGGAACCCCCCGCGATTCTGTTTTGTGAGACAATCAGAGGATGTACAGGCATAATATTTACATATGAATAGGATTTGATTCTGGTCCTATTACATATCTCCGAAAAGCAACCTCGAAAGAATTGGGTGGTGGGGAGGGGGGGTGGGGTATGAGCCATTATAACAGGACCTGCTATGCATACATAGTAAGACACATCTACATGCATGGTTTGGCTGTAAGTTATGTCCCAAATGGCTGAAGCCTTCATGCAAATCTGCAGCAAGAAATGCTCAGTGCAAGATCCCAGTAGTCTTGTCATATTAAGAATTACGAAGAGAACGAAGCGCAACCCCGAAACGTGAAGGAAAAAACAACAGCATATTGACCTAAGGTTAGTGATCACAACCATAACGACCATATTAAATATTACTGTCCTTTAAAATACAATCTCAGGGTTGGTAAACTCAACCACATAGGCATGTCCAGAAAGTCTACACAGTCTTGCATATAACAATAAGATTTGGGTCATAGTATGGGCCATGTGACAAAATATTGGACGCCGTCAGCTCCTCTTTTGTAGTCATCGAGCGTCCCAGGAATTAAAAGAGTTCTTCCCATCTAAGATATTTACGGGATATCCACGGGATGTGCCATATATGTCTAATGAATGCAGATCCCAGCTCAATGGAGATTTGATGGCGGATGTACGCAGCTCTCCACATTGATTCCTATGGGAGTTATAAAAACAGCTGAGCCAAGGAGGACGGGGACCAGTGACCCTCATTCTAGTGATAGATCTGGGTCCTAAAGTTGGGGCCTGCAACTATTAGACATTTATGGCATATCCCATGGATATGCCATTAAAGTCATAGATGGGATTACCCATTTACCTTGTTGGGAAACCGGAGCTAAACAGCGAAGAGCACATACTAGTCCTTCTCAATGAATTAGAATATCATCAAAAAGTTAATTTATTTCAGTAATTCACACAGTGTGATCTATTTCCTGCATTTTTTTCTTTTAATGTTGATGATTATGGTAACAGTTAATGAAAACCCATAATTTAGTCTCTCAGAAAATTAGAATATGAAATAAGCCCAATTTCAAAAAAAAATTTTTATACCGAAATGTTATCCTACTGAAAAATATGTACAGTATCTGCCCTCAATACTTGGTTGGGGCTCCTTTTGCATGAATTACTTCATCAATGCGGCGTGGCATGGAGGTGATCAGCCTGTGGCACTGCTGAGGTGTTATGGAAGCGCAAGTTGCTTTGATAGCGGCCTTCAGCTCGTCTGCATTGTTGGGTCTGGTGTCTCATCTTCCTCTTGACAATACCTCAGATTCTCTATGGGGTTCAGGTCAGGCGAGTTTGCTGGGCAATCAAGCACAGTGATACGGTGGTTATTGTAACGTCCGTGGTCGCTGACCACGAACTCCTTCCATCCAGTCGACGCCCTTCTCTCCTGTGTCCTGTAACCTGTATCCTGATCTAGTGCCGTGCTGTTGCCATGCTATATACCACGCCTGTCCTGCTACTCCACGCCTGACGTCTACCTGCTGCCTAGTCCCAGCCAAGCCTGCCTTGCTACTGTCCGAGCTGCCACAGGTACCCTATATGAACTATAGACTCTGATCTGCGCCCTGTTGGCCAGCTGCCATACCACCAAGGCGGTACGGCCCAGAGGGTCCACGAACCCCATGTGACAGTTATTACACCAGGTATTGGTACTTTTGACAGTGTTGGCAGGTGTCAAGTCCTGCTGGAAAATGAAATCAGCATCTCCATAAAGCTTGTCAGCAGGGGGAAGCATGAAGTGCTGGGAAATGTCCTGGTAGACGCTGCGCTGACTCTGGACCTGATATAACACAGTGACCAACACCAGCAGATGACATGGCCCCCAAACCATCACTGACTGCGGAAACTTCACACTGGACTGCAAGACACTTGGATTGATGCCTCTCCACTCTTCCTCCAGACTCTGGGACCATGATTTCCCAATGAAATGCAAAATTTATTTTGTGAAGTTTCCACAGTCCGGGATGAAGCAACCTGGGCTTCCATAACACCTCAGCAGTGCCACAGGCTGATCGCCCCATGCCACGCCGCATTGATGCAGTAATTCATGCCTCGACAAAGTATTGAGGGCAGATACTGGACATACTTTTCAGTAGGAAAACCTTTCGGTATTAAAAATAATTTTTTAAATTGGGCTTATTTAATAATCACATTTTCTTAGACTAAATTTTGGGTTTTAATTAGCGGTTACCATAATCATCAAAATTAAAAGAAAAAAATGCTGGAAATAGATCACTCTGTGTGTAATGAATCTATAGAATATATGAGAGACACTTTTTGAATTGAATTACTGAAATAAATTAACTTTTTGAAATTCTAATTCATTGAGAAGGACTAGCATATGAAGTAACAGGGTCATTATGCCATCTGACTACTTTGATGGCAGCCTTTAAAACTATTGAGCTCAGGGGTTATTGGAAGCCGAGGCTGGCTTAAGGATTACTACAGAATGCTGGTGATCAGAGGTTAATGATTATATCCCTGGTGGTCTAGTATGCTTCAGGAGTTAATATGTTGCATTCCTGGTTGTCTATGGGGGTCTTATGGTTCCCTGGTGGTCTAGTGGGGTAAATGGTTCATACCAGCAGCTCTAGTGGTCAAGTGTAGTGAAGTGGTTATTCATAGCTGGTGCCCAGTGGGTCACTCCCTTCTCAATGCTCCGGCTCTACACTAATCATAGAGATCAGTACAGGACAGGGAATAGAGCAGATCTCTATGATCAGACAGAAGACTTCTTCATGAGTACTCTGCCCCATCGCTAAGAAAGTTGTTCGGTTAGTTAAACGACTTTTGCACCCTTAACTCTAGAATTTCTCACCATCAGTCAGTAACTTTCTCATAGATCATAGAAATAGGAATGGATCCCAATGCTAAGGGGGGGGGGGGGGTTGACGGAAAGAATCCCTGAGGAATTATTTGGGATTTTATCCATTCTCTTTTGTAATCAGATCCAGAGGCTTAACTTGTTGCGCTTGGGCCTCAACCTTTCATGCGCCATTATGAAGCCTGTATGTAGAAAAGAGGACTTTAATTACCCTCAGGAACCAGGGCCTGGATGCGATTGCTACGTCTGCATTTCCTATAGCTACGCTCTTGCTAGGATCCATTGCAATTTTTGAAGAAACAAGGCGAATTGGAAAGCAGAATTTCCAAATGTAGTCTCAAGGCAGCCTAACAGAAAGTTATACAAGTATCAATTTTAGCCTTAAAATATCCGCTAATCTATGTACACGATACGACTGGCTATAATCAGATGTACTGGTCGTCACGCTGTCCTTGGGAAGACTCTTGCCCAGTTGCTAGATCGGGCTGTAATATACAGATTTAGATACTACTCCTAATCATTCATGATTTCTTAGATGTTAGTAAAGAAGTGTAACATAGTATAGATTATAAGCAGAGTAATATATTGTTATACCCAGGGCCGGCTTTAGGTGTGAGCCCTCGGCCGACAGTCACATAGGACCCCCATCTATACCACTCTTGTTTTTACAAGTAAAGAGCATGTTTTTCTAGGTCTCTCTGCACCAACCGTCCCTGGGCCAAGCCCAATGGGCCCCGATATGTGCCTAGGTTTGCCTTGTGCCGGCCCTGGGAACATGCTGAAAGAAAAGCAATAACTCTTCATACAAAAAAAATTTAATTAATCTGGAGCTTCATGATAAATACAGTAAAAAGGTTTTACTGTGAATATTCATCACTGAACACCTATGATTAATAAATGAGGAATATTAAACATTTCCATGCAAGGACAAAAATGACCTGCAGCTAAAGAGAAAACAAATATGTTTCACTGCTGTGAAGCAGACGAGCGTTCGGAAAAAAGGTCTTAGCTTGTCGAGGACATACTCTACCGGTTACTTACTAAGGAGCAATTAAAGGAGACCCCTTTTACAAATAGATGAAACAAGTATTCAACACGTAAGAGCTAAGCACAGTCTTACTATAATGTGATAATTGCTCAGAAAAATATTACAACTCTTTATCCATTTGTTAAAAAATATGTTTTTTTGCAGCATCATCAAGCTCATTTTATGGCAGCTTAGAGACAACTACAACATGCTGTACATGGAAAATAAAAAACCATCAGGGAACTCCAGAAATTCAGATTTAGATGAGGAAAACATGGGAGGTTAAGTGAGACTTTTATTAATTAGCTAAGGCTCATAAGAAACTATACAATAGACACAAGATTTGAAGTGTCTTCCAGTAAATGGAATCTGAAGTCTATTGTCGGATGATGGCACGGCCTAAATCAAATTGAGATACAAAAATACGGCCAAAAAACTCCAAACTCCACCTGCTAGGGAGATGGAATAGGGGGAGTTTAGGAAGTCCATACTAGTGATCGGAAACGATGACATCATCAACCCACTGAGGTTCAGGGATCAACATACTAGTAATCAGAGCAGGGGGCATGATCAAGCTACTGAGGTTCAGGGATCAACAGACTGGTTATCGGTGATAGGGCTATTATCAAACTTACGAGATTAAGGGATCAACATATTAGTAATCAGGGGTGGGACCATCATCAACCTAAAGAAGATCAGGGATCAACATACTAGTAATCAGGGGTGGGACCATCATCAACCTAACTAAGATCAGGGATCAACATACTAGTAATCAGGGATGGGGCCATCATCAACCTAACAATTCAAGAATTGACATACTAGTGATCAGGGGCGGGTTTCATCATAAACCTAACATGGATCAGGGATCAATATACTAGTAATCAGGGGTGGGACATCAACCTAATGAAGATCAGGGATCAACATACTAGTAATCAGGGGTGGGGCCATCAACCTAATGAAGATCAGGAATCAATATACTAGTAATCAGGGGTGGGACCATCATCAACCTACTGAGGTTCAGGGATTAACATACTAGTGATCGGGAATGGGGACAACATCAACCTAAAGAGATTCAGGGGGTTTGGGACCCCCATACTAGTGATTTTTGGCAAACACCCTTTAAAACATATATTTTATTTACTGCTAAAATGCCATGTAATTTGACTAATGTGAAATAATAGAATCTGCTGGGAGATAGCAAATACATTTTACAACACTCATATATATATATATATATTCAACATACAAAATTCTAGTCAACCAGGGTTAGATAATTAACTAGTAACAAGGTGCCAATATCAAATTGCAGGTCACTTCTGGTCTGGTCTGTCTTAGGCATAGCAATGGTCATATATCTGATATACTTTGCTCTGCTAGATTTGTTACTCCACCCACCAGAAAATCGTTAAAGGTGTTGTATGAGATTAGAACAAATTGTCTTTTTGTCCAAACAGTGCCCCTCATGTTAATAGGCTGAATGTAATATTGCAGCTCTAAAACGGAAGCCAATGAAGAAGAGTGGCGCTGTTTTTGGAAGAAAGCGCTCATGTTTTTTACTCCCATGCAACCCTCATATGTATGCATACAATATAAATTTGTGTATATATTTTAGTGTAGTAAGGAAGTGGACGTTCTGGATTGTTGCTGCCGACTCACTCCGATAACAATTGAATTATTGGAGCTATAGATCCCCTAATATGCAAAGGAGGGGTATTTGGCTTGGAAAAAGACAGAGCTTGAATTCACAAATCATAACTCACAGAAATAGCTAGTAAAGATCAAGGGGCGGATCAATACCAATTACACCACATTGAAAATGCAAAATTAATATGTGAAACTTGCCAGCTCTATTGGAAATTTTGGTATTAATTGTGAACTGATGGATTTAATTACATTTTGATGTTTTTGTGTGCCGATATTGATGGACTGCCTTGTGAAATATGTGTTTACAATTGGTTGGGACTCAATATTTCAAACTCCTCTGCTGAATGGGACTGAAAACCTAAGAATCCTTTTGCCACTTCAATGTAGTGTTGCGATAACGGAATATAATAGGACCTGTCTTGTTATTAAGTGTACATCCAATGAAAATACAAAAAGGAAGACACGTTGTCATTCAAAAACTTTTTTAAATACAGGACAAAAACACAGGCAGGACTCGGGACTTGTTCCCCGTGCGCAGGGTCAGTGATAGGGATGGCAAACCGGCAATCTGACTCCAAAAAAATGGTGGCCCTGGGCAATTGCCAGTTTGCCACCCCTATCCCTGGCCCTCGACTCCCATGGACTGGACCCACAAGAGTAACCTGAAAGTGGAATGTGTACATTTTTTACTGTCCTGAATAAACAGGAACTTCACAATTAACCCCTTCATTGTCCTAAACCACCAGGGATTTTTTACCATTAACCTCTTCCTTATTTAGGCAATGTAGGTGAGTATTTTTTGGATACTTATTTGCAGTTTTATTTGGGTATTGACTGGCAGTTTTGTGTAGGAATTGTATTGCAGTGCTAGGTGGGCACTATATGGTAGTATTATTTAGATACGGTTATATTAGATACTGTATTATTTAGGCATTCTTTGGCTGTATTATATGGGCACAGTAAAGCAGTATTGCGTGGGCATTGTATGATAATATATGGGTAAAATGTGCATATGTACCTGTGTTTCATATGAATAGTTTGACGTTTCGAGAACAGCGGTTTAAAAATGGTGAGCAAAGGGCCCTACTTCTGCCCACAGACCCATTTTCTATAATACCGGATATAGTTGAGATGTGGGGGGGCCACTCGCTACTGACAGTGTTAATAAATATCCTTTTAAATAAAAATGGGAATATATACTGTTTTGGCAGCAGTCTCACTTTGCATGGTGGAGGAGAGTGAGACGACTACCTAGCAGCAGAAGTACCGGGGCAGGGAAGGCTGTTAATTGCCCTCTAAACTAAGAATCACTTTATCCACATCAACATACAGGAATGTGTATGTTTTACCTTGTGGGGGAGTAGGACCAGGTTATAGGGAGGGCACATGAAGGCTTCACCAGCTTGGGGACCTAGGAAGCTTCTACCACCCAATGCCCATGATTGCCTTTTGGTAATCCCATACAGCCAAGAAGAGGGGGAGAGGTGGCCATGCATGCGATTGGCTCTCTCTTTTTGTATAAGGGAATCGCTGGATCGGATTTCTCCATAACTTCTAAAGGCTTCATAAAGAGGGCTTCACGCATGCACGGCAACCTCTCTGAAATGTGACTGCGGTAGGAACTCAGGTGGTGTCTGGGTCCTAGAGGTAATAATTGTATTGAACCTTAATCTGTTCCTGTAGGGGAAGGGACCAAACTAAACCTTTGCACACAGCAGTAGTTATTTATGGTCAGTGATGCTTTGAGTAAATTGTGCAAGTCCATTATTGGAACTTATCCAATTTCGGGGGCCCCATTTTCTTTTTACTTTGGGATTTCTTTTATTTAGAAGAACATAGAAGTTGAATTTATTTCTATCTGTATTAATAAATTTGACTAAAATACAATACATAGTTCTATAATCTAAGGTGGAGAAAAAAGTAAGTTAAGGATTTCGAAGGAAAAAATTTGCCCTTAGTCAACAGCAATTTTTTCTCAAAAAATGTAGGTTGTTTTTAACATCGTCAATGTTCCACCACCAGATAAATTGACTTACAATGATTGATAGAATATATCTCAGAAAATCCAAAACAAATAATAACTAGTGTGAATGAGGAAAATGATCGTGTTTTTATTGTTACACGCTATTGCATTTTAGCGTTACTACTACTACACCCCTTAGTACAGTCACACAGAAGATCTAAGCTGGGAAGAAATCACATGAGCTTCCTAGAACTAGTTTTTACACTTAATCCAGCCCTTAATGATCAAGAGATATCAGAAAAATGTCAGCGCAGATAATCCGGGTTATCCTTAGCAATTCAGAGGTGCTTTTCTAGCCGACAGCAAATCTGGAGGTTTTAGCAGCAGTGCACCGATACAATAGATCTGAAACTCAAATATCAATATAGACTCGTACATTCTTTGAAAAGTATTTCTACCGAGGTTATAATAAGATGGTGTTTGCCTTCTCGACTTGTTACCAGGTTCCTTATTCCAGGATTCATTAAAAAGATATCGAATTTAAGTCCATACACAGTCAGTATGTATAACCGGTATCTATCCTAATTCTACCATGTTTGACAACGTTACCTGGAGTTCAGCATGAAAATTGATTTATTAACCCCTCAAGGACGCAGCTAATTTTGCCATTTTTGCTTTATCTTACCGATAGCCACTGATTTTACAACGTGAGGTTTAATTTATTGCTTTCCTGGGGTGTATTTTTTGTTATAATTTTTTAGTATATAAAAATGAGCAGAATGCGGCCTGATTTCATCTTCGGAATGCAGCGTTTTTTAAAAATGTATTTTTTTTTTTTATTATGGAGAGCCATAACTTTTGTATTTTTCTATCTGAATAGTCATATGAGGGCTTGTTTGTTTGTTTTTTTGGATAAGAGTTGTATTTTTTAATCGTACCATTTTGGGGAACATAACTTAGTGATACATTTTTATAGGTTTTATTTTAGGAGGAAGAAAAAAACCAAAACTGCAATTCTGCTCAGTTTTGTTTTTTTAAAACTTTTCACGCACAGTATAAATATCATTTTAACTTTATTCTGCGCGTCGTTATGTTTACACCAACACCAGATATGCATAGTTATATATATACACACCATCTTTACATAACAAAATCATTATTCATAGAGAAATTGTTTTTGAATTGGCATCTTCCAAGAGCCGTTACGAAAGCTTATTTTTTGCCAGACAAGTTATATTACTCAATCGTACCATTTTGGGAAATATATAACTCGTTGATTTAACTTTTATGATTTTTTTTTAGGAGAGCTTATGCGTAAAAAATAGCAATTCTGCTATTGTTTTTGTTTTAATAGTATAACTAACATTTGGACTACGGCGATAAACAATGTTTTTTTTTATCAGTTTTGCTGAAAAATGTGAATTTTTAAGGACTTTTTTTTTTTTTTTTTACAGAATTAAAGTTTGTTGAATAAAAAAAAAAATGTTGTCCCTCTACGGGACTTGAAAGTGCAATCCTTTGAACGCTTCAATAATACACTGCAATACTCCTATATTGCAGTGTATTATTGGCCATCATTCTGACAGGCACACCTTGTTTGGACTCAGGCTACCATGTCAATGCATCTAAACCCTGCAATCGCATCACGGGGGTGCTGACAGAGGGATCGTCCCCCTCTATTAAACTCCTTGATTGCCGCTGTTGCTACTGATCGTGGCATCCAATGGGTTAGACGGCCGGGATCGGAATAAGTTAAAGCCGGCACCCGCTAGTGATTGTCGCCATCACTATAACGTAATAAAAGAGTGGTTCGTGGGAACAAAACACTCATCATGACAGACTACAGTATTACATCATTGGGTGAGAAGGAGCATTAATTATTTTTTTTAGTTAAATCATTTCATAGTTGATATGGTTGAAAGAAGACACAGGTCCATCAAGTTCAACCTGTAATTCCACGATGTTGATCCAGAGCAAGGCAAAAAATATATATATTTGGAGTCAGGAAGGAATTTTGACCTCAAATATGAGGCAATTGGCAACTCCCTCATAGGGTGTTTTTTAATCCGCTGGATCAACAAGGGAAAAAAAACCCTATGAGGCAGTTACCAATTGCCTTATAATGGGGGGAAAAATTCCTTTACACCTCCATATAGGTCAATCAGAATAAATCCCTGGTTTAATGACCCATCTCAGATGCTTTAGTAGTACAGGTGCCTGCCTATAGCTCCCAGTGATTTTCCTTGACCCAACTATCAATACAGAGGTTCTGCAGGGTCTTCCTTTCTTGACAACCTACACTCACTATTTACCCCATGCCAGGGGGAGAAAATCACCAGTGACAATCGTATTAGCTAAAGCCGCTCTACAGTATGACGACTCCAACAAACAGCTTCCCGTATCTCAGCTTTCTGCACATCTGTGACACAGGGAAGATACATTTTGAGATGATCAGCAGTCATACCTGAATTATTAAATTAAAATTTGGAGTGGCTTAAAGGGGTCATCCCACGAAAAACAGGATAGATGATAAATATATGATCGCTGGGACCCCCCTGATCACTAGAAAGGGGTCCCAAGTCCCCCGTTCCTCCTCCCTTCATGACCTGAGTGAGGAGGAGTTTGTTTTGTTATCAAACTGTTTTTATTAGTCATGAGGTAAACAGCAGGAGTAAAGTATAATACAAAATCACGTAAAGTTTTAAGTCATACCAACACAACTTGTTTTGTACATAAACAGCAGTATAACAATGCAATATTAAGCTCATACAAGTATAACATTAAAGTTATACATACAAGGGAAAGAGAGGAATAAATGAAGGGAGGACAGGTTAAACCAAGGGAAGAGGGAGGGAAGGAGTAGGGAAGGGATGTACCTGTCTCAAGTCCTCATTTCTGGAGGCTATAAGAATATATTGGTAACAATAGATGCTTATCTAATGTCTCGGTGTACGAGATAGAGTTTGGAATGTGATACTTGATATACAATCTCCCCCTTACGTGACAACGTTTTCAGAGAGAAACCATAATAAACAAACATTATCAGAGGACCTAGCATTATCAAAGTAAACCCGCCAGGGACACCATATACGGAGAAACTTAGCTCTAGTACCACGATCCCAATGAACAAGCTCTTCCATTGTAAAGATTTCCTGAACCTTGAGTTCCCACTGTTCAATTGTAGGAGGAGAAGTACTCTTCCAACCCAATGGGATAAGAAGTTTCGCTGCGGCAATCAAAAAAGTTGAAAGATGCTTGGAAAAGGGCATAAAAAAGAGGGAGAAAGGGCGCTCCTCTGAGGTGATGTTGTATTTGCTCTTAAAATATCTTTTTACGGTGAGGTTGTTATCGACTCACCTGGTTTGGTTGTGCAGGATCATCAGCACAACTTGACTTAATTGCTCATCTGGTAAACTTTCCTGTACACTGTGCAAGCCTCGGGAGCGGACCTACGGTGGATGCCTCCAAGCCTGGAGTTTCCTCGACGTGGTCTTTTGATTTGTTTTTTGGGCTATAGAAAAAAGCTCCTTGTTTCGGGCGCTTCTGTGTAGCAGGCGGGTCAGGTTTCAAATTGTTTATATAACGCATGTCTCCACCTTATACCTTTGAACCCTGACCCGCCTTTGTGTTTTGGCGGTTTTTTCTTTGAAGTTCCATCTTAATTAGTGCAATCAGCATTACCACAAACAAACCAAAATGTCTATATATATATATATATATATATATATATATATATATATATATATATATATATATATATACACACACACATCTATAACATATCTCTTTTTTATCTGCCTGACGAAGACGTCAGTCCGGCGTTGAAACGCGTTGCAGCCCATATATATTTTGTCCTTTTATGTTTCACAGTTGTCACTCATGTCATGTGAAAATAGAAAATATTTTTATCAAAAAATGGGTCTGGAGTGAACGAAAATCCTGCTACACAGTAGCGCCCGTTACAAGGAGCTTTTTTTCTATAGCCCGAAAAACAAAAAAGTTGAAAGGTCATTACGTCTAGGTACGTAAGAGTCTGCAGGTAACCATAAGAGAATCGCAGATGGCAAAACTGGAACAGAAGAAGAACAAATTTCGTTAATCTTGTCAATCACTGCCACCCAGAATGGGCGGATCAAGGGACATTCCCACCAAATATGTAGTCAAGAACCCGTGTCCGATTAACATTTCCAGCAGGTTGCAGGCATATCAGGGTTGACCATATGCAACCATTCAGGAGTTCTATACCAACGGGAAAAAAGTTTATAGGAGTTCTCTCTAATTTTAATACATTGGGAGAACCCATGTGAATGCTTCGTGAGGAGGAGTTTGTATGGAGCGGTGGTCACACATGCGCCTTGACGCTCCATTCAATATATATGCGGCTGAAAAACCGGAGTACAATAGGAGATAAAAGTTTTTTTTGTAGGATAACCCTTTTAAGGCTGTATTTCAGATCATTGTGAAAAATAATCCCTCTATGTGCATGTGTTAGTCAAAAGTCTCACGCTGCATTCATTACATGGTGAACTCAGGCTGATGGGATCCAATAACAGAGATAAGTGATCTCTATGACAAAGTCCTGTCAACACACACTAACTATTCTCAAGAGATTACCAGATGCTGATGGCAGATTATGGTGCAAATAACACTTGCAAAAGGGTCTGTAAAAGTCTTGTACTAACCAGAACAGCAAGAGAAAACGGGGGTACATTTTGGATTATCGATTAGTGTAAGGATAGAAGTTCCGGTATAGGACTGTGCAGTGAGAAAAAGATTGGCTTTATGGTAAGCATCAAATGAAGGGGGTCTTCGATCCCAAAAAGTAAAAGTTCTATGGGTACCAAATCTGGAAAATAATTACCTTCCAAATATACTCCACAGAGATCCCTCCCTGTTCCCATGCCGCCATGTGTCAGGTTCCCTGTTGGTCCTCTATGAGCACAACCGGGTGTTTACATGTCATCCATGTTGAAAACAAGTCGCCAAGCCGAATCAGTAAATTCACCATGGACAGCACATCACCAGATTTCAGGCCCGTAAAACGTTATTTTTAATGACGGCAAAGGAAGCTGAAATGTACCAGTTTGAATTAGGGCATCGTTTGTTGGGGGAGGGACATCGTTGCCACAAATATCACCCCTCTCGGGTGATAGGCCAAAAAGGACCACATCCGTGACTTTTTTCTTTCTTTACCAAGGTGCCATGGATACATCTTCTAAGCCCAGTAGCAGTGGATTTTACATACATCCTATGCTCCCATGAGGTGCCGTGAGGACAGAGAAGCTGTCAGGAGCCCTACAGGCAAGAGGGGCCCCTTCTACCTAAGAAGAAATATAATAGCACGTCTTATTTTTATTGCTTAAGTGATTTCACATAAGGGACAACAACATTAATGATTTCCATGCATGGCTCAAAATTACTGGTAGCTTTCTTTGTAAAGTGTGGGAAGGTGTTCCCCCTCCCGTCTTCATGGTGTGGAGCAGCCCCCCTCACGTAAATGTATAAGGAGTAGACTCAGTAAATATTGCCAGACTGCAAATGTAGAGTTATTTTTTCATAAAGCTGGGGTCAAGCCAGCCTCTACATTGAACATGTGGTGGACCTGGGGTGTAAATTCACTGAAGTGACATATGAGTAAAATATACCTTTTATTATAGTAACTCGCTAAAAACAGGGGTAACACACCACTGTGAAAAAAGCCCCACCGTGTATATTAAAAAATGTATTAAACAGTAAACACTGAATCATTTAGATAAGTATATCTCAGTGTTTCTACCGATATTCACCGGAATCAGCATTTAACCTGGGCACAACAATAGTACGAGCCCCAAGAACACACCAGGGTCCGTGATCAACACCGGAATCTCCTAGCGCTGGGTCCACCACAATGCTACGGTCCCCTATGCAACAATCCCATATACAAAAACGACCCTACGCATTTCAAATACTCATCCTCAGGGGTCCGTATCTTGGTCACTCTGGCCTAATTACCAGCGATAAAATATTCAACAGCAGATATTCTGCTGCGCATCACGGAAGGATGCTCGCGTCGATGTCAGCGGCATACTTCATTTCGGGCAAATATTGCCAGACTGCAAATGTAGAGTTATTTTTTCATACAGCTGGGGTCAAGCCAGCCTCTACATTGAACATGTGGTGGACCTGGGGTGTAAAAGCATCAAAGGCATCTCTACTTCCAGCAGGCCTCGGTGGCTTCCACCCCCCTCCGCAACTCGACAGTGCTCGCCTTCAATTTTGTAGTTCCGTGTGGCCGTCCACTGCAATAACTCCACCCGTATCCAGCAACAACTGGCCCTCTCTAGACTTTCTTGTTAAGCCCCACTTTGCAGCACGGAGGGGAATTTCTTCCTTTTCACCGAATAACGCCCCTTTATTATATTTGGTGAAATACCAACCCCCCAAACACACATCATAAATACAACAGATTTTTTTCGGTACATCGCCTCAGACCACGCACAATATGGCGCCAAGGAATGACACGAGCCTGATTCATAATGTTCATTACACGAGAAGGCCACATTTTTACTAAAGATTGTAGTATCAGAGGAAGTCCTCGCCACCCATCACGTCACACACAAATACATGAACACAATTTGGACACAGGTTTTACACCTCATACAGGTTTACTGTACCTTCCCCTGTGAACGCTCAGTTAAGAGTTCTGTCCTAAAGAGACTGTAGTTCTTGCCCAAACCTTGACCTCTTTTCATCATTCCGCACCTTAACCTGCAAAGCCTTTCCTTTCGGTTCTATAGAGGGAGCCATGAAGGATGTGCTCTATGACTAGCATCCCGCTACTATTTTTGCACAGGGGACCTCTGCAGTCTATATCTGCCCTGGGTGTTGTTCTGGTGGCCACTCAGTGGGTGTCTTAATTAGGGTAATAAGTGTTTCGAGGGTGCTGTATGATGCTTCGGTCACTATGTTAATAGGGTTAGCTGCAATAGCAGACACAGCCCATAGATGTGGCGCTGTTTTTGGAAAAAAAAAATAGCGATCCTTTTTTCGATTTCTACACACCCTGTTTAATTCTGTTATTCTGACTGGAGGATAGTCACAGACACTCACTCTCCTCTAGATCCATTGTACAGCCGTCCAGTTCACCAGGTTGGCCAATGGAGCTTAGCGCCCAGTGTTTTAACACTTTAGGAGCATGCCACTATTTAATGGTCCCCATCTCATAGCAGGGGCACCTTAAGAAATTCACTGTTCGCAGCTCTATATTAGAGCTATATATTCGCTAAAGTCCTTGCCATTTTAACATAAGACAAGATTACCAACACTTCGGAAACTCCATTGTAATTTGAGAAACGTTGATAGTAGGAGATTTCCCTTGAAAAAAAGAAAATACCAAACTCAACAATAAATGGGAAGAAAGATCTGTCACGCAGCTTTTAGAAATGTTTTCTCATTAATAACTGTGACTGAGCCGGGTACTGTGGCGTGGAGATGTATGTATCTATGTGTACTATACGACCACCATGCTGAGTAATCTCCCATCCTCCGCTGAAATCCCATCAATATCCGAGGCCTTCCTTTTATATCATCTAATCTTTAAAATATCAAATAAAGCCATTAAAAAGACTATTTGCCTGCCAGTCAAGACGGAAAGCAGTTTCTTACCGCTAAGGATGCTCATTTTTTTTTTCCCCCCTCCGTTATCTCTATGCTGCTGGAAACAGCGAAGACCTTAAAAAGTAAACTTGGCTTCACTTATCAGAATGAGCTCAGGAAACTATATTAGAAGCACAAAGCAAACAATGGCGACTTGCTCGCTGAGAATAGAATTGCGGAGCGCTATAAAAAGATGACTCTTGCAATGTGGCGGAGCGGGTCAACCGGGATTCTTCACATGCCACCAGTCATCTGCTGTACATGAAAGCTGCTTATCCCTCATCACTTGCAAGAAAATAAAAGGTTACTCCAGATTGGTGCGGGGCTCATTTGTCATCGGCAGGCCATGTGTTCGGATTTTGCAGACCCTGACAAGTCATTTGACGGAGAGTTGTAATTTATCTCATGACAGGGTGTAAAATACAGTAGGGTAGAGAGGAAGTGTACACAGATGTACAGTTTAATGCGTAATCATAAAATCGAGTAATTTATGGTAATGATAAGTGATGCATTTTCAGCCATAGGCTTTCAGTTTATTGTGCAATTAAATGCTGCTCCACAAAATCTGATAAGCTTTCTGCATCAAAGAGGTAAACAGCACTTTTTTTTTTTCTTTTGGTGTGGTTAGTGTTTAATGGGTTGGATAATGAAATTCTGTGTCGTGAAGCATGTTTGATAAATGTTGTGATACAAGTTTTATATGGCGCCATTATTGTTGTTTTTCATACTTGGTCATTTGTAACTTGGAAAGGCCTTTGGTTTTGGGATGAAAAAAAATTAAAAAAATGGAACGGTCCAGAAGCGAGATGGAGGCATAAAGCATGACATATGTACTTACCGATTCACTTTACACTGGTTTAATAGTTTACGTTTTTTAAAGGATCCATGATCGATCCTAACAGATCCTAATGGATTCCAATGAGTTATGATGTCATTTTTTAATGGGTGGAACAGCAGAGCAGGTTACGATGAATAGAGTCAGTGTGAATAGAGATTAATGTAGGACTGCTATTGGTGTCTTTTAAAAAAATGAGTAGCGGGTCATTTTCCTCCAAGGGTAGTAGATACTGAGCGGTGCAGTTAAGGACCTAGACCCTGTTCCATGTAAAGCAGGTCAGCATAAAAAAATAAACCATACAGCCGACAGATACACAGTGCCACAGAGCATCCAGGTAAATAGCTTTATAGTGTCTATGCCAACATTTCTGGTGGTCTAGGGCATTGATATGGTTGATTTAATCATCCATGGTGGTCTACAGTAGTGAAAGGGTGCACGGTAACATCACTGGTGGTCTAGGACGTTGATGTGGCCGATTTCATAGTCCCTGTTGGTCTATGGTAGTGAAGGAGTTCATAGTAACTTCCCTAGGGTCTAGGGCAGTGAAGGAGTTAATGTTGCATGGTTAATGTTGGAGGGGCAGGGCCAAGAAGGGGTTAATGTCTGCACACCTGATGATTTAGGGCAGAGAAGGTGGTGAATTTCTGCTTTTCTGGTGGTCTAGGGCAGAGAAAAAAGGTTGATATCGTGCGCTAACACAGTTAAAGAGGTTTTCTGGCCTACAAACATCTGCCCATTGGTTTCAATGGGAAATACGGCGTTATGTTCCGACAGGGCGTTTTTTAAGTCTCATTTTCAAAAAAATGGTGCGTAAAAAGACGCCCGTAAAAAGAAGTGCATGTCACTTCTTGAGCCATTTTTGTAGTTGTTTTCCATTGACTCAATAGAACAGCTCCAAAAACATCCGTAAAAGACGCTAGTTTGATTAAAAAACGGCTGAAAATCAGGAACTGTTTTTCCTTGAAAACAACTCCATATTTTCAGCCGTATTTTGTAAACCGTGTGAACATACCCTAAGGCAGAGGAGAGGGAAAATTGTCATACCCGGAGTCCAGTGGGTTACTCACATCTCCTGTTACTGTGTATTTAATGGGTTTGCCCAAATATTGAGAACCACTGCAAAGTATGTCTGTTTCTGAACATCACATTACCATTATATACAGATATAATCTACATAACAAGTCAAGTAACTTTATAAATGCATTCCATTACTCATCTTGTATTGATCCTGGGTTACAACCTGTATTATACTCCAGAGCTGCATTCACAATACTGCTGACTGTTATTGGAAACTGTTGATAAGCTTTAGGCTTGCAAGGAATGATGGATGATTGTAGATCTGAAGCCTGCAGAATCGTGACGAGTACGAGACAAGTAATGTAATGTATGTACCCAGGGACTCCACCAGCAGAATAGTGAGTGCAGCTCTGGAGTATAGTACAGGATTTAACTCCGGATAAGTAATGTAATGTATGTACACAGTGACTCCACCAGCAGAATAGTGAGTGCAGCTCTGGAGTATAATACGGGATTTAACTCCGGATCAGTACAGGATAAGTAATGTCATGTATGTACTCAGTGACTCCACAAGCAGAAGAGTGAGTGCAGCTCTGGAGTATAATACAGGATGTAACTCAGGATCAGTACAGGATAAGTAATGTAATGTATGTACACAGTGACTCCACCAGCAGAATAGTGAGTGCAGCTCTGGAGTATAATGCAGGCTGTAACTCAGGACTAGCACAAGATTATTAATGTAATGCATTTACAGAGTTACTAAACCTTATGTAGGATAAAGTTATGCAGAATACTTCTATGCCTAAAAACCGTAAATCGCGTTTAAAAATGCTAAAGATCGGCAACTCCGATTATGATGTCAACCCAGATGTCCTTGGACTGACTAAAAAAAATCATACTAAATATTAATTCAGTCAAATCTTATATGCACAATACTTGACACAATGAATAGCATTATGTATATAATTAACATTAGGAACAGAAGACGTAGGAGTTGTTCTCTAGGACAAGAACGATTTTGAAAATGTATACCACAAAAAGTCTTGGAGATTTTAGGATCTGGGTGATGATCAACAGGACAGGCTCCAGGTTTATATGGGTTCTTGGGAGTCACAGTGGTCCCCGTGTCTACCCTACACTTGGCTTGGCAGGCAAAAAACATCTTTACCCAGATCCTCATATATATATATATATATGGGGTTTTCCGTGAAATATTACAGGGATTCCTCTAAACAAATTCGTACATTCGGAGACCAGGATAACGAATGACTGTTTGCTAAGCCTTGGACTGGATGGGCAACCTGAAGCTCTTGGGCCCCAATGCAAAATTTGTAACAAAGCCCCTGAACTACGATGCATCATTTATAGTAGTAGCCTTTATATATGGGGCAGAAGGACCTTTTGGTCCTCCTAAAACATCAGGGACCTTGTGAGACCACAAAGTCTACACCACATATAGTTACACCCCGGCCTGGAACATATCCTTTACCTCCAAGTAAATACTTTTTAGTCTGAGGTTTTATCTACAACTTTGTATTCCCACTGTCTCACAGCTCATAGGAGTTCATTTACTTTTTTTTGGGAAAACTAACCCTGATCCCCCAGGGCTTGTCCCGGCTGTGACAACTCTGAATGAGATGTTCCTCTAAGCCAGAGTCAGACAAGGGAAGAACATTTATAAGAGAAGAAAGATGATGTTGGACAAATTCCAGTTTTCAAAGCAGAATGAAGAAGTGTAGATGTGTGAGGCCAATAAATATAAGAGGAGATGTAGACAACCCCTGCTGCTTCACTGCTGCGTCTGCTGGGGGAGGGGATAACTAGAAGAATCTGAGAGATCTGCCTTGGATAAGAAGGTGGATAATCTTGTCACTTTCTAGAAAGCCCCTGCAGCTGGAACATGTGAAGCACAAACCACCCCATGTTGTAAACCGCTCATGCTGCAGGACTGAATAAAAAAAAGCCATCTTGAAGCTACCGGCTGTTCCCGACTCCGGGAAAGTGAACATACAGCATCTACGCACCTGTTCACCTGATGTTGAAGGAAAGAAAAGCCATTAGCCAAGTGACAGGAGACGAAAAAACAAAATCCACTTCAGCAACATATCCTGGCGCCTGTGATTAATCTCACGCTCTCGCCGCCTGATGCACATTAACCAGATAATTAATTATTTCTTTGGGGACACTGTCTCGGCTACTATCATCCTGCACAGAATTAGGATGAAGATGCTGCTCTTGTGATGGAAGAATTCTGCTGGTGTAAAATAAACATCATACTTCTGAGGAGAACTACACAATATTATCAATTAAATGCAATGTGATGTTGTAGATTATGAGAGAGAGAGAGAGAGAGAGAGAGAGAGAGAGAGAAAGAGAGAGGAGAAAGAGAGAGAGAGAAAGAGAGAGGAGAAAGAGAGAGGAGAAAGAGAGAGAAGAAAAAGAGAGGAGAAAGAGAGAGAAGAAAAAGAGAGGAGAAAGAGAGAGAAGAAAAAGAGAGGAGAAAGAGAGAGAAGAAAAAGAGAGGAGAAAGAAAGAGAGAGAGAGAAGAAGAAGAGAGAGAGAAGAAGGAGAGAGAGAAAGAAAAAGAGAGAGAAGAAAGAGAAAAAGAGAGAGAAGAAAGAGAGAGAGAAAGAAGAAAGAGAGAGAAAGAAGAGAGAGAGAGAAAGAAGAAAGAGAGAGAGAGAGAAAGAGAGAGAGAGAAGAAGGAGAGAGAGAGAAGAAGGAGAGAGAGAAAGGAGAGAGAAGAAAGAGAAAAAGAGAGAGAAGAAAGAGAGAGAGAGAAAGAAGAAGAGAGAGAGAAAGAAGAGAGAGAGAAGGAGAAGAAGAGAGAGAGAGAAAGAAGAACAAGAAAGAGAGAGAAGAAAGAGAGAAGAAAAAGAGAGAAGAAGAGAGAGAGAAGAAAAAGAGAGGAGAAAGAGAGAAGAAAAAGAGAGGAGAAAGAGAGAGGAGAACGAGAGAGAGAGAGAGTGAAAGAAGAAAGAGAGAGAGGAGAAAGAGAGAGAGAGAGAAAGAAGAAAGAGAGAGAGAAGAAAAAGAGAGAGAGAAAGAAGAAAGAGAGAGAAAAAGAGAGAGAAAGAAGAAAGAGAGAGAGAGAGAAAGAAAAAGAGAGAAAGAAGAGAGAGAGAAGAAGAAGAAGAGAGAAATATAAAGAAGAAAGAGAGAGAGAGAAAGAAGAGAGAGAAGAAGAAGAGAGAGAAGAAGAGAGAGAAGAAGAAGAAAGAGAGAGAGAGAGAAAGAAGAAAGAGAGAGAGAAGAAGAGAGAGAAGGAGAGAGAGAAGAAGAGAGAGAGAGAAGAAAACGAGAGAGAGAAGAAAAAGAGAGAGAAGAAGAGAGAGAGAGAAGAAAAAGAGAGAGAAGAAGAGAGAGAGAGAGAAGAAGAGAGAGAGAGAGAAGAAGAGAGAGAGAGAGAAGAAGAGAGAGAGAGAGAGAGAGAAGAAGAGAGAGAGAGAAGAAAAAGAGAGAGAAGAAAAAGAGAGAGAAGAAAAAGAGAGACAGAATAAAGAGAGAGAGAAAGAAGAAAGAGAGAGAGAGAGAAAGAAGAAAGAGAGAGAGAAAGAAGAAGAGAGAGAAGAAGAGAGAGAGAGAGAAGAAGAGAGAGAGAGAGAGAAGAAGAGAGAGAGAGAGAAGAGAGAGAGAAGAAGAGAGAGAGAGAGAAGAGAGAGAGAAGAAGAGAGAGAGAGAGAGAAGAGAGGAGAGAGAGATATGAGAAAGATAGATGGATGGATGGATGGATGGATGGATGGATGGATGGATGGATGGATGGATGGATGGATATCTCTAAAGGGGTGTTGAACATATTGTAAAATGTTCTTCTTTTACAAAAATCTGCCAGAAATGTACAACAAAAGGCTGTCTTACATTATACATTAAATGTCCGCCAACACCCAGCAAACCTTAATAGTTAAAGTAGTTATATTAATTTCTCAGTTTTTCTGATACACTGCTCCAAATCTACTGCATAACCAGGCAATTACAGAGGATCTGTCATCTCCCCTGTAATTTCTATTTTAGTAATAACTTGTATTTCCCATAATATAACAATTCTGGATCATCTTTTCTTAGAACTCTGCATTGTTCCGTTCCTCTGTCATTCCACTTATAAATAAATTGATAATTGGGTGTTACCATTCCACTTGTCAATAAGGGCGTTTCCCTACAGTCTCACTCTGTCAGCACTGATTGAACATTGTCAGTCTTTGTAGAGACACACCCCCTACTGGTAACACCCAGTAGTAAATTTATTCATACATTTCTAGGAGGAATAACAGGGGAATGGCACAACATAGAGTTCCAAAATAGTTTTTCACTTATTTACTACCAAACAGATATGTCAGGAGAGGCAATAGGTACTCTTTAAGTGATTAATTTCTGGCCTTCTACTGTCACCACTAGATGGAGCTTTAGATAGATAGATAGATAGATAGATAGATAGATAAATAGATAGGACTTGATTTACTAGATTCCCTGTTGTATATTTTCCCAATCCATATACACACTATGCAGCTGGGAAACAAGAGGCACAGGTGGTGCAAAATCGCAACGTAATGAGCCGAAATATTTTTTTTCCACAATTACCAGCGAGGGGGTCTATGTTTTGTCCAATGTCACACAGGCCTGGCACTGTGTCTGCAATTGGCATTACTCTAGAGCACAGGGTTAGTTCAACCCACTACTCACAGTAGTAATCGAGTTACTAGAATTTAATCCCTCAATTAGAGGTCAGACTTCTCATTTGATGTGACGCTTTCACCTGCAGAGTATCATTTCCATTACATGCATTTGTCAAATGGCAAGAATGCTTTCCGAGAAACACTTGTCTTGGAGCTTAAAAAGAAAAGGGTTGTTATGTGTACGGAGGAGATATTTTCTCTTCCCATAAAGAGAGGGGGAGACATTTCTGTACTGTTACATAGCGAAGACACAGACTCGCTATCATCACCGAGGGACGGAAATAATACGGTGATTTGGTTCATGCCGCTTATCTTACATTTGCCATTTCCTTTTTTATCTCAAGTTTACAGTATGTGAAAGCAGCTCCCTGTATCATCGATTATATACACTGTTGTGTAAGGGCTCACGCAAACGGTCATATTGAGGGTTCGTCCAACCTCCGAGCTGTACCGGTTTGTTGGAAGTCAATGCCCCGATACCACACTTGTGTGTCTCAAATTTAATAGTGATGCATATAGAGGCTTTAGTCTCCATGATAGGCTAGAAAAAAAATAACGGCTGTTATTATAGAGTTGAATGTCTAAACTGTATACAGTAAGCTCCTTCGCTCCCCCTAGTGGTGACTTCAGGCAGACTTAATTTTATCACTTAAAGGGGTTTTGTGGGGTACAAAAATAATTATCAGTGTAGTCACTGCAGGATGTGAGTACACTCGCTAATATATATTCCGGTCACCCGTCGCGCTGAGTCTGAGATTTTCATAGATTTATTTTTTAGTTGCACATTCTTCTTTGATGATGATACGACTCTTCATCATGTGACCGGCCCCGCTGTACTCCATGTAAATCGCTGTACTACTGCTTGTACATAGAGTACAGCGGGATCGGTAACATGACGAAGAGTTGTATCTTCATCAAAGAAGAATGTGCAACTAGACTTCCGGTCTGGAAATCTCAGAACCAGCGCGACGGGGGACCGGAATGTATATTAGCGAGTGTACTCATATACTGCATTGACTACACTGATAATAATTTTTGGTCCCCACATCACCCCTTTAACTCTATGTCTCATGCCCATAGCATTTGTATATTATAATTTAATTACATTAAATTATGCTGACGATAGTAACTCAGTATTTATGGCATTTCATGGATCATGATGGTCATGTATAGATATATTATATTTTTATAAGCGTCATGTAGAGCACAGGTGTTTTTGTATTTCGGAAGTTATACAATATTTATATATTATATACAAAAGGTTGGTACCAATAGGTAAGGGTTAATTCACAATAATTTTTGGGATATGTGAAAAGTCATTTCTTTGTCTTCTCATGAGGTCATAGCACACCTATTGCAATCTTCTTTTCTATATTTTTTTTTATTAAATTCACAGATTTTTTTTTCCTGTTATCACACTTTTATGGGTGTTATAAATATGTGTATGCATGATATAACGCACAAAAAAATCTTTTTATCTATGAAAGTATTGCTTATATAGCTATAAGAACATCTGGTGGCCGATGCGGGTCTTTACACATACATCTATTTTGAAGTGTGTTTGTATGGTACGGCTGCTGCACCTGCCATCCTCAGGGAGCCGCACCATGCCCTTGTGGCATCGGCCCTGGCGCATGCGCCTGGTGTACGGGTGGATGCAGGTGACAGACTTGTGGGGAGCCGCGTCACGCTGGTGTGGCTTTGGTTCCGGCGATGGGCACTGCGTACTGTCGGGCGCGGGCTCTGAAGGCTGGTTGGTGCGGGCTGGTGAGAGAGAAAGAGGTAAGTGTGCTGGATTATGCACACATCCTACAACAATTAACACTGATGTGTTGCCTTTATAAAGCATAATGCTCCCCATTACAAAAATACCCCTGAGGAAGTCACATTGTGGGGATACGCGTGGGGCACTGGCGTAGCTATAGGGGTCGCAGCGGTCGCAATTGCGACCGGGCCCCGAAGCCAGGGGGGCCCACGGCCCCCCCGCACCACATCAATAAAAAGTTACTATAGTAACTCGGGCCGCGGGCCCGGTTACTATAGTAACATACTTTACTTACCTTCCTGGTTCCGGATGGCAACGGAGGTCCTGAGGTCAGGCGCTGTGCGCAGCGCATGACGTCACAGCGCTATGCGCCGCGCACAGCATCGAGACGACAGAACTCCCGCCGCGGCCGAAGAGGAAGGAAAGGTTAGCCCTGACTGCCGCGGTCCGACTCCCGGGACCCGCCAATCAGCTGTTTTGAAGGGGCCGCAGAACTCGTACGAGAGCTGCTCCCCTTCATTCCGGTCATACTGTGAATCCGTGTTGGCGATTCACAGTGTGAGCGAGTAGTGAAATGAAGGGGAAGCAGCTCTCGTACGAGTGCTGCGGCCCCTTCAAAACAGCTGATTTGCGGGTCCCGGGCGACACATCAGCTATTGATGGCCTATCCTGTGGATAGGCCATCAATGTTTAGAGACTGCACAACCCCTAAGCCTACGATGTAGCAGGCTTAGGGGGCCCATGAGACAGGATCACAGATTGTGTGATCCTGTCTGCTGGGCCCTGTATCTAAGCCAATCACATGGTAGGCTTAGATACATGGCCCATGTGTGATCTTGTCTGGTGGGCCCTGTATATAAGCCAATCACATAGTAGGCTTAGATACATGGCCCATGTGTGATCTTGTCTGGTGGGCCCTGTATATAAGCCTACCACACTGTAGGCTTAGATACATGGCCCATGTGTGATCCTGTCTGCTGGGCCCTGTATCTAAGCCTACCACACTAGGTTTAGATACAGGGCCCCAGCACACAGTAATCTTATACTGTATAAGATTACTGTCTGCTGGACCCTGTATCTAAGCCTACGTTGTGGTAGGCTTAGATACAGGGTCCCACAGACAGTATCACACATGGGCCCTGTATCTAAGCCTAACACACGTGTTACTAATCATTTTTTGTGTGTTTTCTTACAGGTTCGGTCGTTGGACTACGGCGGATTCCAGGACTACTTCGATGACGGCTTTTTCTTTATTATCAATAAAATGGTTAATGAGGGTTGTGTGGGTTTTTTTTTTATTTCAATAAAATATTTTTTCCGTCTTTGTGGTTTTTTTTAAACTATATTACTACCGCCTTAGTAATGGCCGCCGGCTGATTGACAGCATCCATTGCTAAGGCGGGGCTTAGTGTTAGCCGGTGCAGAGGCTAACACTAACCCCCTTTATTACCCCGGTACCCACCGCCACCAGGGGTGCTGGGAAGAGCCGGGTACGATCCAGTACCTGACCATCTGTAGTGATGGTCGGCCCATGGGGTGGCCGCAGGCTGGTATTATCAGGAGGGGAAAGGCCAAAAACAGTGGCCCTTCCTACCCTGGTAATGCTAGGCTGCTGCTGCTTTATTCTATCTGGCTGGTTATGAAAAATGGGGGGGACCCCACGTCATTTAATTTTTTTGGGGGAAAGAACGATGTGGGGTCCCCCCCCCAATTTTCATAACCAGCCAGATGCAACACAGCAGCAGCAGGCAGCATTACCAGGGTGGGAAGGGCCACGGTTTTTGGCCTTCCTCAGCCTAATACTACCAGCCTGCGGCCACCCCGGTGCCTGCCCGTCACTACAGATGGTCGGGTACTGGTTCGTACCCGGCTCTTCCCCGTACCCCTGGTGGCGGTGGGTACCGGGGTAATAATGGGGGTTAGTGTAGCCTCTGCACCTGCTAACATTAAGCCCCGTCTTAGTAATGGAGTTTGTCAATCAGCCAGCGGCCATTACTAAGGCGGTGATAATAAAGTTTAAAAAGATACAAGCACATAGAAAAATATTTTATTGAAATAAAAAAAACACAACCCTCATTAACCATTTTATTGAGAATAAAAAAAACGCCGTCATTGAAGTCCTCGAATCCGAAGTCCAACAACCGAACCTGTAAAAAAACACAAACACACAAAAATAATCAGTAACACATAAAGAAGCAAAATTATTATTCTTACCTATCCTGGGTCCAGCGCTGGAGCCGCAATGTCAGCGAGCTGGGCCCTGTATCTAATCCTATCATGTGTGATACAGTCTGCTGAGCTGTGTATCTATCTAATCCAATCATGTGTGATACTGTCTGCTGAGCTGTGTATCTAATCCTATCATGTGTGATACTGTCTGCTGAGCCACTGTATCTAATCCTATCATGTGTGATACTGTCTGCTGGGCCACTGTATCTAATCCTATCATGTGTGATACTGCCTTCTGAGCCACTGTATCTAATCCTATCATGTGTGATACTGTCTGCTGGGCCCTATATCTAATCCTATCATGTGTGATACTGTCTGCTGAGCCACTGTATCTAATCCTATCATGTGTGATACTGCCTTCTGAGCCACTGTATCTAATCCTATCCTGTGTGATACTGTCTGCTGAGCCACTGTATCTAATCCTATCCATAGTTTATAGGGTCGTAGTG